>NC_081415.1:558146841-558476944 GCF_030272615.1 Cryptomeria japonica
CAGACTTGTATATCATTATCTACAATAGAAGCAAAATATGTTGCAGCAGCAACTAATTGCACTCAGGTATTATGGATCAAGCAAATGTTGAAGGATATAAAGGTAAAATGCAAGGAACCGGTAATTATTTACTCTGATAACTTAGCAGCAATTGATATATTAAAGAATCCGTTATTTCACTCTAAAACGAAACATGTTTCTATAAGTATAATTTTCTGAAAGAAAATGTTGAAGCAAATGAAGTGAGATTAGTTTATGTGAGTACTAAAGAGAAAATTGTAGATATCTTTACAAAGCCTTTGCACTAAGGAAACATTTGAATATCTTAGAGAGCAGCTTGGGGTAATTTCCCCACTGGCAGAGACTTGAATGATGAAGATTGGCATCAAACCGATAAGGACTAATAGAAAAATCTTTTTCTAGCTTTGATGAAGGAGAGCTATTGCTCAGGGGGAGTAGTTAGCTATATGTTCTGATTTTTTATTCTTGACTACTTTGGCATTTGATGTCAAAGGGGAGAGATGTTTATGGAAAGACATTGTTGTACTGTGAAGATTGGGGAGAGATGTATTTTGGTTTTGGTTATATTGTTTCTGGTTTTTTGGTACAGAACTTTGTATTGATCTATTTTGGGAGATTGTTGGTATTTGGTATTCTCTTTTTGGCACTTAGATGTTTTTCCCATCTAGTGTTACCAACAATGCCAAAGGCAGAGATTGTTGGTATTATGGATGACTTCATCATGTGTTGCATTGGTTTTATCATTGAGGTCAACACTTATCTTTCAGGAGGTTTACATTGTTGATTTGGCACTCTGGTTATATTGGTTTATTGTTGAACTGGCATATTGTTGTCCTGGCACCGATATTGGCTTATGCATAGTCACCGACATATCATCTGGAGATCATTTCGTTATGTCGAAGACATGGATTGGATGTTTGGATTTGGTGTTTTTCTTATTGGTTTGATTGGGTTCACATATTTGCCTTTATCGACAGATAGGTCCAGGTTATGCATCGGTACAAGATATCATGTTCTAGATCAGCACGACATGTCTTGGAAATGGTTTATTGATTGGATAATGTGTAAATGTATTGAGCTGACATATTGTATCGCATCAAGACTTATTTTTTAACTGATTTAAATGTAATATCTTTAGGGAGTTGACCTCATCATAAGGTCTTAGGGTTTTGTATAAATAATTATAAGATCTTATTTGAAGATCATATATGTGTATGAGTGTGTGCAAATATTGAGGATCATTATAATAGAAGATCCTTGTGCAAATCACGTAGATATTATCAGAAGGTTGAAGGAAAGGTTATGAAAGTGTTTGGCACTCATGGTCAAAGCTTAAACCAGTACTGAATCCAGCATTGTAGATGCTATATTCAAGGAGTACATTGTTTATTGGATTTAATCATCCAATTGTAGTCAATGTGACTCCCATTTTGTGATTGAGCAGTGAGCTCTAGGTGGTTGGCCTTTTTGCATGTGTAGGCCCCATTATTGTATTTACTTACTATATGCAGTAGTATCATCTGATTGTGGGTAAGGTTTCCCACCATGGTTTTTCCCCTTACAGGGTTTCCACGTCAAAATCTCTGTGTCATGTGTTGTGGATGTTGTTTCTCTATTTGTTTCATGCATTAAGTTATACCAGTACTGCTATAATTGTTAATCTGTGTGAATCTATTTTATAGGCATTAATTTTGTTTTACCGGCACTAAGTTTTAAGTTGGAATAATTGGTTTTGGGTTGTAACTTATTGACAACTGATTCACCCCCCCCCCCCCTCTCAGTTATCGTTCCTGGTTCCTAACAACTTTTTCCAAAATTGCATTATAAAAACATTTTGAACTCCTACATCTATATATATGCTATGAAATTTGGATGCAATTTTGATGTAACATGTATTTATCTTTCATGTTTTTACCTCTTTGTTTGGCATTGTTGTCAAAAAGGGAATAGTAGTTGAAGAGTCAATCAAAAAAAAATTGTATTCATAATGGGGAGTAGTAGTAGAGAGTCAAATTTTTGTAATAGCATGAAACAACTAAGGGGGAGTATATGTCATGTAGTCAATTTTTATTTTGCACACTTAGTTGAAATTTTTTTTCGTAAGTGTTGCCATCAATGCCAAAGGGGGAGAATGTTGGCATTTCACTGAACCGATAAATGATTGATTGGTGAATGTGATGAAGAGATTGAGACTCATGTTTGATGACTAAGTCTTTTGTTGTCATTGATGGAAAAAATGTTTTTGTAGTCATCTAAGTCTTGTAAGCCAACCGATAAATCTCAACCAGCAGAGATGACAATTTACCAGTGAAGTGACAATTACGTCCTCAACTGGTAAATAGGAACATAGTTGTATTCATGAAACTGGTACAGGTGATTGATGAAGAGTTGAATGATGCAGTTTTATAGGAGTGATGGAGATAGGTATTTAGAGCTATGTTCATGACCGCATTGGTAGATTCAACCAAACAAGCGAGATTTGATGTACAGAGTAGGTATTCTGATGAACACTTAACCGGTAGTGATACAATCACTTAAATCGATAAATCGACACAAGTTTTGGCATATTTTTAGTTTGTTATGTCGGTGGCCTACATAAGTTTGGTGTGTAATGTTAGTTTGGCTAGATTCATTGAACCTAGGAAATTGTTCCAAGGTTATAGCCAACTAAGTTGATGTCTATATAAAATGTGATGAGTTATGAGATAGATATGCATATGTTAATGAGATCAAGGTGAATATTGAGATTCTGATTGTGCGGTGATTAGTGAAGCTCTGTATTCATGTGCTGTTGAAGTTTTTAGGATCTAAAGTAGATCTTACCAGACACAGTGGTGTTATATGAAGATCATTTGAATTGTTGTTATCCTAATAGTTACAAAAGCAAAATCCCTTAATTGAGTAGGTCATGATAGGCCTTACATTGTAAATCCCTTAACAGGGTAGCTCTATATCAGAGTCTTGAATACTCTTGCGAGGTTCATCCTAACAGGTCAAAGCTCTTAGCAGGGCTCATCATTTAATTCCCTTAACCAGGTGACTCCTTATTGGGTCTGCTCCTAACAGGGTATATTTGTGAGACCTTAACCAGTCAAGATTTCTATTCTGTAGATAATGAATCTTGTAGGTATTAACTCCCACCGTGGTTTTTCCCTTTTGGGTTTCCATGTATAAATCTCTTGTGTTATGTGGAATCTATTTTATTAGGCATTAGCTTATGTCATGATATTCCTCTAATGCTTGTTATGTTTATCACCTTAAGGGAAGGCTCACTGCCTTAAATAAATTCTCATTGACTTACAAAAGCATTCAGACAACAATCCGGATTACATGAATTGTGCAAATAACATCTCCATATGCCTGGATATAGTTTCGGTTAAGCACACAGTATAATGTGAAACACTTCTCTTCTATTCTTTACACATTTGAAAGATGAAATTACTTGTTTGCACATACAAATCAATCATACAATTACTCAAGGATGGCAGAACTTACGTCTTACATGATTATTACATTTATTTATACAAGACATCAACCTATATTTCAAGGTTGACTAAACCCTCAATAAAAATTTAAAAATAATAACCTCACAAGATACAACTACATATGTGGACCAAAACAATGTCAAATAAGACATAGTCTGGACCCAAACCAACACCACAAACATGTAACACCTCCAACAGTTATGCCTCAATCATCTGCAACATGCTAGAATAACCAAGAATGTCGCATAACATGAAGAACATAACCAAACCAAATAAATCTTTAATAATGCATAGAATAATCAATGCGGACCACAAATACGCATAGAACACGATCTAGAGATATTCACAAGCAACATGGATTTCACCACAACAACCGCAACAACTCAGAATATTAGAACCATCATCATCTCTCCACTGGAGCTAAAGAACAACACCAAAATTGACTATCAACATGAAATATGCTTGTGGACATCTAAATCATGAGCCAATCAAATTGAGGATACACATCAACATCTATACATCCCATACATATGCAACTAAAGATATAGAAATTCTAGAGCAATTCGGAGGACAAACTAGAATAAAGAATAACATGAAAAACTGAATATCAATCTTAGTATTGGATCTCATTACTCAATCAGAACATCACATGGACCATTGAAAATATGAATGGATCATCTATAGACAACATACTAGAAACCCTTTAATTTGCATCAGCTCATGTACAATATACACGCTATTCAACCAAATTGCTTCTTAACTAGACACTTCCTTTCTTTACCTTTGGGTAATTTCTAGGCCACTTCTTTCAAATTCTTTTTGTCTCTAAAGACCTTCCCATCCATCAGCATTGTCATAATCTCATAAATAAGATATTCTATGAGGTCTACATTCTTTCAATACACTAAGACATAAGTCTCCTTCCAGCCCATTGACAACAAGTTTGGATAATCTATGATCATAACAATGCAGCCTTTCCTAATAAGGAGTAGCATCCCCTTTTTATAGAATCTGCTAGATAGTAGCATTCTTCTTCACCCCTTCATAGTTAATTGGCTCCAAATAGATCCTTTCACTCCACATTTTAGAGACCCTGCACCACATACCATCAACTAGAGACCCAAGGAAAAAAAGAATCCAAGTCCTTGAAAGCAAGAAAAACACCCAAAAATAATGGGAGCTAGGCAACATGGGATGACAAGCACGATGCAAAGAGTTCATTATAATGATTAATAAATGCTCCATACATGAGTGTGTAGTATTTCATATGCCATCAAATTCAAGACATTTAATGGTAACATATCCTCTTTAGCCCATAATTTTTTAGCATTGCTTTGGACTACCATGTTAGAAAAATAGTCAACAACACAATTGGCCTCCCTATAAGCACGAAAAATGACACAACTATAAAATAAATCAGTAATTTTGATAGCACCCCTTATTCAACTTTGGATAGTCTAAGAAGTACATTGAGACCCCTTAAGATATCAGATTATATTATTATAATCATCTTCAAGCTAGACCTTTTGTAATTCAATTGAGAGGCTAGGCTCAAAACATGGTAGGCAGCAATAGCTTCAGCTAGGAGATTTTTCTGACTTCCCAAAGGAAGCACCACCATCAAAATAAACCCACCATTTTCATCCCTCAACACTCTCCCTCAACTACCTGAACTTGAGTTATCTTTCACCACCCCATAATGTTTTAAAAATATTACTATGAGTTCTTACAGCATATTATATTGGAGCTACATTCATATTAAATTTTCCTCTCCCTAAGTTCATTACATAGAGCTTGTAGGTCATAATATAAGATGCCTACGAGACTTATTACAATATTTTTACAAGTGGAATATTTAGAAGGAGAAGAATTGAAAAAATGCTTGTAGGAATTAAAACATGTGCTTGTAGGACAATAAAATATGCTCGTGGGACTCAAAACAAAAGATTTAGCCATCCTTAAGTGTTAATATGCCCATGGATCTTATTTTATGCTTGGGTTATTATGTCTAGAGGTGCCTTTATTTTGCATACTCTCCCTCAATGATAATTCCTTGTGGCCAAGCATTAAATTGAATTCAAAGCATATAATGTGTAAAGTTCTTATATTATGCCTTTCAGATCGTACATCAAGGATTTAGCCACTAGATGGTATCATGTACATTCCCCCTAAATGGAATCACCTAAAAGTCAATCAATGCATAGAGGCTTTAGAAAGTGACGACTAATAATCCAATACATAGCATGTACCAATGATAATCAATGTGTTTTTTTGATAGAACTAGAGAGAAATTTATTCACTTTATTGAGGTGTCTATGATCTTCAATGTTCTTTTTTTATTTAGAAATACTATTCTTTGAGAAGAATAAAATTAATTTAATTATCATATAGTAAGGTTTTAGTTTTATGCATATCCAGTTTGAAGTTTTCCATAAATCTTCAAAGACAAATTAATTCTTCAAGAGTTACTTCTGTATTCTATCCCTTTGATGCAAGCAAACAAAATAAGATAGCCTTCTAATTAAAGTATTGCACCATCCATGTATTAACAATTTGTTACTATTTACTAGGTTTTCATTAGTTTTAGGTTCAATTCATTCTATATACTCTAGTTAGTTATTACTACCAAATCATTTAGTCAGTAACAACAGAACAGTCGGTAAGCACAAAGCAGTCGGTTATAGAAGAAAGTAGTCACAGAGCCTAGTTTACACCGAGCTATCTACTGAGTAACACTCTATGTCTACCGAGGAACAAAAATGATATACCGCGTTAACACACACCGAGTGAAATGTGTTACCAGATTCATTGAACCTAGACACATATGGGAAACGTGTTACAAGATTGAGGAATAGGGTATCTTTATTGCTTAGGAAATTGTACCTTAAAGATTTTGTATGATTTTGAGGTTATCTATCCAATGAAATATTTTGCATGGTTATTCATTTAATGAATCATGTTTGTAAGATCGAAGCAATGAACAAGATCACAGACATAAGAGATCTATTTATACAGCAAGTTGAGGATCAGAAAGAGAGATAGATATGTGTGTGAAGCAAGAGATAAGGAAGCACTGAGTATTGTGACTGTCAGAGACACAGAGGTTACTGAGAAGGATTTCAGAGAGCAGTCAAGGAACAGAGTAAACAAAAGGGTTTGCCAAGTTACTTTATGGATTATTGAGGTATGCTATAAGCAAGGTAATCTCATTTTGAGCACATAGAATCTGCTATAACATTCCAGATGTGAAGTTGCAGATATTTGTAATATTGATTGTAATATTTTGAGTTTTAAGAGAAACCTTTAAAAAGGTAAAAGACTCTAACAAAGTCTATAAATTGTAAAGCCTTTAACCAGGTGCAACATTAAGAATAAGTGTTCTAAAATACTTTAGCAAGGTAGATCTAACGATCTTGATACTCCTAATAGGGTAAGCTATCAAAAATAGCTGAACATGTAGCTCTAACCGAGCAACCTTTATTATTGCAGTAGTGAAGTTGTGGGTGCCATCTCCACTGCAGTTTTTTCTCTCTAACCAAGACTTACTACATAACCAAAATATATGTGTTATGGAGTGAATCATGCACGATTGTTATTTATTTGTTTTAGCATTATATTATGTTATAGCAGTTTTTGGTTTATGCTTAACAGTAAAGTTATTGTTGAAGAAAAGTTTTGAAGTACTGATTCATCCCTCCCCTCTCAGTACATTAGCTTTCTATATTGGGCCTAACAATTGGTATCAAAGCTTGAATCTTGGAAAAAGGTTTAACTGCCTAAAGAGAAAGATCTTATCAATGGACGGCTATAGGAAATCTTGGAGAATTGTGAATCTTCAAAATGAATTAGAACATGCTAATCAAGTGATTGCTGACATGCAGAAACAAATGCAAAAATCTCTGAAAGTTAGAAGAAGATTATCTGATGATTTGCAGGACTCTCAAGAGTTAGTGGAACAAATTGAGACATCATCTGAGAATAGCATATCTAAAGAAACTGAAGAAATAATTGAAGAACTAAAAGAAAAGAACAAATCACTGACTGATCAGCTAAAAGCAATGAAAAGAGGACATGAACATTTCAACACATAGATGACTGAAAATCTGGATGCATTGAGGATAGTCGAGGATAAAGTAAGATATCTAAAAAGAGAAAAACAACAAGTTGAAGCATTAGTATTTGAAAAGAGAGATGAAATCACAAGGTTGACTGGGATTCAAAAAAATCTGTCAGATCAATTGGGTTATGAACATCCTGAAGCAAAACTGAAAGATGATGAGAATCAAGCATTGAAACTTGAAGTATCAAGGTTGACCGATGAACTTGAAATAGAGAAGAAATCCAAAGGAACACTGAAAAAGAGTTATGAAGCATCAAAGATGTTGGATGAGCAACTGAATACAAAAAGACCCAACAAAGTTGCAAGACTCGGTTACAAAGGAAAAAACTCTACCGAGAAGGGAATCCACACTATCAAGAGAGGAGAATCATCAAAGCAAGCTGGAAATAAGAAGAACATCAAAGGAAAGAAGCCTATTTGCAACTACTATGGAAAACAAGGTCATACTACTAACATGTGCCAAATCAGAAAAGGTAAGAAACTGAATGTCACTAGGTCTAATGGTTATTGTTACAATTGCAATAAATATGGTCACACATCTAACCAATGTAGGACAAAGTCTGCTAGCAATTATTAGAATGTAAAATTAATAGGATTTTGTATAAACTGCAATAGATATGGACATAGTACAGAGAAGTGTTGGTTTAAGCAGAAGAACTATATGTGGTCTGCACACCGAGCAAATACTAGAGGCTACCGAACTCACACAGATCCTAACCGATAGTATTCTGCAGTACCATGGGATTATAATACAAGAATATGGTGTGAATGTTGTGGAAGATATGGACATATAAGTGCCAACTACTTTATAAGATTTTGAATGAACAACTGAAGATCATGGAGAAATCCTGGTATGGCATGTTTTCATTGTCACAAAGTTGGACACTTGGCTAGAGATTGTAGAGATCAACCTCGAAGAGATACTGAGGAAATAAAAGGTAAATTACATATGATTTGGAAAAAGAAGGACATTGTGTCAAATGAAGAAAGCACCTTACCTACCGAGTTAGGTGCACCTATTCCAGATTAGTCGGTAAAGGTATGAAGGGACTGCATTCTCTCAAAGGTTAAATCTTAACAGTTCCTATTTTATCATGTACTTAACTCAAAATCTGCATAGCTAAAGATGCATTAGAAAATCTGAAATTTTATTAAGTCTTTTGGAAGCCTATCTAGTCGGTAAATGCAGGAAGTCTAGCTACTTGGTAAAAGCATAAAAAGTAAGTGGAACCGAGTGCATTTAATGTTTTCTTACCTAACTGCATGGAACCCGATAAAGTAAAATTATGTACTTAAAGCTTTTACACGGTCATTTTACAATTACCAAGTTTTCAGAAAGCAGAGAAAAGCAATTCAAAGGCGATCAAATCTCTTCGGAAGTGAATTCAAAGGTATTTACATCAGTCACAATGCATTGTCGAGATAGTTTACCGATCATATCAAGTTGTTATTTTTTGCTAAGTAGAAAGCGTTTGATGTTTAAAAGTCCTCAAACCCTAAGGATCTTTTGTTTAGTGTTTATCCGAAATCTGCAATGGCACCTAAGATCCAGAAGCCTGTTGTTGTTGAGAACATTGAAAAGCCCTCACTAAAATACTCACTCCCAAAGTAGCATCTGAACCAGATGATAAAACTGCATTTTCACTCATTCCAAATAGGGTTTTATTAGTTGAGGATGTGAGATTCTTTACTAAGTGTTGTGTTGAGGAACTAGGTCATGTTGAAATCAAGGACACATATGATGAATTGTGTACCGATGGGAAACTGGATAGCAAGTATGAACACATTAAAGTCAAGGGATTGACCGAAGCCCTAACCTACCTGTGAGTCTTCAAACCCTAGTGGGTTAAAGTTGTTTTGAGCACAGTTCATGATGACTTCATGTAGTTAGAGGAGCAACCATTCAAGATCACCAAGGAAATCATCCATTTGATCACCGATTACCCTATTTTTGATCATAACCGAGCTTAGAAAATGATATCACAGAAGGAATTGATCAATTTAACTAGAGTAGAATCTGATTACAGAGGTCTAAAACTGAACAATGTCACAGATCCAAAGCTGAAGTTTGCAATTAGAGTTATAGGCTATTGTTTCTTTCAATCGGCAAGGGAAAACAATGTACCCTATGTAGCTGTCGATTTAGCATATAAAATTATGAAGAAAGTCATGAAAATTGATTTATGCGAAGTATTGATGAAAAACCTGTTTGAGAATCTCAATACCATAAGGAAGCCAAAGAAGAACAACTTGGCAAATAGACTGAAGTTTGGATCACTTTTGGTATGCATGTTTTTCTATTTTGAGAAATTCTTTCCATCAGTCAGTAAAGTAGTTTGGGAGCTACACTGACAGATCACCCATCAAATCAATGACTTCGTCAAGAAGCTAGGTGATAACTTTAATGAGATTATGGATGATTACTTTAGCAAGTTTTAGTAAAAGATGCACAACAGGCATCGAATTCCACCCCAGCTAGTAGAGAAGTACAAGGATGACATATGCTTTGAAGTAGACACTGACTACTGCTATGTTAATGTTGTAGAACCGAGAACTCAATCTTTGCCACCTATGGGTTATGAGATTGGTTTTGACATTACAAAACAACAGATAGATGCTTTTCTTACACTTCCAAGGCATGCAACCGAGCTAAGATATGGTACATATGAAGAAGTTAAAGAGAAAGTTAAGATGAGCATTGTAGTACCTAAGGCTACAAGAAAAGCAACAAAAATGATTAAGGCATTAATAGAGAAATTTGGAGAAGGTTCTTCCTCCACACCTATCAAGGGCACTCTAGTCATCACCTAGGAGGAATCTAAAGCCCAAGAGGCAGCTATTACATTGAGCACCGAGTTGCCTAAAGGGAAAATTTTGAAAAGGAAGAAACAAAACACATCAAAGGTATCACCGACTCCTTCAGTAAAGCACCCAAACACAAGATCATCTGCAGTATCATCGAGTAAGAAACAAAAGAATGTTGTTGCACCAAAGGTAACCAAAACTTATAAGAAATCTACTCGGAGACTCATTTTGGCTAAAGAGTCCAGTGACACTGAATTTTAAGGTGCAAGCAAATTTCAAATTGTTAAGAGTAAACAGAAAGATGTACATAGAGTTGATAATTTCTATGCAAATCTGAGACAATATGGTGGATTTGGATCATTTAGATTTGTTAAGTATGAATCCAGAAATGATGATGAAAAGAGACAAATAGAAGAAGCTGTCATTTGCACACTTCTGAAATTCTAATTGGTCCCATTGGAAGTATCTAATTGTCTTCGAAAAGAATTGTATATGCACATTGATAATAGGTGGAAGTATGCTATGGACTTGGAGAAATAGATGAGAGAAAGAAGTCTGGTAGATCTCTTCTCAAACATGTCGGTAGATGAGATCAATGAACATCTGAAAAACTACCATGCAAACTTCCTTGTCAAGCAAAGAGCCTTGAAATTAATGAATGGCCTTTATCTGGATGTAGAAAATGAGACCAAAGAAAAGTGGTAGGAAATCTTTTGAATCAAGAATGCTAGTGAACAAGTTGAAGTTGAAATAGTTGATGTCACCGAGAAAGAGCCCGATATCACTGATCTCTCTAAATAGTTGACCACCGAGCCAAATTCTATTCAGAATTACTATACCAAGCTACAAAAGCTCATGGATCAACAATTGGAACTTCGGAATGAAGAGCACAAAATAAGGATGGACATTATGACACTTCAAACATTATTCATTCCACACTTGTCCTCCGTCCAAGAGCATATCAACAAGGCTACCTCCCTATCCACTCAGCCAGAGGGAAGCACCTTAAATGGACTAATTTCATTGTTAGCTGACATTACAACTCAGAACACACTCATAGACAATGTCAAGGATGTCCTCTCTACCACTCTCACTGATGCTAGAACAAAGTACAAATCATTTTTTGACCAGTTGCCTCCACTGAAAGGTAACTAAGTTTTGATGTTTGACAAAAAGGAGGAGTATATAATGTACATAAGAGTATAATGTATATAAGCACATCAACATACAGATAATTTTGACAGGGGGAGCAGTGACAACCGAGCTGTGACAACTGAGTAGTTAATACATAATATTGATCATAGCGCATGCACACTCAGAGTTTTGTACAGTATATTGATAAGGGGAGTATACTTGAGTATACTATTTTATTATTAGTTGTATATACTGCCAATTCAGTCAAATTTTGCAAGTATATAGATTTTTGAGTTATGACTTTGAAAGAAGTTTTGTCAAAAATCTCAACTAATGTCAAAAGGGGAGATTGTTAGTATTTACTAAGTTGTCATTAGTTTTAGGTTCAAGTCATTCTATATACTCTAGTCGATTATTACTACCAAATCATTCAGTCAGTAAGAACAGAACAGTCGGTAAGCACAGAGCAGTTGGTTATAGAAGAAAGTAGTCACAGAGCCTAGTTTACACCGAGTTGTCTACCAAGTAACACTTTATGTCTACCGAGCAGCAAAAATGATATACCGAGTTAAGACACACCAAGTGAAACGTGTTACCAGATCAAGGAACATGGAATCTTTATCGCTTAGGAAATTGTACCTTAAAGATTTTGTATGATTTTGAGGTTATCTATCCAATGAAATATTTTGCATGGTTATTCATTTAATGAATCATGTTTGTAAGATCAAAGCAATGAACAAGATCACCGACACAAGAGATCTATTTATACAACATGAATTGAGGATCATAAAGAGAGACAGATATGTGTGTGAAGCAAGACATAAGGAAGCACTGAGTATTGTGACTGTCAAAGACATAGAGGTTACCAAGAAGGATTTCAAAGAATAGTTAAGGAACAGAGTAAACAGAAGGGTTTACCGAGTTACTTTATGGATTACCGAGGTATGCTATAAGCAAGGTAATCTCATTTTGAGCACATAGAATCTGCTATAACATTCCAGATGTGAAGTTGCAGATATTTGTAATATTGATTGTAATATATTGAGTTGTAAGAGAAACCTTTAACAGGGTAAAAGACTCTATCAAAGTCTATAAATTGTAAAGCCTTTAACTAGGTGCAGCATTTAGAATAAGTTTTGTAAAATCCTTTAGCAAGGTAGATCTAATGATCTTGATACTCCTAATAGGGTAAGCTATCAGAATAGCTGAACATGTAGCTCTAACCGAGAAACCTTTATTATTGCAGTAGTGAAGTTGTGGGTGCCACCCCCACCACAGTTTTTCTCTCTAACCAAGACTTACTGTGTAACCAAAATATATGTGTTATGGAGTGAATCATGTATGATTGTTATTTATTTGTTTTAGCATTATATTATGTTACAATAGTTTTTGGTTTATGCTTAACAATAAAGTTATTCTTGAAGAAAAGTTTTGAAGTACTGATTCACCCCTCCCCTCTCAGTACATTAGCTTTCCATATTGGGTCTAACACACTTACCCCGCATGTTTTGAAGGTATAATCTAAAATAGAATAACAAATATAGTCAGTAACATAGTAGTTGCGGACTTGGGCCCTATTTGCTTTTCTTTTCTTTGGGGGTTTCTATTCTTTACTATGATGGGAGTTTGTTGCTTTTGGATGTATGTTTTGTGTAGATGTGATCTTGGCACTTATTTTGTTTGGGAGCTTCAGGCCATTGTTATAAGGGTTGTGGTTTTAATTTTACTAACTAGAGTTGGTGTTGGGTCCCCTATGGATCTAGGAAGGAGGTTGGTTGTGGTGTATAGTGTTTTCTCTAGTCTACGGGCCCTCTGTTACAAGTGCGGTTGTCATTGCACCAAAAGATCGACCTGTTAATGCCCGATGCAACCACTAGACCTATAGAATCGACATGAGGTGGTTAAGCCATGTCACAAACCTGAGTGTTACACTGCACAACACAAGGAGACCAAGGACTAACACATTGCAACAATCCCTCCCCAGCTCAAGCAAGGGGTTTGAACCTGTGACCAAGCTCTGATACCACTTTTTATAAGTGTGGTTGTCGATAAACCAAAAGATTTGCTTGTTAATGCTCGATACAACCACTAGACTTATAGAATCCATAGGAGGTAGTTAAGCCATGTCACAAACCCAAGTGTTGCACTACACAACACAAGGAGACCAAGGGCACACACCTTGCAATACCCTCTTACATTCCCTAAGTTTTTTTCTTACTGCTTCTATTGGGGAGGATATTTCTCTCTTGGTTTTAGGTAGATCTCCCTAGTTTGGGAGTGTGGACATGTTGGATATGGTATTCTTATGCTCATTTCATTCTATTTCCTATTTTATTTTTTTACATTTCTTATAGCTTTTGGCAAGATGTTGCTTCTACATGTGATATGCTTTGAAGAATTTCTATTGGTAGGGTTTTTGTTAGGGGTATGTCCTTTTTATACTCTTATGACTCTTATTGGGGTGGAGTTTTGCATGAGTAAAGATTATCTTGTAACTATGTTCCTTTGGTGGGTTGCCTTAATGTATATAATTTTTACTAAGATTTGGAGTAGCTATAAGGGAGATTTTATTGCCCTTTCTCTTGACATAACTCAATTGTCTCTTATAGAGTTGGGGAATTCTTTGGTGTATTGGGTTGCTTCATTAATTATGCATCTTTCATCTTCTTCAAATTCTCCTATAGATGTGGAGTTATGTCCTATGGAGGTGGAGATTTTCATAGTTAGAGGAGACAAACTGTTGTACAAGGAAGTTGTTCCTAATCCTAAAGATGATCTTGATGAGCATTTTATTGGTTGTAAGGAGGTTATTACTACATTTCTTTCTATTTATCTCTTTTCCTCTTCTATTAAGGTGGACACTAAATATAGTATTCAATGATTGTTTCAATTGTACTTGTAGGTTATGGGAGCATTGTAAAACCCTTTGATAAGGAGTCTCTAAGTTATCTTGTCTAATGGTTTCAACATTTTAATAAAAACACTCTCTTCGATGCTTACTTTTTGTTGAGTGGTTGATGGTTAGCTGCTATTCATCTGTGCGGTACCTTTGTGAAACATTATTCTTAATCATTTTCAAACCCCTACAAAATCTATTTGTAAGAGGTTTCAAGTCCCTTAAAAAACCTATTTTACCCCTAATAAAAAATATAGTAATCAATTTGTTGGCATTTGAATGAAGATTGCATTAATGATATGTTATGTTGTCATTGATGTCAATTGAGCTGGTAATGGTATTCATGATTGCTGATGTTATTGTTGATATTGCTTTTGTGTTGTAACCGATATGATAAACTTTGTGGAAGATTTTGTAAACCAGTATATGGTAATTTGTAAGTTGAACCGGTGTATAAGATTAAACATTTCTATGATATGTAACCGGTAAATCCTACCTATTGTTTTGTGTTAAACCCTTACCAATCAAAGTTTACTGATTTAAGATCTAATGTTGAGTGGTATAGATGGATACACGTGTGATCATTGTATGAGGATAAGTTCAAGTTATTTTGGCATGTTTGATTGTCTTGGGAATGACCAAAGTGGATTGCATCAAATGCATAGTGTGTGATGAGTTACAAGTCCAATGAAGCGGTTATCATGGAGTGGTTGGAATTTTCTTGAATAATGTGAAGAGATTGTTATGATTTCTAACGGTCAAGATTGTACTGACTTGTTTGTAATCTTGAAGATGAGAATTAGGTTTTTATTGTGTTACTGACCTAGTCGATTTGTATTTAAGGTCAATGATGTTGTTTGAAAAAGAGTTGGCAAAATTGGTAAAAACCAATTACGTGTATGGTTGCCAAATCAGTGAATGGATCTGCAGTTTGAGTAAAGGCAGATTGAAGCTTAAGAAGGATCTGATCAAACAAATGTAGTGTTATTTAGATAGATGAAGAAAACCTGTTGTTTTCTAACAATTACAACAAAATTGAAATCCCCTAGCAGGGTAACCTCTAACAAGCTTGGTTACTGATTAAATCCTCTAACAAGGTGGTCCATTAGTTTGGATTCTCAAATCCTCCAGTGAGGTTACTCCTAACAGGGTATTGTGCTTTTCATCAAGGCATATCAGTAGATCCCTTAATCGAGTGATTCCTAACTAGAAGTAGTTCTTAACAGGACTTATTGTAAAAGCTTTAACAAGCATGTCTCCTAACAGGGTGAACTTCAGAAGAGTTCAGATAGCTATCTTTGTGAGTCTCATATCACTGTGGTTTTTACCTATTTGGGTTTTCCACATATAAATATTTGTATCAAGTGGTGATTACTTTTGTGGTTATGATCTTATTTGTTGATTTGATTAGCTACTTAACTATTCTGATATGGCATGATAAATGGAGGCATTGAGAGATGGAATATGTTGATATTTGATTAAGCATTTAGATGTTTACAAGATTGAAGTTGTTTACTATTAATTTGGTTTAACAGTCAACCAGTTGGTGTTGATAATCTTTGAGTATTGATCTTGACAAGTAAAAGTTTACTTTGTGAGTTTGATTTTGAGTTTGGGAGTTTGTATCAGTTTTTCAGTATACTGATTCACCCATCATCAAAGTATTCTACCTGATACTTATTCTTTCATCATATCATCAATTGGTATCAGAGTGTCTCAGGTCCTCTTTACCTAAAAGCCTAATAGCTTGAGGAAAAGATCTTGTAGATCATGACAAAGGAAGAAGGTCCTAAGTTCAACAAAGAGAGCTATAGAATCTAGAGTGACAAAATGAAGATTTACATTAAGAGTCTTGGTAGTCAGTATTGGGATCATATAAAAACTAAGTATGTTGCACCTACTGGTATCCCAACTGATGATCATAAGAAAGAACAACAAGAGAATCATCAAGCATTAGAGGCTATTATAAGTTCCTTGTTTGATGCTGAATATGTAGATGTTCATGGTCATGAAATTGTGTATGAAGTATGGAAAAATCTTAAAGGGATTTATAGCGGTGATGAACATGTTAAGATTGCTAGAAAGGAGAGTTTAAGAGGAAAGTTTCATGACATGAGAATGTCTGAAGATGAGAATAGCTAGTAGTATGGTCAAAGGATAAAAGAGATAGTTGGTGAAATAAAGAGTGCAGGAGGGAAAGTGGAAGATGCCATAGTGATCAGTAAGGTACTGAGAACCCTGTTACCGGTCTATGCTATCTGAGTCATAGCTATTCAGGAGCTGAAATTCATTGACAAAACTAAGGTAACTCTTGACTCTATTATTGGCAAACTTACTGCTTTTGAGTTAAATGGCTATGATGGTAGTGTCAAGAAATCTAAATCTGCATTTCAAGCTTCTATCTCTAACCCATCTGTGAGAAGAAGTAGAGATACCAGCCATAGCTATGAATCCAGATCCAACAGAGATGCTGATGATGAAGACAGTTTAGTGGAGCTTGAAGCATTATTGGCAAAAGGACTACCTAGAGGCACTAGCAAATACAGAGGTAAGCTACCGTTAAAATGTTTTGCTTGTAATAAGATTGGTCATGTAGCAGCAAATTTCCCTAATAGTGAAAATGAATACAAGAGAGATAAATTTAAGAAGTATAAGGGTAAAGGCAAAAGAGATTGTCTTATAGCTATTGATAGTGGTATTATTGATGATGAATCTGATGATGAAACTAGTGAAGATATTGTGTTTGTGGCTATTAAGGAAGAGATATCTGATTAGAAAGTACTAGTGTCTAAGATGGATAACTCTAATGAGTGGATCATTGATAGTGGTTGTTCACATCACATGACTAGTGATCAAAGCGAATTTCTTTCCCTGAAGGAATTTGATGGTGGTGTTGTCAGATTTGGCAATGAATCACCCTGTACTGTTAAAGGAAAGGGAGTTATTTTCTTTGAATGGGAAGAGAAATACTGACGATGTCTATTAGGTTGAAGGTTGAAAGCATAATCTTCTGAGTGTGGCACAACTGAATGACAAAGGATATCCACTGGAGTTTAGAAATGGTATGGGAAAAATCTTTGACAACAAAGGTGAATTGATTGCAATCGGTAAACAGACCAGAGGTAATCTATTTTATCTTAATCCTAAAGTTAGCAACTATTTGATAGCAAAAATAGATGATAGCTGCCTTTGCCATAGGAGATTTTTTCATATAAACTTTGACAACATTGTTAAAGTGAGTAAGTCTAAGATAGTAAGAGGTCTACCTCAAATACACAAACCAGTTAATGCTCTTTGCAAATAATGTAAATTGGGAAAGATGACTTCTTCAACTTTCAAGAGCAAGTCTTTCTCAGTGGAGCACTTGTTAGATTTGGTTCATATAGATCTATGTTGACCAATAAGAACTAGAAGCATTTCAGGTGATAGATATTTCATGATCTTCATTGATGACTATTCAAGGATGATGTGGGTCACATTCTTGAAGGATAAGAATGAAGCTTTTGGTAAATTCAAGGCATTTAGAGCCTTAGTAGAGAAAGAGAGTGGCAAAAAGATAAAATGTTTGAGAACAAATCAAGGTGGTGAATTCACTTCTATAGAGTTCACTAAGTATTATGATGAGAATGGTATCAAGCGGAAGCTATCTACACCAAGGGCACCACAATAGAATGGTATAGCTGAAAGAAACAAATGGTCAGTGGTTGAAGCAACTAGAAATATGTTGATACAAGGAGGTGTTGTGAAAACATTTTGGAGAGAAGCTATAAGTACAACGGTCTACACAATAAACTGGGTTCTGTTGAAAAGAGGTAAGGAAAAGACACCTTATGAATATTGGTATGGAACATCACCAGATGTTAGTTATTTTAAGATCTTTGGTAGTAAATGTTTCATTAAAAGAGGTGATTATATAAGCAAGTTTGAAGCTAAAAGTGATGAAGGCATATTTCTTGGCTATTCCACCAAGAGTAAGGCCTACAAATGATTCAACAATTGGACACATAAAATTGTTGAGAGTGCTGATGTTCGAGTAGATGAATGTCCTAAAATTTTAGAAGAAACCAATTCATGGAAAAGGATGAAGATCCTTGCATTTTGCTTTTGGAACTTGAAATAGTTAAATCTGAAACCAGTAAAGCAAATTGTGATGCACTTGTTGAACCAGAACAGATGAATTTAGAAGAAGAAGATAATGAAGAAGCTGAACCTGAGGAGAATAATCAAGTTATTCCTAGATATGTGAGACTGAATCATAGTCCTGAGTAGATTATTGGGGAGAAGGATGCTGGAGTACTTACTAGAAGGAGAATAAGAGAGAACTCTTGCATGATATCCACCATTGAACCTAGAAGTGCTAAGGAGGCATTTGGTGATGATCATTGGGTTAAGGCAATTGAATAAGAATTGGATTGAGAAGACCAACACTTGGACCTTCGTACCCCGATAGGTAAACAAAAATGTCATAGGTACTAAATGGGTGTTTAGAAATAAGTTAAATGAGGATGGTGTTGTAGTTCGCAATAAGCCAAGATTAGTTTGCAAAGGATATGCACAAGAAGAAGGAGAGGATTATGGAGAAACATTTGCACTAGTAGCAAGACTGGAAGGAGTTAGAACATTACTTGTATTTGCAGCTCATAAGAAGTTCAAGGTATATTAGATGGATGTTAAGTCTTCATTTTTGAATGGGATATTTGAAGAAGAGTTTTATATAGAGCAGTCTGATGGTTATGCATTGACAGATAATGAAGACATGGTATGTAGATTGCATAAGGCTTTATATGAATTAAAGTAGGCACCTAGAGCATGGTATGAAAGGCTTCATACACATCTGATGAACATAGGCTTTGCAAGAACCAGTGATGAAAGCAACATTTATCTCAAGTATGAGGGAGATGAAATACTGGTTAATGAAGTATTTGTTGATGACATTATATTTGGAGGTAATGATGTCATGATCAACAATTTTGCAGATGAAATGAAGAATGAGTTTCAAATTTCATTAGTAGCGGAAATAAAAAATTTCATAGGCTTGTAGATACAACAAATGAAGAATGGTATTTTCATTACTCAATCTAAGTATGTGAAAGAGGTTTTGAAGACTTTTGGCATGAGTGACTGTAAACCAGTTGGAACCCCAATGGTTAAAGGTTGTAAATTGTCCAAGGAAGATGAATCTAAGTCTGTAGATGAGAAGGAGTACAGGTCAATGATTGGGAAATTACATTATGTTGTTCACAGTTGACCAGATATTGCCCATGTAGTTGGTATTGTTGCTAGATTTCAAAAAAAATCCAAAGGAAGCACATTTGATAGCAACCAAGAGAATTTTTAGATATCTGAAAGGCACAGTTGACTATGGATTATGGTATCTATATGGAGGAAATTTTGACTTGAAGGCATACACTGATGCTGATTGGGAAATAAATATTGATGACCGAAAAAGTACTACTGAAGGATCATTCTTTATAGGAGGAAGGTTAGTTTCATGGAGTAGTAAAAGGCAGAGTTGTACTTCACAATCTACTACTAACGTTGAGTATGTACCAGCTTATATGAATTGCACACAAGATATTTGGATGAGGCACATTTTGGAAGGTTTAAAGATGAAGATCTCAGAACCTATAAAGATTTTATATGATAATACGAGTGCCATAAATATTTCAAAGAATCATGTTTTGCATGCAAGGACTAAGCACATTGAATTAAAGTATCACTTTTTGAGGGAAAAAGTTCAAAGTAAAGATGTTATCTTAGAGCATGTTTCTACCAAGGAGCAACTTCCAGATATCTTTACCAAACCTCTGCGTAAGACCACTTTTGAGTATCTTAGAAGTCAATTGGGGGTTGTCCCTCTTCATGAAGTCAGTTGAACATGATGTTGATTGCATCAGTCCTTGAATTACAAGTTGTAGTATGTTATTGATGCACAGTGAAAATTCAACATCACATGTTTTACTTTAATTTTGGAATTGTTGTGAAAGGGGGAGAAGAATTATGTCATTGATGAGAAGAATTATGTGACTGGCAAAGGGAATCCAACGGCAGGCTGAAGACAGACAGAGCATGGTGAATACTTGGCAATGTAAACTAGGATTCTTATTCACCCATCCACAACAATAATCAGAGGCATTGATATTTGTATTGCCATCAATGCCAAAGGGGGATATTCTTGGCACTTGCATGAAGATTTCATTAATGATATGTTATGTTCTCATTGATGTCAATTGAACCGGTAGTGGTATTCATGATATTGCTAATGTTATTGTTGATATTGCTTTTGTGTTGTAACTGGTATAATAAACTTTGTGGAGGATGTTATAAACCAGAATATGGTTGTTTGTAAGTTGAACCAGTGTATAAGGTTAAACATTTCTATGATATTTAACTGGTAAACCCTAGCAGTTGTTTTTTGTTAAACCCTAACCGATCAAAGTTTGTTGGTTTAAGATCTAATGTTGAGTGGTATAGATGGAGACACGTATGATCATTGTATGAGGATAAGTTCAAGTTATTTTGGCATGTTTGATTATCCTGCAAATGACCAAAGTGGATTGCATCAAATGCATAGTATGTGATGAGTTACAAGTCCGATGAAATGGTGATCATGGAGTGGTTGGAATTTTCTTGAAGAATGTGAAGAGATTGTTATGATTTTTAACGGTTAAGATTGTATCGACTTGTTTGTAATCTCAATGATGAGAATTAGGTTTTTGTTGTGTTATCAACCTAGTTGATTTCTATTTGAGGTCAATGAAGTTGATTGAAAAAGAGTTCGCAAAATTGGCAAAATTGGCATATTGAAGCTTAAGAAGGATTTGATCAAGAAAATGTAGTTCTATTCAGACAGATCAAGAAAACCTATTGTTTTCTAACAATTACAGTAGAATTGAAATCCCCTAATTGAGTAAGCTCTACCAAGCTTGGTTACTGATTAAATCCTCTAAAAAGGTGGCCTATTAATTTGGATTCTCAAATCCTCCAGCGAGGTTACTCCTAACAGGGTATTGTGCTTTTCATCAAGGCATATTTGTAAATCCCTTAACCGGGTGATTCCTAATCATCTCACCATTGTTTTTACCTATTTGGGTTTTCCACATATAAATATTTGTGTCATGTGGTGAATGATTTTGCAGTTATGATCTTATTTGTTGATTTGATTTACTACTTAACTATTCTGATATGGCATCATAACTGGAAGCATTGAGAGATGGAATGTGTTGATATTTTATTAAGCATTTAGATGTTGAAAAGATTGAAGTTATTTACCTTTTAAGTTGGTCTAATAGTCAAACCGGTTGATGTTGATAATCTTTGAGTATTGATCTTGACAAGTGAAAGTTTACTTTGTGAGTTTGATTTTGAGTTTGGGAGTTTCTATCAGTTTTTTAGTATACTGATTCACCCACCCCCTCTCAGTATTCTACCGGATACTTATTCTTTCATCATATCATCACAATTAAAATTTATTCTTGTTTCAATGAAGAAACATAACATTATGTAGTTTTTATTTGTCAAAGATCATATAATATTCACCATGATGCCTTACATTTGTAGTCTCACAAATTGTACACCCCTAATTAGGGTTGTACAATTCCACGCTTAGGTTGGCACTCGCTTTAGTGTGTTGCATTTTTCATTTTCAATATTCCTTTAGGAATTTAATTATTAATTTAATTAAACCTAAAGTCCTCCCTTATCATTCCACATAATATAAAAATTGGACTCTTAACCATAAGTGTGCCACTTTTTATTTAATCTTCTTTAATCAATTAATCATTAAGTTTTGATCATGTCCTATTTCAACTTTCAAGGCCCAATTTTGCATATCTAAACACCTTGCATTGTCGCATCGAGCTAGGATTAGCTTTGTAATCATGAAATCTTGCATCCCTAAAAATTTGGAAAAAATTTGGTCCCAACTTTTTCCCCTTACAATTTAGGAACATGTTGTGGCATTATTACAATGTTTAAATCTTTCTTTATTTGAAAATATATCCATTCTAGGTTGGCCTATCATAAAAAATAAAGCTAGGATTTCATATATAGCCTTTGCTTTCCTCATTTGAAGGATCCAATGACTTTAGCAATTGAAGAGCCTCTTGTGAAGTGAAAGTATAGGTTTATGTGAAGTGCACAATCAACAAACCAAGCATTTATCAAGTCTTTATCAACCTTTGTATCATCTATTGAATCTTTGTAGATATGAATAATAATAAGGACATCATCGAGTGTTGATTAGCTTGTACCTCTCTCTTAGGGTTTCGTATGGTTTCATGTTCTTTTCATATCTCTATGTGAGCTTCACCTCAATCATTTTTAGATTTAAATTATTACTTTTGATCCATATTGCATTTGTGACTTGAAGCATTAACATTTACATTATATTCATATAGGATTTTTACTCAAAACATAGGGTAGAACTCTTAATTTGTATTCTAGCTCATTTAGGATCTTACAAACACATGAGATTATAGGGTGCACAAACTTTTCAATATTGCATCAGCTATTTTTGGAGGTGGAATCACCAAGATAAGGGGTATGACGAAGGAAAAACCCTATATAGCCACCTAAACACCACTTTTGAAGTTGCAAGTGTAGGTACATGTTTTCGACGAAGTTGTGATCTTTTAGGAACATAGAAGTCATAGACAAATGCCTAGATTCATAGGAAGGCCCCAGATGCCTAGGACCAAGGCACCCAACACCCAGGTCCTTTTCATTTTCTATTAGACTTTGGTAGTTCAGGCTTAAAGATCTTGAATTTGTAGATTTTAGTCATTCAACTTAGTAGAATAACGGATACAAGAGTGCTCGACGCCCTAGTTTGGCTCTATTAGGATGAGTTTTGGGAGACATGTGTACATATGGATTTCATTTATTGTTTTGTAATCTGTATCTCTCTATTATTGTAATTTATATCTAGTCATTTCTATTCATCTCTCTAGTTTACTTAATTTATTGTTTACATTTGACTTATTAGTAGCAAAGGAATATAAACCCTAAAGATATTCCTTGATTCTCTTTTATAAGAGAAAGTCAAAGTGAATCATTTCATTAGGCTATTTCATATTCAAATGTGTGAATGAGAGTGTGATTAGGTCTTAGTGTACACGATCCCATTTTCATCCATCCCAAGATTATGTACTATTCGAAGAAAATGTTGTCAAGAAAATGATACACCATCTTATTGAGTAGGTAGATTGGAGGTCGTCATAAAATATTAGAATTCTTTTGAAACCTAAGGCGCTTGTACCCAAATCAAAGACCACTCATAACTAGGGAGACTAGTTTTTTATATAAATATTCTATAATAATCTAGGTTTAAAGGTCACTAGTGGGACCGCACATGATCCCAAAATTTATTCTTAACAAAATTACTTTTTCTTGAGATTATTTGGCACATGACTGAGGTAAGTAAAACTCACCACTAGAAACAATTTAAAGGAAGGTTCATTTTTACATGTTATATTATACTTTTTAGATTTTCAAAATACTAGCTAAAGAGGTCCTTGAACTTATAATGAATATATTAACACCATATATATTGAAATAAGATTTTCCTTGGCCTTTTGATCCCAAGTATTGAATTAGAGAGGTGAGAGCCTCATACAAGATGCTAACCTTTTCCCATCATTATAAAGAATCGAAAGATGTAATAAAGAACTGTCAACCTTAAGAAAAAGTCACAAAGAGAAGAGAAGAGTGGCTAAAGGATAAATATGTTGTGGGAGAGATAAAGGGGTAAAATATTGCATATAGTGGATCATGGGTGGAAAGAAAATATTCTCTCTTAAGAATGAAAATGATTCTCAATGTCTATCAATATGATTTGGATAGGATCAAGCTTCTAATCTTGGCATCAAGAACTTCAGTTGCACCTTGTGCCCCATCAACTTCTTCTACTTTAGTGCCTTCATCACCACACCCATAATCATCATCACAAGTATAAATCCTAGAGAGTCCTAGACCAATGATTCCAATTCACAAACTGTCTCCTGGGAAAAATCCTACAATAAACTTCCTCAAAAGTGGATTTGACATCAACACAGTTGGCCAAGATAAAAATAATGAATTTAACACTCATAAGAAGGTTCACAAAAAGGTTTCCCATGTAGACAAAAAAATGGTTACTTATAGATAAGGAGGGGAGATTGTTAATGATATTAGAGAATTGGCTTGCACTTTGTTCATGGATGATCAAAGCTTCATATAGATAAATTTTTCTTAAAAAAATTATCATAAAAGATAGAGGAGAGAAGTATAATAGGGAAGGAAAAATACAATATATGCTAGATGAGAATAGAAAATAAATTGTTGAAGAAGCATAGAATATGGTGAGGGAGGAAATGAATGAAATGAGCCTTGGGTAACTAAGATAGATAGTTAAATAAAGTGGTATCTTACTACTTGAAGGTTGGTACATTTACTATAACATTAATTTTTATTCTTTAGGAAAGCAAGAGAGAATTGAAGCTAAAAAAAAAAAGAAAATGCAAAAGCTTTCTATTTTGGGTCAAGATTTGACTGAAGACATGATGTCTTAGCTATTTGGTCATTTTTATTTTTAATAGATAATCCTCACATGATAAAAGACAAAAATGAACTATGTTACCATTTGTTTATTAGGAGGCTTACTAACACCATAGTTTCTCAGGCTACACAATTGACCTCACATTCAACCATGTTTATAGAATCTCCTACTTAAAGACATGAAGTAAATATGGATAAGGTAATAGAGGAAAATTAATTATTCAGAGAAAAAATTACAACTCAATATCTTTTCTCCTTCCTCCTTAATAAGTTCTCACACTAGAATAAATAATACAGTTAAGGGAAGAGTTAGAGATGACAAAAAAAAAAGACATAAATCTACAAAATATTTTTAAAAAAGTGTGAAGAGAGGAGAAGAAACAAAATAAATGAAAACAAAAATAAGAGATGATATAGTTGACTCATTCTATGGAAATAGATTAATTCACTCTTAGGACATGTAGATAAAGCATGGCAGTCGTACAATACCATTAAAGGAATTTATAGAAACCATGCTAGGGTTAGAATTCATCTTCAATGTGTTGAGAAGTATTTAAGGCCAAGAATTGAGGATTTTTATGTTCCAATGGAAAATGTGGATGTGGAAAATGTAACATAACAAGACATGTGTGATATGCACCACAAATATGAGAAGATGGTACAATTGCTTAATGTCCATGGTACTTATAAACAAATGATTAGAAGGGAATTGTTTGCATTTGAAGAAATTATTATCTACCATATGTTTGTTCGATGCAAAGAAGATGGATACTTGAAATACAATATAGAATATAAGGCACTTTTTACATATATTATTTTTACAATATTTATAGGAATTAATGTTGATGAGGAAGCAAGTTTTAAAAAGTTAATATCTTATCTTGATAAATTATATCAACTTGATCAAGGAATGATTTTTATCACCACTATTAGAGGTAAACTATTCCGAGATCAATTCCACAAGAATCTGGCACTAGTCAATTGCATTATAATGGATTATATTTTTGGACTCTAAAATGAAGAGCTATGCATGTTCAATATTCATGTCAACTTAACCATCAGAAAGAGGCCCGCCTTGTTACATCATCAACACATGGAGATCTTCTGAAATTTTAAATAAATGAAGAAAATCAAAATTGACTTGTATTTCAATCATTCATCCTCAAGGACAAGTTTTCCCAAATCATCAGTCTTGTAATCATGTGCTTCTTTATGCAGTTTCAATGTCACTAATGTCAATTTATTTTCAGTTTAGATAGTGGAATATCTTCCTTGAATCGGGAGCTCTTCATCAACCTTTTTTTTATCTCCAACATTCCTTTTGGTGGGCATTTAAATATTTTTTCATATTGCAAGGTGAGTGATTATTAGATTAAAATGTGACACATGTACATGGCTTGAAGCTTGTTTCTCTCTTGTTTCTATAAAAAAGAAATCAAAGCCATTTTTCAAAGGATTTAAAGTCTAAGTCTTAGGAGTTTTGGTCTAGTTTTGTAAGGTGTCATTTATAGGAAATATAGATGAATTTTTAGTCTTTCTTATAATAGTTGTAGATCAAATTTTAAGAAACATGAGAAAACAAATATATAATTTATGATTAACTTGTCTCCTTAATATTTTATTCAAACTCTATTAAAATTAATAAGAAAGTTTTATTAATTTCATATATGTGTCCTTTGCAGGGTGTATATCTATTTTTTTTAATCTTCTAAAGCAGAGGATTAAATATATTTAAATAGGATATAAAGGATTGAATGAGATGCTATGGAACAAAAAGTACAAAATTTAAAATTGGATACAATTGAGAATATAATGTAATTTATTAAAATTAAGAACCCTATAATCTAAAATTCAATTGATGTATTGGTTCTTATTTTATTCCTAAATCCAAATCTGTACTCCAAGATAGCCATCAGTTAAGAACCTCCAACTACATTAGATAGAATTACTTATTAAATTTAAATGAATACCTTTTATTTTTTAGTATTGTCCTTTAGTTTAAAATAGCCATATATTCTCTCAAGACCAAAAATTCACATCATCAAAAAATTATGCCAATTTTTCCTTGAAGTTTGTTATTTCTTCATGTAAATACGAGGGCACTTTTGTTAAAAAATAACATAATTGTTAGAAAATTATATACTTACTTATTGTATAGAGAAATTCTCCTTGGTCTTATAGAACTAGAAGTATAGTATTATGTGTATCTAATTATAGGTTGATAGAGAACTTCACGATAAGTCTAATACTTAAAATGGTTCATTAATTAATCTCCCAAATAAAAAATTATGGCCTTTGGAAGTTGGATCTCCTAAATGGGAAATATTAAATATGTTGGACACATGAATGAGCTATAAAGGGTAGTTACAAATGTTGGTGTGTGTTTTTGCACATCATTTGGCATCTTGGATTGGTGATAAGATGAACACCACTTTTTTGTGGTTTTATTTCATTGTTCTGTAATGTTGTTTGATGGTTTGATGTATTGTATCTCCTATATATTAGGTACATGAGATGGAGGTTGTGTGTAAGAGTTCTATAGCTATTGAATTACCTCTAGATTCTTGTTAGTGCCATTCCTATAAGTAGCTTAATATCGAAGTATATTACAATCTTTTATTCTTTGAAATGATTATAACATAGAATCCTAAAATAGTCATAGTTCATTATTTCATTCTTTTTTTTCTAAGGACACAAAACAAATAAAACAAAAAAATAGTAGTTTATTTAATTTATTTCAATGAATTTTATTGGAAAGAGATACAAATATAAAATATACCAAAATAATATATCAATAATATTTTGTTTAATTAATTGGTTTTTAATTCAATATTAGCTTAGTTTGTTCAATATCTATTTCGTTAATATTCAATAAATTGATAATATTGAAACAAAGAAAAAACATAACAATTGTATAGCACCATATGACTTCACATTGAGTTAAATGATCAAAAGGCAAGACCAACTTTTTTGCACTCAAACTTGAACAAACAAATGTTCAACTAGAAAAATTATCAAAATGTTACAACTAGACCAAAGTAATGTGAATCAACATTCCCTAGGGTTCCCCATTCACATTATCTCAACCTTGGTCACATTTAGCTTCTCATGCTCAAGTAACTTAGAATTAGAGAGGATTGAGTAGAAGCTACTCTAAGGGAACTAGGTCAAAACCTACCCAACAAAAGCTCATTGAGGAATAATAAGAATAGGCCATCTGATATAAATAATAAGATATAAATTGATAATATACTATTATCTTATACAATCTTGGCACACTTCTTTGAGGTACATATTAAAGTCTTGACATGTTCTTAGCAAAAAATCACTAAAGTTCACACTACACAAGCCACTAATAAAAATACTTACATCAAAACCATCATCACTACACCTCTATAATTATTCAAAATTATAAATACAGACATAGTTGTTACTAAAACTAGTGACCTTGTGAATAGCATTACCATAATTATGATACTTGTGAGGAATTTATTAGTACAAATGGTCTTCAATTCCACATATATGTTGGAATCCAAAAACTTTAAGAGGGGGGGTGAATCAGTGTTCTCCCGGTATGATTAATTTTAACCTTATTAGCACAACAACTTAGTAACTGTTATGCATAAAAGAAAATAACATCAAGTAATAATGCAACCACAAAGATCAACACCATAACACAAAGATTTATACTTGGAAAACCTCAAAGAGGAAAAACCACAGTGGGATTGGTGACCCACAATATCTATCCATTGAACAGATGAATAAATATTACAAATAAGGGGCCTGTACATGCAGGAAGGCACACTACCTAGAGCGCACTGCTCATCAGAAAAGGAGCCTCACTGACTACAATCCAGAAAGAAGATTGAACTATAAGAATAACATCTCCTATGCCTGAGTATAGTTCTAGTTAAGCTTAATACCGGAGGTCTTAAACCTCTTACTCAAACCCAATTTGATCACCTATGATTGACCAAAACCTCTGCATATGATTACAACTTTAATCACACATAGATAATTCCATAACCCATGATCTACAAAGAGATATTACATCATATTTATACAAACCTGGGACCTAAACAATTAGGTCAGTCACCTAAAACATAATACAATAAATCCATTACATAAATCCACATACCAATGATAACCCAAGTTGGCCAGAGACCTAAACAACATTAACCAAATAATAAATCCAACCAATAATGTATCGGGAGCATCCACCAACATGTTACATAAACTGGTCCATAACCTAGGAGAATAACATAGAATAGCACTGGACCTAAAATAGGTCTCCATAAGAGAAATGTAACCCACTGATCAGCTGGAACATGAACATGATAACCATCAACATCCTAAGAACCTTCTAGAAGCTGCACCAACAACGCTTATCAAATCCATCAAAAGATCTTCAGCAAAGAACTGCAGCAAAACCCTTACCTATAACCAAAAGGCTTACTAGAACATATGATTGCTTTCAGATGACCAAATCCTGAACCAACTAAATGTAACACACATTTGAACCACATGAATGATCGAACCAAACCATTTCCACCAATCTGAACATACCCGACAATAACAAAGATGGTCTCCAGATCAACATCACAATCCAACCACTCTACCAGAATTTGGTAGACAACCAAACAAGCTAGTGTTAACATCAATGACAAACATCAATGCAACACATAATCAATTCCTCCATATTTTCAACAATATATACATACATACATGCATACATACTATTAGAATCAGAGATCACTAAGAGGGGGGGGGGGTGAATAAGTGATCTACCAGAATCCAAATCCACAAACTTACTCTTTATCCACTGATTAACAATGCAGAACTGAAAAGAACATAAACATGAAACAAAGAATACACAAATCCACAACATCAAATTTTTTACGTGGAAGCCCAAAAAATGGAAAAACCATGGTGGGGCTGGAACCCATAATATTCATATACTATGGCTAGGAGTACATAAATGTTACATAGATGGGGAATGCACTTGCATTCAGCTTCACTCCCTAGAGCTCATTGCTCAAATATAGTTTCCTAGAAGGCTACAACCTTTAGGGTAGTCTCACTAACTTCCAATCTGATTACAATGACAAAATACAATAAAATGGACTCTCAAGTAGCATATGACTATATAAGAATGAGTTTCGGTTAAGCACTGAATCCCTTACTATCTTCGCTCTGCTAAATACTCTGTTACTGTTTCAGTCAGCTATCGGATTGTCTGAAAGCAAAGTGCGCACATGAAATTATGCTCAATCGCACCAAAACTGATTGCCACACCACTAATACATCGAAATTCAATCACCAATTAGATCGTATATATCTAGTCTTAACATAAATGAAATCTCCTTCAAGTTGGCTTCAAGAAGTGTAATGTGTAGCTTCAAGTCGGCTTCAATCTCAAACATAGACATAGCACCGGACCAAAATATTATAATCACACGCTTCATAATGATCTTCCCATTCACCAAGATCACAAAAATAATCACCAAAAACACTGCAATCATCATAAATCATTTTAGACCAAAACATTACCGAGATACCTTGGTTTACGGATTAACTCTAGCTTCTAGATAAGATGAATCATGACTATAGGATCAAATCTCCTAGAAAAGTTGCCATTAACATGACAACCCTAAACCATAAATCAAGCATCAAAGATCACCAGATGAGTACCAATTGCTAACAATCTCACCCTTTGGCATTGATGGCAACACCTGTTAAAAATGACTAAGTGTAGAAACTTGTGAAACTTGTACATCAGATCGAGAATGAAAGAATTCTAAGGCTCCCCCTTAGATCAACAATCCCAAAATATGCATCACCAAATTGTACACTCTATACACAGTTAGTCTATACATTTTTCACCTTAGCTCTCCCGCTTTGACAAAAATGCCAAAGATAGGGTGCTGCCCAAAATTGATATACAAATGACAATCATTTTACAAATATTTGAAAAGGTCAGCATAAAGAGTCTAAAAAAATCCCAATTGAGTATCCCACCCACTCTTTAGGTTATCCAAAATTGTGATAAATGCATTAAGTATAGTAGCATGAATTTATAATTCTCTCAAATCTAATGATACAGGCTAGGCCATTTCCTTCATATAGTCTGCCTTATTACTTAGCATAGTATCTAACCAGATGGCAATCAAGTTCCAGAGTTCATCCACTTTCCTCAAATGTTTCTCCTTATCTACTTGAAGGCTTGAGATTTGATCAATTAAGGCTATAATTTGTCCTTCATTACTTCTGGTTAATATTACATTAGGGTCAAAAGATTGAGAAATACTAGCAAGATTTCCCTAGTAGACACCTATCTGTTTATCAATATCAATAACTTGAACTTAGGCAAAATGAGGCAAGATTTATACAATTTACTGGCTTCTGACAATGTGTCAGAAATAGTCTGCAATCTCTTATTCAATGTTACCTTATCATCTTCAATCATTTTTAGGAATGTTTGTTTTCTAACTTCTGTAAACCTATCCAAAATTTTTTGAGTAGTTGTCTTCTCCAAAGAATCAAAATTGGTATTTACACTATTAATCAACTGTAATAATTTACGAGAGGATCTGTTATTTGAATCTAACTGTACATTGGAAGCCACCTTCTACAAAACATCTATACACATTAAAATTATATTTTGGTGTTTATTCTTTGATTTCACCAGATCTTGACTAGCTTGGGCTTACACTGCAGCAGCAAGAATATGCTTCTTGACAGGAGACATTTTCCCAAGATCAACTGAGCCATCAAAATTGACCGTAATCTGAAGTAGGATCCCCGTAACTAGATGAGTGGCAATTGCTAGATCAGCTATGCCTTTGTCAACCTCAGCTACCCCAACCTCTCCTGGTACAGTATCCTTCTTCTCTCCCTTGTCCCCAATATTAGTCTGTTGAATCATAGGAGTTGTCGAGCTATCTATCACCGAAGGATTGTTACCAGTCTCAGCATCAATTGTGGTATTACCTTGGTCTTCTGGTTGATCTTCAAACTAGGTCTCAACATTCTAACTTCCAGAGGCACCTTGCTTATCTTCTGACTAAGATGATCTAAATGCATCTTTATACAAAGGGTCACTTTGAATAATATTTTTCCATATCTCCTTTGTCTCTTTCCTCACCTCCTCTACATTCCCAATCATTAATTTGTTGATTTGTTCTTACTTTTGAATTCCTTTTTGTTTGCCTCTTCTATTAGCCTCTTTGCTTTATCATGAGTAGTACAAGTACATACATTTACTAGCTCTTTCTCCTTCATTTCTCTATTAATTTTACTTGCATTCATTCTTCTAGCATCTATTAAATTGTAGAAGTCATTTGGAATGAACTTTTCTAATTCAATTAATGTCTTACTAAAATTATGTAGGTATAATACTACTGCTTCCTCAACTTTCCTTTGGTCACCATCATCAAAATGCTCAAAATTTGCTTCAAGATTCTTCAAATTGCCATCCACTAATATTTCATTTATCAACTAGTCTATTGATAGTGGAGGAATGATTGTGTACTTACCTTGTATGTTGTCAGACTCAAGGTCTTTGTCAAGTTGACTTTTGACTTGCATACCTCTTTGGGATCTTCTAGTAGGAGCAAGATCTGACAGTATATTTTCTTTGTTGTGCTCCACTGGATTGAGGCTTTCTCACTAATATGAAAAACTCTCCCTTTTTCTTAGCTCTTCATGCCTCTTCCTCAGATTTAGTTTTTGAGGCCACCAGAGATACTGCAATATAGGTTCTGTTGGGTTTTTCTTTCTATTTCAGCACACCTTTTCTGGATGGGCTGGGTTTTGCAGTATGTGCCACTAGAGTAGGAGTAGACTTAGTTTCCTTAGGTTTTTCCTTAGAGGGAACCCGATCAACCTTGGATTTCTTGGTTGCCTCCTTGGCCTCCTTTTGTACATATTTTTCTCTTTCTTTCTTCACCTCCTCCTTGGTGAAACCCATTTGAGCAGCTACATCTTCTACCATCTTAGTGACTTTTCTCTTCTAGGCAGGAGCAGTGAATTGCATATGTAAACTAAGGTTCTTCTCCTTGAATGTGCCAAATCTCCCTTCCTTGGGATCCACCAGTTGACTCAAAAGGTGTTGTACATATACCTCAAGTGTACCAGAGTCAACTTCATACCCCATGGGCATGATCCAGACTATCTAGGGCTCCACTGCTTCCATCAAACACTGATCCTTATCGACCATGAAGAAAATGGTTTTCTCATATTTATCAACTACCTCCTTAGGAATCCTCTCCCTATTCTTCATTGCATCTTGGAAGGTTTTAAAACATCCCTAGAGAGTAGATATCCTCATGGTTGCATCACCAACTCCACATAGACCTTCCTTGATCTGCATGGCCACCGGTCTATCAAAGGCCCATTGGACCTTACCGTTGATACTCGCTATCTCATTCAGGAAGTACAATGCTAGTCAAATAGGGAGTGTACCATATTTAAAAGTATGTTTTTTATCCTGCTTAATCTTCTTCGGGTTGCTCAATAATTCATTCAGAAGTGCAGTGCACAGACCATACCTCTTATCTTCCTTGAGCATTTTGTATGCAGAGTAGATAGTAGTACCAAAGATAGATTTGTACTAGTTGGACTAGTAAACCTTGTATCTGACTACCATTGAAGAAAAATTCACATCATTCTCCAAAATGTCATTCATAGTCACGGCTCTGCTATCAAATTTGGATCCAGTGGTAGTTATGATGGTGTCATTTATACTTTTCTTAAACTGGGCACATCACCGGTTTCAGCTAAACTAGTTACAACATAGATTGCTTGCTTGGTGTTTTTGTGAGGCCTATCAAGCCATATAAACTCATCATGCATGTGGCTAAGGATGTAGCGGATCCATTCTGCCACACCCAACAATAGAAAATGCACAAACTGTGAGAAACCCTTATCCTACAACACTTTATATTCAGGTTTGAGATTTCCCAAACCGTTGACCAAATTCTTGTTGTATAGGTCCAACATGTTTGCATTCATAAGCTCTTTAAGGTCACAATGAATGTAGGCCCTGATATCTTCATTCTGTAGCACATCGTAGGGCACAGATGAGAATGCACCTTCCAAATCATCCTCGATCAATTTAAATGGATGTTTCTTAAAGATTAGATGAGCCCTATCCTTAATTTTAACTACCAGAGGAGTCATAATACCAGAAACTAAGGCCATTTAGAATCCTAGGGTTTGCAAAAAATACCTTGCTTCACAACTGTGCGCTAAAATACAATTAGAAGTTGTTGAAATTGTTGTTGAGATCATCAAGCTTCTTTTCTCTCTCCTCTATTATTACTTGCTTGATCGCATTGTGACAAATGAAGTCTTGAGATGCACTTTTCTCCTTCAAAAACCTAATTTTTCACTATAATAAATGCAGCAACTGGTTATCATGATCTTCATGAAATTTTATAAGGGAGCCCAAGATCCTTCAGAAACTTCCAGATATCATCGACACATATGATTTAGTCCTTCTACAAACTTCCAGAATCGATTGCAGACCATCGAAGGGAAGGGTTCTTAGAATCTACATGAAAATCTCCCCCTAAGGCATAAAGACCTACTTACCTATTGAAGATCCTGCACCAGATTCGGATGCAGACCTATTGTCAGCTCTAGAATCATCATTTCTCACCCACATCTTCTCATTCTTATCCTTGATCTCTTCTACTTTTGTTTTTTCTCTCTCATCTTATTTATTCTTGTCTACCAAAGCATGAAAGATGATGAAAGAAGCAACCTCATTCGAAATTGGCAAACTGATTTGAAAGAGGCATGATTATCACAAATTATTGACACATTTCTATGTCAAAAATTATGAAATGTTTCTATGCAAGAATTATGACAAATTGCTATGTCCCTTAATGATAAAATTATCCATGAAATTAACTTTCAACTTATGAAAAAATGAAGCATGAAAATAAGAGAAATTAGGGGAAAATAATTAGTGGGAAATTAAAATTCAAAAATTAACAAATTAGGTGACATTAATTAATAAATTCATATTTATTAAATAACTCATAAAAAGGGAAACAATTAGCCAATTAAATAATTCATTTAATTGTGACATGAGAGACTTAGGATAAATGAAATTAATTCATTTAACCTAAAGAGAAATCTTAGTAGTATTAAATGAATAAATAGTTAAACCCCAATGGATAGTTTAGAAATGAAATTAGGTCAAGACAAAATTGAAGCCAACAAATGATAAAGATTGCAATCAAAGGGACAAATGACAAAGATTTGATAATGACAAGAAACCGATATTGATTGACTGATGAAGATCAATGACAAATTGATCAAGATTGACAAAAGAATCAAATTGATAGATGAAAATTGATAAAGGATCAATGACTAATCAATTTAAAATTGACGAACATTGATGATTGATTGAGATCGATGATGAATCGATCAAAGATTGATAAAAGGTTGACTTGATGAAGGTTGACATGATACTCAGATTGACAAAGACCTATGATGAATTGATCACAAATGGACAAAATTGACTGATAATTGACAATTGAAAGAAGATCCTAAATGATCGAAATTGATTGAAGATGATTGAAAATTGATTGAAAGTAATTGAAATCTAGAACAAAACCATAATTCGACATAAATTAGGATTGACAATGTCCAATTGACATGACAAAATTGATCATGACCAATGATTGCAGTTCATAAATGATAGGAACAAGACATAGTTCAAAATGTGAGAGATTAGACTTAAATTGGAAAGAAATGCTGAGGGAAGACGCAATGTCAACAAACAATGAAGATCGAATGCGTGACATAGATGAAATGTCAATAAGATGCGAAAACCCTAAAAGTAGGTCACGCAGACATGTTAAAGTATGGCACCACAAGTGGACCATTTTTAGATACCTATACTAATAAGTCACATGTTATATCATTAAAAAAATTCTAAAATCTTGATCAGTAAAATATATTTTTAATTATCAAAATCTTGATGAGTAAAATGTGGGATAATGTTGTTGTTTGGTGATCTTGTTATTTCATAGGTTTAGGCCCTTCTCTCTTCTTATATAATTAACAACATATATTTTTAATTATCAATAATGATACTATTATTTTCTTATCTTTTTGTATATTTTGCTGATTCCACCAATCTTGAAATTAACAAAAAAACCAAAGCCAAAAAAGATTTATTACACAAACAATATAGTTGGACAATATATTGAGAGAGTCTAATTCCTAATCAGGAGGATGAATCTATGATCATGGATCTACATAGACTACCAAAGTCAATCAATAGCAACACACATGATCATCGCAAAATTGAGGTATTCAATTAACAAGAAATCACAATATTAATTGAAAAAAAATGTTGAAAGTTCATGGAAAACACATTTTTATTTACCTTTTATAGTTTCCAAATTATCGACTCATTATCTTAGTAAAGAGTAGTTAAAAACACTAGATGATCAACCAAAAATATCTTTGACAAAAAATATCTTGAATAGCATGAAAAAACTCATATGCTTTTAACGCTATCAAATTTTCGTACTCCACAAAAATGTGCTGCTTTTAGATTTTTTTTAACATCAATTCCTAGATAATCGAATCTAGCAACATCTTATTTCTTTCTCTTTCTGTCACTTATTAAGGAGTTCATTATTTTATCGTACTAGACTTCAGAAATTTAATAAATGGAGTCAAATAATCTACGTCATCGTGGTAAAGAAATGAAAGAAAAGAACAATAGTGGGGTAGCCTCACCTACAATCCCTGCAAAAATCTTTAATAATAGTAATACAGTCATAATTAAAATTTAAAATGGAATAGGACACATCTCCTTGAGTTGGGATTGAAGGCTAAAAATGATCCTAAAATTGATGGTATGATGAAATAATAAGTATCTAGTAGAATACTGAGAGGGGGAGTGAATCAGTATATTGAAAAACTGATACAAAGTTCCCAAACTCAAACTAAGTTAAACAAAGTAAACATATCTCAGTGAAGATCAATATTCATAGGAATACTTGACATTAACCAGTTTAATTGTTATGACAACTTTAACAGTAAACACCTTCAATATTGTAAACATCAACAATGCTTAATCATAACTCAACATATTCATCTCTCAATGCTTATACTTAACATGCCTTATCAGAAGTTAATCAAATCAACAAATAAGATCATAGCCACAAAAGCATTCACCGCTTGACACAAATATTTATACATGGAAAACCCAAATAGGTAAAAACCACGGTGACAGGGGACTCACAAGGATAGCTATCTAAACTCTTTCAAATTTTGCCTTGTTAGGAGCCAAAGCCTGTTAGAGATTTACAATAAGTCCTGTTAAGAACTAATTCCGATTAGGAATCACCCAATTAAGAGATTTACAAATATGCCTTGTTAGAAGCACAATAACCTATTAGGAGTAACCTCACTGGAGGATTTAAGAATCCAAGCTAATGGACCACCTTGTTAGAGGATTTAATGAGTAACCAAGCTTGTTAGAGCTTACCCGGTTAAGGGATTTTACATCTCCTGTAATTGTTAGAAAACAACAAGTTTTCTTGATCTGTCTAAGTAGCACTATTTTTGCTTGATCAGATTGTTCTAAGCTTCAATCTACCTTCACTCAAAGTGTAGATCCATTCACTAGTTGGGCAACCACACACACAATAGGTTTTCTATCAACCTTGCCAACAACCTTTACAAACAACTTCATCAACCTTAAATACAAATCAACTAGGTCAGTAACATAGCAAAAACCTAATTCTCATCATCGAGATTACAAACAAGTCGGTTCAATCTTGACCATTAGAAATCATGACAATCTCTTCACATTCTTCAAGACAATTCCAACCGCTCCATTGGACTTTGTAACTCATCACATGCTATGCATTAAATGCAATCCACTTTGCTCCTTCCCTAGATAATAAGCAAATGCGCCAAACCAATTTGAATTTATCCTTATACAATGATCACATGTGTCTCCATCATTACCGCTCATCAGATAATAAACCAACAAACTTGATCGGTTAGGGTATAACAGCTGATAGGGTTTATCAGTTACATTTCATAGAAAGGTTTAACCCTTTACATCGGTTCACCGGTTCAACTTACAAACTTTACATACATCGATTACAACATCTTCTACAACTCTCTTCTTACCGGTTACTAGCCAATATCAAAAGCAACAATATCAGCAATAACATGAATAGCATTTACTGGTTCAATTGATATCAATGACAACATATCATTAATGCAATCTCTATGCAAAATTCCAAACAAACTCAAAATGCCACCAAAAATTGTGTATGGTAGTTTAGCTAAGGAGACCTTGAGATTGGGTTCATAATTAAGAAGTACAATTAATGACTCTCTGCAATACATACTTGATCAATAAGCACCACATGTGTGGGTTTGTCATTAATTCTAGCAATAATTTATAGTGGTCCATCATGTGTGCATGCATTGAATTATCCCAATAGCTAAAGGTGATACTAGGTGTAAGGTTGAGTTTAGTTTTCACTTGTTTAGGGATTATATTCACTAGATGTTTAGCTTGGTTGGTTTGATAATCCATGTGTATGCAACTAGAACTAGGGTAAACAAAATATGTGGAATGGGAAGAAAGAGGATTAGTGAAAAATTATGTTCTGATTAGGAGGTGATACAAATTTATTCCCTCTTTCATCTACGTCATCCACCTAAATGATATTAGATTTAGTGAGGTCTTGGACATCATGTTTTAAACACATACATCACTTAGTATCATGTCTAGGAGAAAGATGATATTGACAAAAGGCATTCAGATTAAAAAAATCTAAAAATTTGGAAGTATCTGCAAGATGGATGGGAGGAAGCATAATCATTTATTTTTTAGCAATAGAAGCATAATTGAATGTAGGGGTCCTCAAAAACCTATATAAAGTGTTGATCATTTGGTCTACAAGAATAGTGAGATACAATAAAAGGTGTTGTAGTTGCAACTTGAGTTTTGATGTTATTGGAAGAATATGTATTTGTCTTAATAAAGTTATTATTTTGTTTCTTAAATGTTGTTAAGTTTGAGGAGACTCGTCATATTTTTAAACAAGAGTGATAGATGAAGGGCCTTCATATTGACTAATAAAAAGTTGATAACCACGAATTGTTGTACACAAGTATATGAATGATGGAAATCTAAAAGTCATGAAAAAAATCTTATCTCTAAGTTGTGGTTGTAAATTTGTAATAAAAAATATTTGAACATCAACATCAATCTTATGGGGATGGATTTTGGGGAGGGAAAGGATGTTTTAAAGGATGATGACTAGGAAATAGAGGATGTGGCTTCATTCCAGAGAAAAAATTTGTCTCGAAGGAGGAAAAAATGAAAACCACCCTCTTAGGGATGAGAAAAGGAGATTTGTGAAGAGAAAGAAAGTGATGCAGGTGTGTTCTAGTCAAGCTGATGTGGAGTTGAATACTGAGGAGACTAGTGATAATTAGAATGTGAAATGGCAAACTTGTATGGATGAACAAGCAAACCTTATGGGTGAAGGGAAGGATCCTTGGGAGAAGCCCCTTCCCCTCCATTATCTAATCTTACTAATGAGGATATAGCTAATAGCACTCCCTTTCTCGAGGATTTAGTTAGGGATTCCACCTTCCTCAAGTGTGATCCCAAGAACCCCCTTAATCTTCTCGGTGTTGCAGGGGTTGCTACCTTGGACCAATTTAAGGTTTCTAAATGGTTGTTTCTTGAAACAAATTAAAGTTAATATCTAGGTGATTAAAAGTAAGATGGCTAATTTGGAGTAGGAAGATGGTTAGGTAGCCTCTGAGGCTCTTGTTGACAATATGATTTCTAATGAGGAGAAAACAAGAATGCTCTCTATCCTGGAAAATATGGCTAAAGATGTTGATCTCGTTAAAATTGACTATGAAGGTAGGTTGGGGGTTCTTGAAGACAAGATGAAGCGAATAAATGGTAAGTCATCTAATATGGTTAACATGAGTTCTCACAAAATTCACACCAATGTGGAGGGGGTTAAAAGCCTTGCGAACCATTGGAAAAATGTGTAGGCAATGAATTAAGGGGATACTATTGTTATTAATATGGACTTGGTAGAGAAGGCTAAGCTAATAAGGGGTGAAAGTGGTGGTCCATTGTTGTAAACCCATGGGCACATAGAGAAGACTAGAGAAAAACCAAAGATTGAATTGCATAATTTGACAAAATTGGATTAGAACCTTAACCAAATGGAAGCTAAGGTTGTTGAATCCCTATAAAATCTCTGCTAGGTTTTCTTTTTCTAATTTGCTAGCATGCTATTTTAGGGGTCTAGTTTTTAGTGTTTTTGTGTTGTTTTCTTATTAAGGATCAAATAGGTTTTGAGGGAACCTAAAACCCTTTATAGTACATGTTTTGAAGGGACCTAAAACTCTTAGATTTTACAATAATCTAGAAACTATAGAAAAGAAAATTGTAACAAGATGAAATAACAAACAATAGTCTAACCACAACCTAGCAATAAATATTAAACATTGAGGAATGGACTCTAAAACAAGTAGGCCAAAGCCAACATTACAGACAACTCAAACAAACATGAGTGTAGGGTTTTTTTGGCTCCCTCAATCTTACTAGTGAGTTTTAACAAGGTTCCCACAACCTTCATCTTGAGAAAGTACAACACGGAGCTCCCTTTTTCATTCAAGATCTCAACCTCAAAAGGATACAAAAGAGAGAGGGAAGAAAAATTGACAAGAAAAACTTCCTCCCAGGCCAAAATAGGGTACTTATAGCCCCCAAGCAGCATCACATAATTTCTCCAGCACAATCCATGTTCACCTCAATAGAAAATGGCACCACCTCTATAGGAAGATTTGAAGAAAATCAGTGATGTTGTAACTAAATTACCAAGCCACTTGACCAAATACTCTCTACGTCAATAAGAGAGACCAGAGAAAAGAGGATAGAAAGGGAAAATAAAGCCCCCTTAATGCAACACCATTTCAAATAAGAAACCATAACCAAAAAACTATGGGTACACCAATGGTCATACCCACAAGGCACTCAGCCTCTAAAGGAAACCTAAAGCAAGCTTCCAAAGAAATGAACAAGAAGTCCTCCAAGCCCTAGAGAAAAAAGAGTAGAACTCACCAAACCCCACATTAAGAAGGGCAACAAGACCCTCAACTATCAAAAATACTACACTCAAAAGAAACAAAACCACCTCTATAGGCCCACAAATAGCCAAGAGATAGGTCATGCCCACAACAAAGGGGTCACCAAAGGTCGAAGGAGTGTGAAAACTAAAATACCCCACCTCAATAGGGAAATTAGTAAGATAGCACATCCTAAAGAGCACAAAGAATGATACTACTTTATAACCAAGAACCCTCTCCCTCGAAAACAATGACACCAATGAGTAAGAGGCAAGGAGGAGGAGGTCAAACAAAGGGTTTGGGAAAAAACAAAGACTCACACCAAGATTTGAAATTCTAATAAGCCATGCACAGGCTCCATAGACAAAAACTCCAGCCATGTAATCTATGATAGACATGGATTTGAGAATAGTAATGATATACAAGAAAGCAAACCACAACCAGTGCAACAAAGGGCCACCCTTAGGAATCATCACAAGAGACCAAAGATGAGAGAAAGACCCCATGCATAGAGAAATCAAGAGCCACTAAGCAAGGGCCTAAAATAGGGAAACCTAGAACATACTACAAATGACAAAAGCCCAATGGGGAGAATTCTCCTCTGTATCTAGATCTCCATCTTCCCTAGCATCTGCATCCCCTCCTGCAACCCTAGATCCTCCTCCACATGCATGCTCCATTAAAATTATTATCTTTTGTTTTTTGTATTGTTGTTGAGTTGTGGGTTGGTTGTGTTTTTTCCTATTTGCATCTCATTGTACTTGTAATGTCATAAATTGTAAACCCTTGCTAGGGTGGTATAATTTCATACTTAGTTTAGTACCTTCCTTAGTGGGTTTGCATCTTGCATTATTATTTCCCTGTAAGCATATAATTAATTAATTTAATTAAATCTAAAGTCATATTTCATCACTCCTCACATCATAAAATTGGGCCCTTTACCCTAAGTGTGCCCTTTTTATTTTATTTCTCTAATAAATAATTTAATCATAAACCCTAATTATGTCCTATTTCGACCTTTAAGGCTCGATTTCGCATATCAAAATGCCTTGAAATTAGTTGTAACTTTGGGATTCACTCTAATATCATCATATCTAACGACCTTGAAAATTTGGTGAAAAGTTGGATGGACCATGGCAGGAATGCACATGGTCCTCGGCTATTTTCCCAAAATTTTGGGAGCATAATCCTATGATATTATATTGCTTAACCCCAAAAGATTGGCAGGAAATTCACTTCCTAGGTCAGCCTAAAGGCAGAATCAATTTGAAATTAAGATCTAGGGTTTCATACATAAGAGCTCTCTTTCTTCATTTGAAGGCAACTAAGATCTATCTAATCTAAGGGAGCTTTTAGCAAAACAAGCATAAGGAGCCTTCTATGTAGTGAAAGAGAAGCCTGTGTGGAGTCTTCAACAACATTTAACAATATTCAACAATATTCAACAACATTTCATCAAGCTTTCATCATCAATTAGGAGCCTTGAAGACATTGAAGAGTAATAGGAGATCTTGTGGCAATATCTCTCCCTTGGAGATTGGTATGATTTCATGTTATTTTCATGTCTTTGTATGAGCTTATTTACATCAATTTGCATATTTACATTCATGCTCTAGATCATTGAGCATATTTGGTTTGAGGCATTATCATTTACATTCACATTTACATTTAGGGTTTACTCTCATGTGTAGTGTAGCTCTAGTTTCTTATCATTTTAGGATCTTGCATACACACAAGGTTCTAGCACACACATTTTTAGTACATTATTGGTTATTTGTGGAGGTGGAAATCACCAACAAAGGGGTTTGACTGAGGCAACACCCTATATAGCCAGCTAGAGCTTCCCTTTTTAGTTGCAGGTGCAGAAACAAACATCCAGAGGCAATTTCAAATCTGGAAAATGCATCAGAACCACTCAGAAGTCTCAAAAGTGCATAAATACTTCAATGACAAGGGCAATGGTGCTCTGGTCTTGCCTAGGATAGGGGCATGGCACCCTGGTCCCTCCATTTTGTAGTAAAATTTGATAGTTTTGCACACTCAGGACCTCCAACCCCCTTTTTCGTAGTCTTGGTCGGTTTTGTTTAATTTGCAGCATGAGGTACATATCCAAAATCCTCCCCCTTTTATGCTTTCAGTATCTCTTTTTCAGATCTACAAGTTTGTGCAATTTCAAGTTCATTTATGCTTCATTCTTCATCTCCTAGTCTAGTTGATCAATCAAACCATAATTTTTCTCATCATTTACAATAAGAGGAATAGAAAACCTAAGAGGTAATCCTTGGCTCTCTCTTTCTCACAAGAAGTATCCAAAGTGATCGATCACTCTAGGCTCTTTCGTATTCCCAATGTGTTGGCAAAAGTAGAATTAGGTCCTAGTCACTTGATCTCGCTTTTTCTGCCTCCACAGTACTAATTTTTTCAAGCCCCCTTCAAAGCCTATTTTTTTCATAATAAAAAAGATTAGCAATACAATAAATTGTTTTAAACACATAATTTTATATCTACCAGAAAAACCCCCTAAATCTTCTCAATGTGGATGCTGCATTGTATCAATTTAGGATTTCTAAATGGTTTCTTTCTTGAATTAAATTAAATTAATGTTAATATCTAGTCCATTAAAAGATGGCTACTTTTGAGTAGGAGGATGGTTAGGTAGCCTCTGAGGCTCTTGTTTACAATGTGATTTCTAATGAGGAGAAAACAAGAATGCTCTCTATCTTGGAAACTATGGCCAAAGATGTTTGTCTCCTTAAAATTGACTATGAAGGTAGGTTGTAGGTTCTTGAAGCCAAGATGAAGCAAATTAATGGTAATTCATTTAATATGGTTAACATGAGTTATCAAACAATTAACACCAGTGCAGAGGGGGTTAAAACCCTTGTGAACCATTGGAAGAATGTTTAGGCAATGAATTTTGGGGATACTATTGTTATTAATATGAACTTGGTAGATAAGGGTAAGCTAATAAGGGGTGAAAGTGGTGGTCCATTGTTGTCAACCCATGGGCACATAGAGAAGACTAGAGAGAAACCAAACAATTAATTGCATTATCTAACAAACTTTGCTTAGAACCTTAACCAGATGAACCTTAACTTGGCTTAGTATTTTTGTGTTGTTTTTTTTATTAAGGATAAAATAGGTTTTGAAGGGACCTAGAACCCTTTACAGTAGGTTTTGAAGGGATGTAAAACTCTCAGATTTTACATGAATCTAGAAACCATTGAAAAGAAAGTTGCAACAAGATGCAATAAAAACTAATAGTCCAACCACAACCTAACAACAAATATTAAATATTGAGGAATTAACTATAGAACAATTAGGCCAAAACCAACATAATAGACAACTCAAACAAACATGAGTGTAGGGTTTTTCTAGGCTCCCTCAATCTAACTAGTGGGTTTTAACAAGGTTCCCAAAACCTTAATCTTGAGAAAGTATAACATGGAGCTCCCTTTTTAATTCAATATACAACCTCAAAAGGATACAAAATAGAGATGGAAGAAAAAGTGATAGCAACAACTTCCTCGCAGGCCAAAAATAGGGCACTGACAACCCCCAAGCAACAACACATGATTTCTCTAGCACAATCCATCTTCACCTCAACAGAAAATGGCACCACCTCTATAAGAAGATTTGGAGAAAATCAACGATGCTGAAACTAAATTACCAAGCCACTCGACCAAATCCTCTCTACCTAAATAAGAGAGACCAAAGAAAAGAACATAGAAAGGGAAAATAATGCCTCTTTAATGAAACACCACTTCAAATAAGAAACCATAAACAAAAAACTATGGGTGCATCAAAGGTCTTACCCACAAGGTACTCAACCTCTAAAGGAAACCAAAAAGAAGGTTCGAAAGAAGTGACCAAGTAGCCTTCCAATCCCTAGAGAAAAAATAACAGAACTCACCAAAACCCACAAAAAGAAGAGCAACAAGACCCTCAACCACGAAAAATACTACACACAAGCAAAATAACCACCTCTATAGGCCCATGCATAACTAGGAGACAAGCCTTGCCCACCACAAAGGGGTCACCAAAGGTTGAAGGAGTGTGAAAACTAAAACTCCCCACCTCAATAGGAAAATTAGTAAGATAGCACATCCCAAAGAGCATAAAGATCAATACTACTTCAGAACCTAGAACCCTTGCCCCCAAAACTAATGACACTGATGAGTAAGAGGCAAGGAGGAGGAGGTTAAAAAAAGGCTTGGGGAAAAAATACAAACTCACAGCAAGAGTTGAACCTCTAATAAGCCACGCACAGGCTCCAAAGATAGAAACTCTAGCCATGCAATCTGCCATAGACGTGGATTTGAGAATAGCAATGGCATACAAGAAAGAAAACCATGACTAGTGCAACAAAGGGCCACCCTTAGGAATCATCACCAGAGATAAGAGAAGAGAGAAAACCCCATGCATAGCAAAACCAAGCACAACTAAACAAGGGCCTAAAATAAGGAAACCTAGAACATAATATACATGACAAAATCCCAATAGAGAGAATCCTCATCTCTATTTATATCTCCATCTTCCCCAGCATCTGCATTCCCTCCTGCAACCCTAGATCCTCCTCCACGTGCATGCTCCATTCAAATTATTATCATTTTTTTTTCTATTGTTGTTGAGTTATTGTTTGGTTGTGTGTTTTTATATTTGTAGCTCATTGTACTTATTTTTTCAAGGCCCCTTCAAAACCTATTTTTTTCCTAAGAAAAAAGATTAGCAATACAACAAGTTTTTTTAAATATAGTTTGATATCTACTAGTAAAACCAGCCACTTTCTATATCACAGATTGTTTACAATGCACAAAAACAATCAATATTTGATGTACAACAATATTATTTTGGAAATGGTGTAAAAATTGACTAATTAAGTGTGACAAAATATTAATAAGGTTGTTAGGTAAAGAGAAAAACTCATCCAAAGAAAAAAAAATTAAGGATCTCGGATAGTTTTTGTAAACAAGGGCATCTTCAAGAATGAAATCAACCCATAATGTAGTAAATGTCTCCACATGAGTGTTATGATCACCTTCCCCATTGTATTTCTTAAAGTGTGGTGCTTGTATGTGTTGTGGGAAGCTATTTGTGCAACATGAAGGAAGAGTTCATTGGGATTGTGTTTGGCTTCTGTTGGCTAATTGTTGTTATAATAAGATATTTTTTATAATAATTGTTTAATGATAGTGTCAATAATTTAAATGGTTATTGAAAATTTTGAATTTTATGGTCAATTGGAAAGGACTTTAGGGTCTAGGTATGTGGAAAATTATGGTGAGTGGTGGAGAAAGCTCATAGGTGTTTTGGGAAACAAAAGGGTGTTGGCAACAATTAGCAAACTGAGAGGGGGGGTGAATCGGTTTGCACAAAAACATTCTGCAACTTATACCACAAATCAAATATGATGATTAACAATTAAAACATGAAATAGCACCACATCAATATCACACATAACACCAAGATTTTTGACGTGGAAAACCTGGTTAAGGGAAAAACCACAGTGGGAATCTACCCACAATGAGATAATACCTGGTTAGGATTAAAAGAAATATTAGAATGGGGAATGCACATGCATTCAAGCACATTGGCTAGAGCTCACTGCTCAAACAAGAAACCCATAAATGCTACAACCTTATGTTGGCATTTGATTGAACTGGTAAATGATTGATTGGTGAATGTGATGAAGAGATTGAGATTCATGGTTGATGACTAAGTCTTGTCTTTTCATTGATGGCAATAATGTTTTTGTAGTCATCTAAGTCTTGTAAGCCAACTGGTAAAGTTTAACTAACAGAGATAATAGTTTACCAGTGAACTAGCAATTAGGTCTTCAACTAGTAAATAGGAATAAAGTTGCATTCATGCAACCGGTATAGGCAATTGATGAGGAGTTGAATGATGTTGTTTTACAGGAGTGATGGAGATAGGTATTTGGAGCTATGTTCATGACTGCATTGGCAGATTCAACCGGACAAGCGAGATTTGATGGACAAAGTAGCTATTATGATGAATACTTAACTGTTAGTGATACAGTCACTTAAATTGACAAACCGACACAGGTTTTGGTTTATTTTTATTTCTTTAGATTAATTAAACCTAGAAAATTGTTCCAAGGTTTTAGCCCACTAAGTTTATGTGTATAAAAAATGTGATGAGTTATGAGATAGATATGTGTATGTTAATGAGATCGAAGGCGAATATTGAGATTCTGATTGTGCGGTGATTAGTGAAGCTTTGTATTGATGTGTTGTTGAATTTTTGGGGATCTGAAGAGGATCTTATCAGACTAGAGGTGTTATATGAAGATCATTTGAACTGTTGTTATCCTAATAGTTATAGCAACAAAATCCCTTAACTGGTTAGGTCATGACAGGCCTTATATTGTAAATCCCTTAAAAGGGTAGCTCTATATCAGAGTCTTAAATCCTCTTGCAAGGTTGATCCTAATAGGTCAAAGCTCCTAATAGGGCTCATCATTTAAATCCCTTAACTGGGTGACTCCTAACCACGTTTTCTCCTAATAGGGCATATTTGTAAGACCTTAACCGGTCAAGATTTCTATTTTGAAGATAGTGAATCTTGTGGGTATTAACTCCCACCATGGTTTTTCTCTTTTGGGTTTCCACATATAAATCTCTTGTGTTATGTGGAATTTATTTTATTGGCTATTAGCTTACGTGGTGATATTTCTCTTATGTTGGTTATGTTTTAAGTTGTTTAAGTTGGTAATCAGATTCATATTATTTTTATTTGCACTGGTTCAACCCCCCCCCCCCCCCCCCGCTTGAGAAGGATTCCTAAGGCAGACATGGGGGACATGAGTTATAGAGAGATGTCTAATAAAGTTGCAGAAACTGAGGAAGATCTAGAAACATTGAGAGGCAAGTATAAAGCTTCACTTGCTAAGAGAAGAGTGCTAAATGAACAACTATTGGATGTTTCTGAGAGCAGTTCTTCTAATGAAGAAAATATAGGTGCATTGGTTGATGAGGTGGAGAAACTGAATGATGAGAAGACTAACTTGAGGAGAGAGCTAGAAGCCCTAACTATCTGGATGAGTAAGGAACTTATAGCAAGGAGGGAAATAGAAGACAAGATCAAAGAGAAAGAACATGAGATCTTTACAATAAATCAAGAAAGTAACACTCTATATGCACATTGGCATGAGGAGAAAGAAGAAAAAGAAGAAATAAAGGCAGAACTAGATATGGCAATGTCTCTTAGAGAGACTCTTATGAAAAGGAATGAAGACCTTTCAAAAGAACTTGCTTATGCTAATGAGAAGCTTGCAAAATTTAACAAAAGTTCTACCATGCTTGATAAACAAATCCAATCTCAATGGATGAACGGTGATACAACTGGATTGGGTTACAATATATTTGAGAAACAGGAGCCTTCTAGTATAAAGGACAACATGCATGAAGGTAAATTTGTGCCTAAGATTCAGAAACCCACTAGTAAGAAATCCTATAAGCCTGTTTGTTTCAATTGTCATAAACCAAGACATACTTCTAATGTTTGTAGAAGAAGATCTGATGTTACTAATGGTTATAGACCTAATACTTATCAAGGGTATAAGCCTAGAACCTTTAATGGTTATTGTTTCACTTGCAACATCCATGGACATAGAGATATTGAGTACAGGTATGGAGAAAATAATCCTACACCTCACATGTGTCAGAGGTCTGGTGGTGGTTGGCAAAGAACCTTCAATGACCGAAGAAGTCCTAACTGGAAAAGACCCTATGCTAACTCATTTAGTCCCTATGAGATGGAAAAGAGGATGAATGTGGTTTGCACAATCTATCATAACTACGGTCATGTAGCTATGAACCATAGAAGAAGGACTGGTAGAGGCAATGCTTGACATATTGCAAAGTTTTGTAGAGCTAAGGTGAACCAATTGATAAATCAATCTACTGACTAGAAAAGAAAGATGAAAGTTGATGTGGAGGAGACTAGAGCTAAAATGAATAGAATCTGGAAAAAGAAGGATGATGAGAAAATCGAAGACAAACCATATGAAGATCCTATTCCTTCATCTAGTGTGGGGATCCCTTCACCGACAAACTATGTTGTTAAAAAGATTAAGGGGATCTTAATGTAAGATCTATTTCAGAACCCCCTGACAGACCATAAGGTATGTTAAATCTGCATACTTTGTTGTATTATGATATTGTGAAGTGTTTTTGTGATGAAACGGGTAGGTTTGATGTGTTATGAGAACTGGTAGTATGTTATAAGATATTTTAGGGTTTTACTGGTAATGACATTTAATGCGGTAGATGATGGGAAAATAAAAGGAACTTTTTAAATTTTATTTGTCACATTGCATTCTTTTGAGCACATGGAGAGAGAATAGAGCAGAGCAGAGTTTGTGTTTGTAGTATTGATAGATATTTGAAGTGATTTGGTGTGATTCACAATCGACAATCGGTTGGAAAGCTTTGTTGGTGTTTTGGAACCCTAGTGCAGAAGTGACAAAAGGTATTTACCCAGAAATCTTTTTATCTACTTACCTTTCTAAAGCATTGAAGATGGAAACCCCACATCTATTTGATGTTATCGATAGATCCCCTCCTGAATTTAAGAAGGGCCCATTTAAGTCTGAAGCAATTGATCCCACTGGAGCCCTATCCATAGTTCCTTATGGTGTCTTACATATTGAAGATGTTAGATTGTTTTATCATTGTAAACTGGAGGATCTTGGTATTGTTGTTATTTTTTATCAGTATAAAGCATTCTGTGATAAGAACAGAGTGATAAAGGAACAATTCAAAAGGGTTATCGAGAAAGGGTTTCACCATGCCCTGAATTTCATTAATGATTTTGATGATGAACTTGTGAGATATGTGCTTAGCAGAATTCATGACCAATATATGTGGCTCGACCGACCACATAAGATTTCTAAGGAATCTATTCATGCAGTCACCAGACTTTGTGCCACTGGTGAGTTTCTAGTATTCAGATCCATTCCTAATAATGATGTAGGAAATATAATAGGATCTATATGGGATGGAAGAGCAATGATGGTGGTTAATATCAATGATATGGTCGTAAAATATGCCTCAATGGTTATCAGTTACCAGATCTATTACTCTAGTAGGATGAACAACATCCCTGGTGCTGCTATTCACACTGCCAACCGGATGATAAAAGAGGATGTTGATTATGACTTGTTAGAGGCATTGAGGAGTCAATTGATGTTAAACCTAGAATCCGTCAAGAAGGATAAGATGTTAAGGTTCAAATTTGGTCAATTAATTCTTGGTTTATTCTTTCACTTTCAGAATTATTTCCCCAGTATTGGTGATATCCAATGGATAGATGGGACTCCAACATTGGTGCAAATGAAGAACAAAATTAGAATGTTGGGTAATGGTTTTGACAATATTTCATGGAGATATTTTAAAGATTTTCAAAAGAAAATGCATGGAAGGGAAAGGATACCTACAGAGGTTTTCAATCGGTATGAAAACAAAATTTTCTTTATGGTTGATACATATACTTGCATGATCAAGTAAATTGTGCCCTGGACTACATGGGTTATTCCCATGGGATATGAAGTGGACAAGGATCTTCTAATTGCATATGCTGATCATTTTCTTTCCCAACCGATCGATACAACAACAAAATGTTTTGGAACTTACAAGTAGAAATCCCTTCAAGTGCATTCAGAACTTAACAAACCGGTAATAGCAAAGAAAGTTAGAAAGGAAGTTGAAGCATTTGTAGAGAAAGCAAGATTCACAAAGGTAGTCATTGTTGAAGCAAGAGCAAAGCATGCTACTCAATAGGCCAAAACATCAAGTGCACCAACCGGTACCCCCACTGGTGTAAAGACTAGAGCTAGAAAGCAGAAAGCTGCAGAGAAAGAAAAACCAATAGTTTTTAAGAAGGAGAAACTAGTAGCAAAAAAGAAGGAAAAACCATCAAAGATTCAGTTCCAAAGAAAAGGTAATATTGTTGAACCACCTACTGCATTGGTTAAGACTGGGAAAATGAAAAACCAACAAGCATAGAAACTGGTAGATGTTGATGAAGTAGAGACTAAGTCCGAAGGAGAAAAGAAATCCCTAAGGGCTAGTGGAAAAAGGTCAAAGGGTGCTAGTACTTCAACTGTGAAATCTTCAAAGAAACCAGTAACCAAGTTCACACCTCTTGAAAATTTAATAATAAACATTAAAGAGTATGGTTTATTGACTGGTGCGAAGAAACTCTATGATAAGTATAGTAAACATGAACAAAGGTAGATAGACGATGAAATTGTTTATATGATGAATAAATACAACAAGGACCTTATTAAATTGCAAGGAAAAATTCCAAATTCATTGTATAATATAATTGATGCTAGATGGCAGGCGGCCATGAGACAAGATAGAGAAATCATTGAATATTTTTTGAAAAATTTGCTACCTAAAGCTACTAGGGAAAAGCTAGATGAAATTTTTGCTAAGGCAAAGTCATCTTTTAGGTCAAAGAAAAGGTTGACAAGAATGTTAATTGGTGAGACCCAATCAGTCCATGAGGAGACTAAAGAAATTTTGAAGAAGGTAATGGGTCTGATTTTGGATGAAGAGGAAGAAGTTAAGGAAGATGAACCAGAAAGGTTTGAGGCTGAAGATCTTCATGAAGGTGTCAAGATAACTAATTTTGAGCAAAATGAAATAGTGATGGGAGATCAATTGGTGAACATACAAACTGAACCTGTGATTATCCTTGATGATGATGATACTGGTAATAATGATGATGTTGGTGCTACTAGCAATGTAAATGTATAGGATGTTGATGTTCAAATGTCTGAGCTACATGAACATGAACAAGGACAGGAAGAAAAGAAATATGAAGAAGAAAAGAAGGATGAGGAAAGTGAAAAGAAAGAGGAAGTAACAAAAGATAAGCTTGAAGATAAAGAGAAGAATATATAAGAAAAAGAAAAGAACAAGGAAGAGGAGAAAACTAAAGATAGAGAAAATAGAGGAGAAGAAGTCAGAGAAGATTGAACCTAAAGTGACACCTTTGTCACTTGATTCTGAAAAGAAAATTATTCATGAAGATGATGATGATGCTATAAGAATCAAAGGACCCCTAGACATGGATAATTTGAGCTCAACTGAGTTGATGGAGATTGCAACTTCCATGCAATCCTAGGCCAAGAAGAAGAGGATGATAGAACAATAGAAGGAGGCAGAAACAATAAAGAATGTTGTTGAGATTTTGTCAAGTCTCCTATCGGAGATTGATACTGATAATGTTGTTACTCCTATTCACAAGCTTGGTCAACTTATTAATGATGTTGGATAACAGATGAAATCTTTTGAGAATGCAACTTACGTCACTCTTGAGAAACATTACAATAAGAATTGAACAGAGCACTTAATGACTAAAATTGATAAAGGGAAAGTTGCTCTTATTGTAAATAAGGACTATTTGAAAGAAGGACATGAGACCGGAGGTAAAATACTCTCAAGTGTTTCTAAATTTTCATTATTTTGTGATGATTTTAAGAAGAAGGAGGAAGCTGAGAAAGAACTTGAAGTTCTTAGTGAGTCATTCAAGCCCCTTAATGATTCTACCATCAAGTTTAGAAGATCGGTTGTTCAGCTTCAGCATAAGCTGAAAGCTTATGAAAATGAACAAGTTAAGAGGATCATATCACTGCAGGAATTACAGACACAACTGGTATCAAAGGTGGAAATCTTGTAGAGAGCTTATAAAGAAACTAAAGCCATCCTTGCAACATAGGAGATGAGTACCGTAGATGCCATGGAGGAGTTTTCTTGGAAGATAAAGATACATGTTGAGATAACCGACAGTATTCTGGAGACATGACATAATGATTTGATGTAGTTTAAATCACATTTTAGTGATGCTTTTGTTGGTATTATGGATGGCTTCATCATGTGATGCATTGGTTTTGTCAATGATGTCAACACTTATCTTTCTGGAGGTTTACATTGTTGATTTGGCACTCTGGTTATATTGGTTTATTGTTGAACTGGCATATTGTGGTCCCAACATGGATATTGGCATATGCACAATCATCGACATATGCTTCATCGACAGGATATATGTTTCACCAGCAGATCGGGAAGTTGATGATAACTTGTTATCATCTGGAGATCATTTGGTTATGTCAAAGACATGGATTGGATGTTTGGATTTGGTGTTTTTCTTATTGGTCTAATTGGGTTCACATGTTTGCCTTTACTGACAGATAGGTCTAGGTTATGCACTGGTACAAGATATCATGTTCTAGATCAGCATGTCATGTCTTGGAAATGGTTTATTGATTGGATAATGTGTAAATGTATTGAGCCGACATATTCTATCGCATAGAGACTTATTTTGTAATTGATTTAAATGTAATATCTTTAGGGAGCCGACCTCATCATAAGGTCTTAGGGTTTTGTATAAATAATTGTAAGATCTTATTTGAAGATCATATATGTGTATGAGTGTGTGTGAATATTGAGGATCATTGTAAGAGAAGATCCTTGTGCGAATCACACAGATATTATCTGAAGGTTGAAGGAAAGGTTATGAAGGTGTTTGGCACTCATGGTTAGAGCTTAAACCAGTACTGAATCTAGCATTATAGATGCTATACAAAAGGAGTACATTGTTTATTGGATTTAACCATCCAATTGTAGTCAGTGTGACTCCTATTTTGTGATTGAGCAATGAGCTCTAGGCGGTTGGCCTTTTTGCATGTGTAGACACCATTATTGTATTCACTTACTATCTGTAGTAGTATCATCTAATTGTGGGTAAGGTTTCCCACCATGTTTTTTCCCCTTACAGGGTTTCCACATCAAAATCTATATGTCATGTGTTGTCGATGTTATTTCTCTTTCTGTTTCATGCATTAAGTTATACCAGTACTGCTATAATTGTTAATATTTTTTACCGGCATTAAGTTTGTTTTACAGACACTAAGATTTAAGTTGGAATAATTGGTTTTGGGTTGTAATTTATTAACAACTAATTCACCCCCCCTCTCAGTTATCCTTCCCAGTTCCTAACAATTGGTATCAGAGCCTAGTCCTCTTTTTGCAAAATCCTAACAGCTTGAGGAGATCCTATGGCAGAAAATATCTTTAGGAAGGACAGTCTTAAACTTGATGGAACTAACTATGGTATATGGAAGATCAAAATGAAAAGACATCTGAACTACATTGGAAGAGATATATGGGATGTTACAAAGATTGTCTATGTTGGTCCTACTCAGAATAACCCTAATCCACCGACATTGGCTAAAGACTTGAAGAATGATTGCAAAGCAAGAGAAGAACTTCTAAGAGCATTATCTGATTAGCAAATCATGGGATTATCAGATAGATCTACTACAAAAGCTATTTGGGATAAATTGGAAATATTGAAAGAAGGAGATACCACTGTCAAAATTGCACAATTGGAATGTTACTGGGTTAGGTATGAAAATTTAAAAATAGAAGAAGATGAAAGAATTTCTGCATTTATGGAAAGAGGTAATGAAATTGTTTCAAGAATACAATGTTGTGGAGGATCTTTAAGTAAAGATGAAATTGTTTCTAAATTTTTAAGAGCTTTACCACCAGCTTACAAAATGAAAGTGATAGCTATTAATGAGTTGAGAAAAATGCCTAATACATCAGTATCTAGAGATACTTTGGTTGGAAAACTTTCAGCATTTGAGCTTGAAGAATTTGGTCTTGTTGCTACAGTCGAAATTGATATAGCTTTGAAAGCAGCATCATCATCATCATCATCATCATCATCATCATCATCATCATCATCATCATCATCATCATCATCATCTAACAAATCTGATTGGAAAGCACTTTATGCAAAAGAACTTGAAGATATTAGAAGAGAAAATGAAGAACTTGAAGCACTATTTGCAAGGAAGATGCCTAAAGGTCCAGTAGGAAGTAAGTATGAAGGTAAAGCACCTTTCAAATGTTTTAATTTCAATAAAGTTGGTCATATGGTGTCTAGGTGTCCTGATAGACATGCAAGACTAAGAGATGAAGCTAAGAGAACATATAAGCCTAACCCTGAATATCAGAGATATAGATTTAAGAAAAATAGAGATAAGTCATGTTACTATGCAGATGAAGGTGTTACAGATGATTCAGATGAAGATCCAGTAGGTAGTGGATGGGCATTTTTTGCAATAAAAGAAGATCAACTGGCACCTATTGTCAAGCTGGTAGAGTAGGCATTAGCAACAAAAATTGAAGAAAATGATGAATGGATCATTGATAGTGGTTGGTCGCATCATATGACTGGTGATAAAAGAAAATTCTTATCATTACAGGAAATTCATAGAGGTCTAGTAATATTTGGAGATGACAAAGCTTGTTTAGTCAAAGGAAGAGGCACTATATCTTTGGATGGTAAGCACACTACTGACAATGTTTATTATGTTGAAGGTTTAAAGCATAATATTTTGAGTATTGGTCAGTTAGCGGAAAAAGGATTTCAATTACAATTCAAGAATGGAAAATGCAAAATCATAAATAGAACTAGATTGGACATTGCAACCGATAATCAGACTAAAGGTAATGTCTTTGATTTGAATACCAGCGATGAGACATGTTTGATTGCACAGATTGATGAAAGTTGGTTATGGCACAAAAGAATCTGTCATGTGAATTTTGATTGCATTGTAAAGATTAGTTCAACCAAGGTAGTAAGTGATTTACCTAAGATTGTGAAACCCCATAATCTGGTATGTAAGGAATGTCAAATGGGAAAGCAAGTTAGAACAACTTTTATCTTGAGCATTTCTGAGAAATCCAATTATATTCTTGATTTAATTCATACTGATTTATGTGGTCTAGCAAGAACAAGGAGTCATCAGGGTGATAAATACTTTATGCTAATAATTGATGATTATTCTAGAATGTGTTGGGTTACTTTTCTCAGGGAGAAATCATAAGCTTTTGGGAGATTCAAGATATACAAGGGAATGGTAGAGAATGAAATTGACAAGAAAATAAAATGTTTGAGATCTGATCAAGGAGGAGAATTTACATCTAGGGAATTCAATGCATTTTGTGAGGAGAATGGAATCAAAAGACAACTATCAGCACCCTAGACACCTCAGCAGAATGGAGTTGTGGAAAGAAAGAACAAAACTTTACTGGATGCAGCAAGAACCATGATGATGGAAGCAAATCTACCTCATATACACTGCAGAGAAGTAGTGAATACAACGATTTATACTTTCAACAAAGTTCACATCAAAGGTGAAACCGGTAAGACCCCTTATGTGCTATGGTTCGATCATACTCCTACTCTTAATTACTTCTGAATATTTGGAAGCAAATGCTATATTAGGAGAGATGAGTCTATTGGGAAATTTGATCCTAGAAGTGATGAAGGAATATTTCTTGGTAATATGAACATTACACCACCAGGATATATGTTTCACCAGTAGCTCAGGAAGTTGATGGTGACTTGTTATCATCTAGAGATCATTTGGTTATGTCGAAGACATGGATTGGATGTTTGGATTTGGTGTTTTTCTTATTGGTCTGATTGGGTTCACATATTTGCCTTTATTGACAAATAGGTCTAGGTTATGCACCGATACAAGATATCATGTTCTAGATCAGCACGACATGTCTTGGAAATGGTTTATTGATTGGATAATGTGTAAATGTATTGAGCCGACATATTGTATCGCATCAAGACTTATTTTGTAACTGATTTAAATGTAATATCTTTAGGGAGCTAACCTCATCATAAGGTCTTAGGGTTTTGTATAAATAATTATAAGATCTTATTTGAAGATCATATATGTGTATGAGTGTGTGCGAATATTGAGGATCATTGTAACAGAAGATCCTTGTGCAAATCACACAGATATTATTAGAAGGTTGAAGGAAAGGTTATGAAAGTGTTTGGCACTCATGGTCAAAGCTTAAACTAGTACTGAATCTAGCATTGTAGATGCTATACTGAAGGAGTACATTGTTTATTGGATTTAATCATCCAATTGTAGTCAATGTCACTCCCATTTTGTGATTGAGCAGTGAGCTCTAGGTGGTTTGCCTTTTTGCATGTGTAGGCCCCATTATTGTATTCACTTACTATATGCAGTAGTATCATCTGATTGTGGGTAAGGTTTCCCACCATGGTTTTTTCCCTTACAGGGTTTCCACATCAAAAGCTCTGTGTCATGTGTTGTGGATGTTGTTTCTCTTTTTGTTTCATGCATTAAGTTATACCGGTACTACTATAACTGTTAATCTATTTTATAGGAATTAATTTTATTTTACCGGCACTAAGCCCCCGCCCCCCCCCCCCCCTCTCGGTTATCCTTCCTGGTTCCTAACAACTTTTTCCAAAATTGCATTGTAAAAACATTTTGAAGTAGTGAATACAACGATTTATACTTTCAACAAAGTATAAATACAACGATTTATACTTTCAACAAAGTTCACATCAAAGGTGAAACCGGTAAGACCCCTTATGTGCTATGGTTCGATCATACTCCTACTCTTAATTACTTCTGAATATTTGGAAGCAAATGCTATATAAGGAGAGATGAGTCTATTGGGAAATTTGATCCTAGAAGTGATGAAGGAATATTTCTTGGTAATATGAACATTACACCGACAGGATATATGTTTCACCAGTAGCTCAGGAAGTTGATGATGACTTGTTATCATCTGGAGATCATTTGGTTATGTCGAAGACATGGATTGGATGTTTGGATTTGGTGTTTTTCTTATTGGTCTGATTGGGTTCACATATTTGCCTTTACCGACAAATAGGTCTAGGTTATGCACCGATACAAGCTATCATGTTCTAGATCAGCACGACATGTCTTGGAAATGGTTTATTGATTGGATAATGTGTAAATGTATTGAGCCGACATATTGTATCGCATCAAGACTTATTTTGTAACTGATTTAAATGTAATATCTTTAGGGAGCTGACCTCATCATAAGGTCTTAGGGTTTTGTATAAATAATTATAAGATCTTATTTGAAGATCATATATGTGTATGAGTGTGTGCGAATATTGAGGATCATTGTAACAGAAGATCCTTGTGCAAATCATGCAGATATTATCAGAAGGTTGAAGGAAAGGTTATGAAAGTGTCTGGCACTCATGGTCAGAGCTTAAACCAGTACTGAATCTAGCATTGTAGATGCTATACTGAAGGATTACATTGTTTATTGGATTTAATCATCCAATTGTAGTCAATGTCACTCCCATTTTGTGATTGAGCAGTGAGCTCTAGGTGGTTGGCCTTTTTGCATGTGTAGGCCCCATTATTGTATTCACTTACTATATGCAGTAGTATCATCTGATTGTGGGTAAGGTTTCCCACCATGGTTTTTTCCCTTACAGGGTTTCCACATCAAAATCTCTGTGTCATGTGTTGTGGATGTTGTTTCTCTTTTTGTTTCATGCATTAAGTTATACCGGTACTACTATAACTGTTAATCTCTTTTATAGGAATTAATTTTATTTTACCGGCACTAAGCCCCTGCCCCCCCCCCCCCCCTCTCAGTTATCCTTCCCGGTTCCTAACAACTTTTTCCAAAATTGCATTGTAAAAACATTTTGAAGTAGTGAATACAACAATTTATACTTTCAACAAAGTATAAATACAATGATTTATACTTTCAACAAAGTTCACATCAAAGGTGAAACCAGTAAGACCCCTTATGTGCTATGGTTCGATCATACTCCTACTCTTAATTACTTCTGAATATTTGGAAGCAAATGCTATATTAGGAGAGATGAGTCTATTGGGAAATTTGATCCTAGAAGCGATGAAGGAATATTTCTTGGTAATATGAACATTACACCGACAGGATATATGTTTCACCAGTAGCTCAGGAAGTTGATGATGACTTGTTATCATCTGGAGATCATTTGGTTATGTCGAAGACATGGATTGGATGTTTGGATTTGGTGTTTTTCTTATTGGTCTGATTGGGTTCACATATTTGCCTTTACCGACAAATAGGTCTAGGTTATGCACCGATACAAGATATCATGTTCTAGATCAGCACGACATGTCTTGGAAATGGTTTATTGATTGGATAATGTGTAAATGTATTGAGCCGACATATTGTATCGCATCAAGACTTATTTTGTAACTGATTTAAATGTAATATCTTTAGGGAGCTAACCTCATCATAAGGTCTTAGGGTTTTGTATAAATAATTATAAGATCTTATTTGAAGATCATATATGTGTATGAGTGTGTGCGAATATTGAGGATCATTGTAACAAAAGATCCTTGTGCAAATCATGCAGATATTATCAGAAGGTTGAAGGAAAGGTTATGAAAGTGTTTGGCACTCATGGTCAGAGCTTAAACCAGTACTGAATCTAGCATTGTAGATGCTATACTGAAGGAGTACATTGTTTATTGGATTTAATCATCCAATTGTAGTCAATGTCACTCCCATTTTGTGATTGAGCAGTGAGCTCTAGGTGGTTGGACTTTTTGCATGTGTAGGCCCCATTATTGTATTCACTTACTATATGCAGTAGTATCATCTGATTGTGGGTAAGGTTTCCCACCATGGTTTTTTCCCTTACAGGGTTTCCACATCAAAATCTCTGTGTCATGTGTTGTGGATGTTGTTTCTCTTTTTGTTTCATGCATTAATTTATACCGGTACTACTATAACTGTTAATCTATTTTATAGGAATTAATTTTATTTTACCGGCACTAAGCCCCCGCCCCCCTCCCCCCCCCTCTCAGTTATCCTTCCTGGTTCCTAACAACTTTTTCCAAAATTGCATTGTAAAAACATTTTGAACTCCTACATCTATATATATGCTATGCAATTTGGATGCAATTTAGATGTAACATGTATTTATCTTTCATGTTTTTACTTCTTTGTTTGGCATTGTTGTCAAAGAGGGAATAGTAGTTGAAGAGTCAATCAAAAAAAAATTGTATTCATAATGGGGAGTAGTAGTAGAGAGTCAAATTTTTGTAATAACATGCAACAACTAAGGGGGAGTATATGTCATGTAGTCAATTTTTAGTTTGCACACTTAGTTGAAATTTTTTTTCGTAAGTGTTGCCATCAATGCCAAAGGGGGAGAATGTTGGATTTTGACTGAACTGGTAAATGATTGATTGGTGAATGTGATGAAGAGATTGAGATTCATGTTTGATGAGTAAGTCTTTTGTTGTCATTGATGGAAAAAAAAATTTTGTAGTCATCTAAGTCTTGTAAGCCAACCAGTAAATCTTAACCAACAAAGATGACAATTTACCAGTGAAGCGACAATTACATCCTCAACTGGTAAATAGGAACATATTTGTATTCATGAAACTAGTACAGGTGATTGATGAAGAGTTGAATGATGCAGTTTTATAGGAGTGATGGAGATAGGTATTTAGAGCTATGTTAGTGACCACATTGGTAGATTCAACCAAACAAGCAAGATTTGATGTACAGAGTAGGTATTCTGATGAACACTTAACCGGTAGTGATACAATCACTTAAATCGATAAATCGACACAAGTTTTGGCATATTTTTAGTTTGTTATGTCGGTGGCCTACATAAGTTTGGTGTGTAATGTTAGTTTGGCTAGATTCATTGAACCTAGGAAATTGTTCCAAGGTTATAGCCAACTAAGTTGATGTCTATAAAAAATGTGATGAGTTATGAGATAGATATGCGTATGTTAATGAGATCAAAGGTGAATATTGAGATTCTGATTGTGCGGTGATTAGTGAATCTCTATATTCATGTGTTGTTGAGGTTTTGAGGATCTAAAGTAGATCTTACCAGACACAGAGGTGTTATATGAAGATCATTTGAATTGTTGCTATCCTAATAGTTACAAAAGCAAAATCCCTTAATTGAGTAGGTCATGACAGGCCTTACATTGTAAATCCCTTAACAGGGTAGCTCTATATTAGAGTCTTGAATACTCTTGTGAGGTTGATCCTAATAGGTCAAAGCTCTTAGCAGGGCTCATCATTTAATTCCCTTAACCAGGTGACTCCTTATTGGGTCTTCTCCTAACAGGGCATATTTGTGAGACCTTAACCAGTCAAGATTTCTATTATGTAGATAATGAATCTTGTAGGTTTTAACTCCCACCGTGGTTTTTCCCCTTTGGGTTTCCACATATAAATCTCTTGTCTTATGTGGAATCTATTTTATTAGGCATTAGATTATGTGGTGATATTCCTCTAATGGTTGTTAAGTTTTAAGTTTTTTAAGTTGGTGATTAGATTCATATTATTTTTGTTTGCATTGATTCACCCCCCCTCTTAGTGTCTTATAAGTTTATCACCTTAAGGGAAGGCTCACTGACTTAAAGAAATTCTCATTGACTTACAAAAGCATTCAAACAACAATCTGGATTACACGAATTGTGCAAATAACATCTCCATATTCCTGGATATAGTTTCGGTTAAGCACACAGTCTAATGTGAAACACTTCTCTTCTATTCTTTACACATTTGAAAGATGAAATTACTTGTTTGCACATACAAATCAATCATACAATTACTCAAGGATCACAGAACTTACATCTTACATGATTATTACATTTATTTATACAAGATATCAACCTATATTTCAAGGTTGACTAAACCCTCAATACAAATTTAAAAATAATAACCTCACAAGATACAACTACATATGCGGACCAAAACAATGTCAAATAAGACATAGTTTGGACCCAAACCAACACCACAAACATGTAACACCTCCAACAGTTATGCCTCAATCACCAAGAATGTCACATAACACTAAGAACATAACCGAACCAAATAAATCTTCAATAATGCACAAAACAATCAATGCAGACCACAAATACGCATAGAACATGATCTAGAGATATTCACAAGCAACATGGATTTGACCACAACAACCGCAACAACTCAAAATATTAGAACCATCATCATCTCTCCACTAGAGCCAATTGAACTGAGGATACACATCAACATCTATACATCCCATACATATGCAACTAAAGATATAGAAATTCTGGAGCAATTCGGAGGACAAACTAGAATAAAGAATAACGTGAAAAACTGAATATCAATCTTAGTATTGGATCTCATTACTCAATCAGAACATCACATGGACCATTGAAAATAGGAATGGATCATCTACAGACAACATACCAGAAACCCTTTAATTTGCATTAGCTCATCTACAATATACACGATATTCAACCAAACTGCTTCTTAACTAGACACTTCCTTTCTTTACCTTTGGGTAATTTCTAGGCCACTTCTTTCAAATTCTTTTTGTCTCTAAAGACCTTCCCATCCATCAGCATTGTTGTAATCTCATAAATGAGATATTCTATGAGGTCTACATTCTTTCAATACACTAAGACATAAGTCTCCTTCCAGCCCATTGACAACAAGTTTGGATAATCTATGACCATAACCATGTAGCCTTTCCTAGTAAGGAGTAGCATCCCCTTTTTATAGAATCTGCTAGATAGTGGCATTCTTCTTCACCCCTTCATAGTTAATTGGCTCCAAATAGATCCTTTCACTCCACATTTTAGAGACCCTGCACCACATACCAGCAACTAGAGACCCAGGAAAAAAAAGAATCCAAGTCCTTGAAAGCAAGAAAAACACCCAAAAATCATGGGAGTTGGGCAACATGGCATGACAAGCATGATGCAAAGAGTTCATTATAATGATTAATAAATGCTCCATACATGAGTGTGTAGTATTTCATATGCCATCAAATTCAAGACATTTAATGGTAACATATCCTCTTTAGCCCATAATTTTTTAGCATTGCTTTGGACTACCATGTTAGAAAAATAGTCAACAACACAATTGGCCTCCCTATAAGCACAAAAAATGACACAACTATAAAATAAATTAGTAATTTTGATAGCACCCCTTATTCAACTTTGGATAGTCTAAGAGGTACATTGAGACCCCTTAAGATATCAAATTGTATTATTATAATCATCTTCAAGCTAGACCTTTTGTAATTCAATTGAGAGGCTAGGCTCAAAACATGGTAGGCAGCAATAGCTTCAGCTAGGTGATTTTTCTAACTTCACAAAGGAAGCACCACCATCAAAATAAACCCACCATATTCATCCCTCAAAACTCTCCCTCAACTACCTAAACCCGAGTTATCTTTCACCACCCCATAATGTTTTAAAAATATTACCATGAGGTCTTACAGCATATTATATTGGAGCTACATTCATATTAAATTTTACTCTCCCTAAGTTCATTACATAGAGCTTGTAGGTCTTAATATAAGATGCCTACGAGACTTAATACATTATTTTTACAAGTGGAATATTTACAAGGAGAAGAATTGAAAAAATGCTTGTAGGAATTAAAAGATGTGCCTGTAGGACAATAAAATATGCTCATGGGACTCGAAACAAAGGACTTAGCCATCCTTAAGTGTTAATATGCCCATGGATCTTATTTTATGCTTGGGTTATTATGTCTAGAGGTGCCTTTATTTTGCATACTCTCCCTCAATGATAATTCCTTGTGGCCAAGTATTAAATTGAATTCAAAGCATATAATGCGTAAAGTTCTTATATTATGTCTTTCAGATCGTAAATCAAGGATTTAGCCACTAGATGGTATCATGTACATTCCCCCTAAATGGCATCACCTAAAAGTCAATCAATGCATAGAGGCTTTAGAAAGTGACGACTAATAATCCAATACATAGCATGTACCAATGATAATCAATGTGTTTTTTTGATAGAACTAGAGAGAAATTTATTCACTTTATTGAGGTGACTATGATCTTCAATGTTCTTTTTTTTTTTAGAAATAATATTCTTTGAGAAGAATAAAATTAATTTAATTATCATATAGTAAGGTGTAGTTTTACACATATCCAGTTTGAAGTTTTCCATAAATCTTCAAAGACAAATTAATTTTTCAAGAGTTACTTCTGTATTTTGTCCCTTTGATTCAAGCAAACAAAATAAGATAGCCTTCTAATTAAAGTATTGCACCATCCATGTATTAACACTTTGTTACTATTTACTAAGTTGTCATTAGTTTTAGGTTCAATTCATTCTATATACTCTACGCGGTTATTACTACCAAATCATTCAATCGGTAAGCACAGAGTAGTCGGTTATAGAAGAAAGTAGTCACAGAGCCTAGTTTACATCGAGCTGTCTACCGAGTAACACTCTATGTCTACCAAGCAGTAAAAATGATATACTACATTAACACACACCGAGTGAAACATGTTACAAGATTCATTGAATCTAGACACATATGGGAAACGTGTTACAAGATTGAGGAACAGGGAATCTTTATCACTTAGGAAATTGTACCTTAAAGATTTTGTATGATTTTGAGGTTATCTATCCAATGAAATATTTTGCATGGTTATTCATTTAATGAATCATGTTTGTAAGATCGAAGCAATGAACAAGATCACAGACATAAGAGATCTATTTATACAACAAAATGAGGATCAGAAAGAGAGATAGATATGTGTGTGAAGCAAGACATAAGGAAGCACTGAGTATTGTGACTATCAGAGACATAGAGGTTACTGAGAAGGATTTCAGAGAGCAGTCAAGGAACAGAGTAAACAAAAGGGTTTACATAGTTACTTTATGGATTACCGAGGTATGCTATAAGCAAGGTAATCTCATTTTGAGCACATAGAATCTGCTATAACATTCCAAATGTGAAGTTGCAGATATTTGTAATATTGATTGTAATATTTTGAGTTGTAAGAGAAACCTTTAACAGGGTAAAAGACTCTAACAAAGTCTATAAATTGTAAAGCCTTTAACCAGGTGCAACATTGAGAATAAGTGTTGTAAAATCCTATAGCAAGGTAGATCTAATGATCTTGATACTCCTAACAGGGTAAGCTATCAAAAATAGCTGAACATGTAGCTCTAACCGAGCAACCTTTATTATTGTAGTAGTGAAGTTGTGGGTGCCATCTCCATTGCAGTTTTTCTCTCTAACCAAGACTTATTACATAACCAAAATATATGTGCTATGGAGTGAATCATGTATGATTTTTATTTATTTGTTTTAGCATTATATTATGTTACAACAGTTTTTGGTTTATGCTTAATAGTAAAGTTATTGTTGAAGAAAAGTTTTGAAGTATTGATTCATCCCTCCCCTCTTAGTACATCAGCTTTCCATATTGGGCCTAACAATTGGTATTAGAGCTTGAATCTTGGAAAAAGGTTTAATTGCCTAAAGAGAAAAATCTTATCAATGGAAGGCTACAGACAATCTCGAAGAATTGTGAATCTTCAATATGAATTAGATCATGCTAATCAAGTGATTGCTGACATGCAGAAACAAATGCAAAAATCTCTAAAAGTTAGAAGAAGATTATCTGATGATTTGTAGGACTCTCAAGAGTTATTGGAACAAATTGAGACATCATCTAAGAACAACATATCTGAAGAGACTGAAGAAATGATTGAAGAACTGAAAGAAAATAACAAAGCACTGACTAGTCAGCTAAAAGCAATGAAAAGAGGACATGAACATTTCAGCACACAGATGACTAAAAATCTGGATGCATTGAGGATAGCCAAGGATAAAGTAAGAGATCTAAAAAGAGAAAAACAATAGCTTGAAGCATTAGTATCCAAAAAGAGTGATGAAATCACAAGGTTGACTGGGATTCAACAAAATCTGTCAGATCAATTGGGTTATGAACATCGTGAAGCAAACCTAAAAGATGATGAGAATCAAGCATTGAAACTTGAAGTATCAAGGTTGACCGATGAACTTGAAACAAAGAAGAAATCCAAAGAAACACTGAAAAAGAGTTATGAAGCATCAAAGATGTTGGATGAGTAACTGAATACAAAAAGACCCAACAAAGTTGCAAGACTCGGTTACAAAGGAAAAGACTCTACCGAGAAGGGAATCCACACTACCGAGAGAGGAGAAACATCAAAGCAAGTTGGAAATAAGAAGAATATCAAAGGAAAGAAGCCTATTTACAACTACTGTGGAAAACAAGGTCATACTACTAACATGTGCCAAATCAGAAAAGGTAAGAAACCGAATGTCACTAGGTCTAATGGTTATTGTTACAATTGCAATAAATATGGTCACACATCTAACCAATGTAGGACAAAGTTTGCTAGCAATTATCAGAAGGTAAAATTAATAGGATTTTGTAAAAACTGCAATAGATATGGACATAGTACAAAGAAGTGTTGGTTTAAGCAGAAGAACTATATGTGGTCTGCACACCAAGCAAATACTAGAGGCTACCGAACTCACACAGATCCTAACCGATAGTATTCTGCAGTACCATGGGATTATAATACAAAAATATGGTGTGAATGTTGTGGAAGATATGGACATATAAGTGCCAACTACTTTATAAGGTTTGGAATGAACAACCGAAGATCATGGAGAAATCCTGGTATGGCATGTTTTCATTGTCACAAAGTTGGACACTTGGCTAGAGATTGTAGAGATCAACCTAGAAGAGATACTGAGGAAATGAAAGGTAAATTACATATGATTTGGAAAAAGAAGGAAATTGTGTCAAATGAAGAAAGCACCTTACATACCGAGTTAGGTGCACCTATTCCAAATTAGTCGGTAAAGGTATGAAGGGACTACATTCTCTCAAAGGTTAAATCTTAACAGTTCCTATTTTATGATGTACTTAATTCAAAATCTGCATAGCTAAAGAAGCATTAGAAAATCTAAAATTTTATCAAGTCTTTTGGAAGCCTGTCTAGTCAGTAAATGTAGGAAGTCTAGCTACTCGGTAAAAGCATAAAAAGTAAGTGGAACCGAGTGCATTTAATGTTTTCTTACCTAACTGCATGGAGCCCGATAAGGTAAAATTGTGTACTTAAAGCTTTTACATGGTCATTTTACAATTACCAAGTTTTCAGAAAGCAGAGAAAAGCGATTCAAAGGTGATCAAATCTCTTCGGAAGCGAATTCAAAGGTATTTACATCAATCACAATGCATTGTCGAGATAGTTTACTGATCATATCAAGTTGTTATTTTTTGCTAAGTAGAAAGCGTCTGATGTTTGAAAGTTTCCAAACCCTAAGGATCTTTTGTTTAGTGTTTATCTGAAATTTGCAATGGCACCTAAGATCTAAAAGCCTGTTGTTATTGAGAACATTGAAAAGCCCTCACTAAAATACTCTCACTCCCAAAGTAGCATCTGAACCAGATGATAAAACTACATTTTCACTCATTCCAGATAGGGTTTTATTAGTTGAGGATGTGAGATTCTTTACTAAGTGTCATGTTGAGGAACTAGGTCATGTTGAAATCAAGGACACATATGATGAATTGTGTACCAATGGGAAACTGGATAGCAAGTATGAACACATTAAAGTCAAGGGATTGAGCGAAGCCCTAACCTACCCGCGAGTCTTCAAACCCCAGTGGGTTAAATTTGTTTTGAGTAGAGTTCATGATGACTTCATGTAGTTAGAGGAGCAACCATTCAAGATCACCAAGGAAAGCATCCATTTGATCACCGATTACCCTATTTTTGATAATGCCCGAGCTTAAAAAATGATATCACAGAAGGAATTGATCAATTTAACTGGAGTAGAATCTGATTACAGAGGTCTAAAACTAAACAATGTCACAGATCCAGAGCTGAAGTTTGCAATTAGAGTTATAGGCTATTGTCTCTTTCAATCGGCAAGGGAAAACAATGTACCCTGTGTAGCTGTCGATTTAGCATATAAAATTGTGAAGAAAGTCATGAAAATTGATTTATGCAAAGTATTGATGAAAAACCTGTTTGAGAATCTCAATACCATAAGGAAGCCAAAGAAGAACAACTCGACAAATACACTGAAGCTTGGATCACTTTTGGTATGCATGTTTTTCTATTTTGAGAAATTCTTTCCATCAGTCGGTAAAGTAGTTTGGGAGATACACTGACCAATCACCCATCAAATCAATGACTTCATCAAGAAGCGAGGTGATAACTTTAAGAGATTATGGATGATTACTTTAGCAAGTTTTAGGAAAAGATGCACAACAGGCATAGAATTCCACCCTAGCTAGTAGAGAAGTACAAGGATGACATATGCTTTGGAGTAGACACTGACTACTGCTATGTTAATGTTGTAGAACTGAGAACTCAATCTTTGCCACCTATGGGTTATGAGATTGATTTTGACATTACACAACAATAGATAGATGCTTTTCTTACACTTCCAAGGCATGCTACCGAGCTAAGATATGGTACATATGAAGAAGTTAAAGAGAAAGTTAAGATTAGCACTGTAGTACCTAAGGCTACAAGAAAAGCAACAAAAATGATTAAGGCATTAACATAGAAATTTGGAGAAGGTTCTTCCTCCACACCTATCAAGGCCACTCTACTCATCACCTAGGAGGAATCTAAAGCCCAAGAGGCAGCTATTACATTGAGCATCGAGTTGCCTAAAGGGAAAATTTTGAAAAGGAAGAAACAAGACACATCAAAGGTGTCAACGACTCCTTCAGTAAAGCACCCAAACACAAGATCATCTGCAGTATCACCGAGTAAGAAACAGAAGAATGTTGCCGCACCAAAGGTAACCAAAACTTATAAGAAATCTACTTGGAGACTCATTTTGGCTAAAGAGTCCAGTGACACCAAATCTGAAGGTGCAAGCAAATTTTAGATTGTTAAGAGTAAACAGAAAGATGTACATAGCGTTGATAATTTCTATGCAAATCTGAAACAATATGGTGGATTTGGATCATTTAGATTTGTTAAGTATCAATCCAGGAATGATGATGAAAAGAGACAAATAGAAGAACCTATCATTTGCACACTTCTGAAATTCTGATTGGTCCCATTGGAAGTATCTAATTCTCTTTGAAAAGAATTGTATATGCACATTGATAACAAGTGGAAGTATGCTATGGACTTGGAGAAATAGATGAGAGAAAGAAGTCTGGTACATCTCTTCTCAGACATGTCGGTAGATGAGATCAATGAACATCTGAAAAACTACCATGCAAACTTCCTTGTCAAGCAAAGAGCCTTGAAATTAATGAATGGCCTTTATCTGGATGTAGAAAATGAGACCAAAGAAAAGTGGCAAGAAATCTTTCGAATCAAGAATGCTGGTGAACAAGTTGAAGTTGAAATAGTTGATGTCACTGAGCAAGAGCCTGATATCACTGCGCAAGACCCTACTAACACTATACAAATTAATGAGGATATCATGGACACCGAGGCACAAGAACAGGAAATGATAGAAGGGAATGCTTATGCCCAACTGGTTTCAAGTGAGTCATTTTTGGAACAAGTTCATCCCTATCCTCCGGTCACTCAGCCTATTTCAACTAAGGCCCCTCAGGATACTGAACAAGGAACAGAGGATCACAAGTCTACAAAAGGAGAAGCTACTTCTTAGGCCATAGGGGAACAGACTTCACAAGCACCTTCTAGCACTGAAATTGTTACAACTGAGACCCGAGAAAGGATTCACCGAAGGCTACATCAGAGGTTCAAGAAATTGACAAAAGTGTTGCCTCTACCAAGAAACCTATCGAGGGTCAACAAGCCTCCCAAGCCATTGTCTTAGTTCAACCAGTGAAAACTAAAGAAAATAAAATAAAAAAGCATAGTTTCAAATTAGATTTGTCAAAACCAATAGTGTTGCCGAATGTAGACATCTCCAAATTAAAAGGCCAAGCACTCAATGAATTCGGTGAACTATGCAAGGCCAAAGCAGGATAGGAAAAACAAATGTCTATTCAAAAGAAAAATAGAGTACTTCAGAAGGTGAAAGCACTCTTAACTGATATGCTACCTGAAGCTACAGTGACACAAGATGCAGCCATCCATGTTCAACTGGATGAACTCCTAACTAAGATAGAGACATCTGGAGTAGATGCATCTAAATATTTGAGCAAATTGAAGGACAAAGAGCTCACTACTAAAATGATTGAAGATGTACAAAAAGCAATTGCTATTGGCAAGGTAAAACTTGTCAAATTTATTACTGAGTTGTCCCCTCAACTCAAGCACATTCTTTCATTATTTCGGAAACTCTATACATTTTCTTTACTTATTAAGGACATCGTGAATAAAATAGAAGTGATTGAGAAAGAGATCACCGATCTCTCTAAACGGTTGACCACCGAGCCAAATTCTATTCAGAATTACTATACCAAGCTACAAAAGCTCATGGCTCAACAATTGGAACTTTGGAATGAAGAGCACAAAATAAGGATGGACATTATGACACTTCAAACATTATTCATTCCACACTTGTCCTTCGTCCAAGAGCAGATCAACAAGGCTACCTCCCTATCCACTCAGCCAGAGGGAAGCACCTTAGATGGACTAATTTCATTCTTAGCTGACATTACAGCTCAGAACACACTCATGGACAATGTCAAGGATGCCATCTCTACTGCTCTCATCGATGCCAGAACAAAGTACAAATCCATTTTTGACTAGTTGCCTCCACCGAATGGTAACTAAGTTTTGATGTTTGTCAAAAAGGGGGAGTATATAGTGTACATAAGAGTATAATGTATATAAGCAGATCAACATATAGATAATTTTGACAGGGGGAGCAATGACAACCGAGTAGTGACAATCGAGTAGTTAATACATAATATTGATCACAGCGCATGGACACTTAGATTTTTGTACGGTATATTGATAAGGGGAGTATACCTAAGTATACTATTTTATTGTCAACTGTATATACTATTAGTTCAGTCAAATTTTGCAAGTATATAGATTTTTGAGTTATGACTTTGAAAGAAGTTCTGTCAAATTGTTGGTGTAAATAATTATTCATCATGGATATTATTACACTTACTTAAGTTTACTTAGGATAATGCATTTCATAGTAGTTTGGATATGAGACACTTGGGTGTTTGTGCCACATTGGGATAGTGTGTGTAGGAGAAATTCCACCTCTTATGGTGTTGATCTTGTTATTACACTATCATATCCACTTATTGTGGAGTGATAATTCCACCTTCGGTGGGTGATCCACCTCAAGTGGAATATTATATTATTTCTCCTACCTACCCACACATATTTCCTACCTACCCTTGTTTCTTATTGAGCCACATGTCATATTTGTGTGCTCATACATATCCCTAGCCTTGCCTATATAAGCAGGCTCATCTACTTTGTATGTAACAACAACAACTATTGAACAACAATTATTGATCATTTTCTATTGATGAGAATACAGTTTATTCTTGTCCCTTATTATGTCTCTATCTTGTACATTTCATTGACCTCTTGATCTTGGCAAAATCCAACATGGTATTAGAGCTATTGGGGCTTCATTGATTTGTCTTGAAGAGGCATTATTGTGATGTCAAGAGGCAGATTTGAGGAGCAACATCTTTTGGAGGCGTCCTAGACCAGATCCGACCTCTCCATTGCATCCGGAAGGCCATTTCCATGAATTTTGGTTATAAAGTTGGCCTATTTTGGTGAGAAAATTTTTTTCTCCATTTTTGCCCTATTTGTACGGATTTTCCAAATATAATTATTTTTTTTCGAAAAAAATTTTCATTTTTTTGAAAATTTGTTTTCAAAAAAATCAAAAATAAAAAAAAATTTGAAAAAAATTGAAAAGAAAAGAAATCAAAAAAAATTTTTTTTTTTGGGGGGGTCCGCAGACCCCCCCCCGTGACCTGCCGTACCTGCAGGTCGCGCAGGTAGACGATCGTACTGCAGACGCCTGTACCCTCGCCGCATTGTACCCGTACCCTCGCTGCAGACATCCGGCAGCCGCACTCTGCTCTGCATCCACCACCGAAGACAGCGCCCGCGCCGCTGCCGGCGAATCCCCTCAGCCGCACTGCATCCTCCGCACCCAGCTCCGCCTCCTCCCGGGCCGCGCCGCTCGTCTCTGCCAGCCTAGCCGGCTCCTCCACCCGGAAACCACAGCCTCCGCCTCGGCTCCGTCTGCCACCGGCGTAGCACAGATCCTCGTCCAGTCACGAAGACCGGAGGACCGCGCCCGCCACGTGGCAGGCGGCCACTGGCCCGCGGTACAAACCATATACAGTCAGCTCTTTCGTACAGTGCCACGTAGGAAGCCTATGCCACATCAGCCTGTCTAGTCAGCAATATTCCATACAGTAGGAAATACACAGTCAGCACACCACACAGTCTGTCCGTACAGTACGGACGCACAGTCAGCAGATAGGGCGAAGTTTTGGTGACGGTCATACGGTCGTCAAATTTAACACAGTGTTTTTCTGACGTCAGCACCACATCAACAGGGTTTGAAAATTTTTGGACCCCCTCTCATTTGCATTTTTGATTTTGCAGTTCAACTTCAAATGGCCATAACTTGCTCATTTTTGCTCCTTTTTTGGTGCAATTTTTTTTGAAATGGGCTAGAATTTCGTGCTCTCCACAGTGGTGAAAGAACTTTTTGATTTTGATGCATGGATTTTTCAGAAAATTCAGTTTTTGGTGACTGTCCCTGAGTAATCCCAGTTTTTGCAACTTCAGAGGCTTCGTTTGGGGTCATCCAACCTCCTTTTTAGGTGCCATTTTTTTTGAAAGTGCGTATTTTTTAATCTAATTTCACATGATGCTATTAGATTGCTGTTATTGTAAGTAGAAATTGTACTTTCAGATCTTGGCCATTTTTGGCTCTCTAGGTACTTGTATATTTGTTTGAATCTCAGTTAGATTCATTGCACTATTGATTGAAGTCTCTTGTGTCTCATTTGAGAAGTTGTAAAATTTGCATCATAAGCCCACTTTGCCTTGTTTTGCAAGTGGCTCATTGTAATCGCACTAAGTATAAAGTGCCAAAATCATCACTTTAGGGGGGGTACTTTGATTGATTGAATTTGGGGGGTGTCTCTTGTGCTTTTGTGCTCTTGTGTTCTTTCCTTTTTGCTGCTATGGGTTCTTCTAAGTTTCCTCTCTTAACTCCACATAACTATGCTACTTGGAAAATTGATGCATGGAGTAAACTTATGGAAAAAGGACTCACTCATTACATTGATGGAACTATTGTTGCTCCAGCTGATCCTAAGGCTGATCCAGTTGGTCACTTACATTGGCTCACTAAAAATATCATGGCAATTGGTACCTTAAGAAAGTATGTATCAAAGGATCTCATTTTTCATATTGAGAAATGTACTCTAATCAAGGACGCTTGGCAAAAGTTTCAAGACTTGTATGGTCAAGTTGATGAGATTAGGGGATATCAAATTGATAGTGATCTCACCATGTTAGATCCCAAGAACTTTGATACTATACAAGATTATGTCACTAAGGCAAATGAGTTGAGGGCACAACTCAAAGATTGTGGCATTGATAAGAAGGATACTCAATTGATATTCAACTTGATAGGGAAGCTTCCACAAGAATATGCAGCATTTGTTTCTAGTTTCCAAACTCATAGGATGACAATGGGTTCAAGCTACAAAATGCCTACATTTGATGCTTTCAATGAAATGTTGATGATGGAACAAACTAAGTTGATAAGCATGGGCATTCTTAAGGCTTCTTCTAAGTCTCAAGCATTAGTGGCAAATCAAGGGAACAAAGGAAATCAAGGAAAGGACAACTCAAACAAGAAGAAATGGCAATCAAAGCCTAAGGAAAAAGCACCATCTTCTCCAAAACAAGGAGATTCATCCTCTTCCAAGAGAGATAATTCACCAAAGAGAGAGAGACCTACTTGTGCTTATTGTAAAAAGATTGGTCATGAGGAACATCGTTGCCATACTAAGAAGATTGATGAGCTTACACATATCATCAAAAAGCATAACATTGATTTGCCTAAAGTCTACAAGAAGGATGATTCATCAACTTCCACTTCCTCACATTCAAAAGGAAAAGGGCAAGCATTCATGGCTTCTACAAGTGGAAAGACTCACTCTTTTAGAACAAGAAAAGGAAAAGCTCTATGTGCTACAACAAATCATACTTCAGAGAGATGGCTTCTAGATTCAGGGGCTTCTCATCATATGGCATCTTCACAATCTATGTTCTCTACATTTGAGCCTTGCACCATGCCACAGATTTTGATGGGCAATCATACATACATGGATGTGATTGGGAAAGGATCTATTGACATTGGGGATAACTCCTTCAATGATGTGTTGTGTGTACCCCACTTGACAAACAATCTCCTTTCTATCTATCAAATCACACATGGCGCAACTAAGAGAGTTGTGGAGTTCACACCTGACTCAATTTTTATTAGAGACATGGAGACTAGAGCTATCATTGCAACTGGGGTGGTTGATCATGCATCTCGGTTATACTCCTTTTCAGATTTTGTTGATGATGATGATTTCACATTTGATGATTCTACACATGTTGATCACACTTATTGTGATGATTCAGATTTTGAGGAGAACTTTGGACACTTGAACATGGGGATTCTCACACGTGACCCCGTTCTTGAGTCTTGTATTTCATCTCCTCGTATTGATATCACATCACCTATTGCACCTGATGATGCAGATAGTGCGACAGTTTTGCCTTCATGTGATTCAGTGCAGCAGGATATACATTGTCTTCCAGCTTCAGATTCATGGGATGATTACATGACAGATATTACAGGTTTGTTTATGGAATCCTACATTGCAGATTTGGGAGACATCATTGATGACATTCATCTTCTCTTTGATGAAGGTGATTCTTCTTCGATTGTTGCGAGGGCACACTCTGACCCTCTTGTTCATTCTCTACATGATCATTCTTTCGAGGTTGACATGATTGTGGATACTTGTGTACAACAGTTGGAGGAGGTCTCTTTATTCTTTGAGGAGACACATGAGTCTTTGGATATTGTTCTACATCCGTCTCCACTAGATATTGGAGTGCCTTTTTCAGCAGTGTGGCACAGTTTACCACCTTTGGAGGGGGTATCTTTCAGCATCGACATGGGGATACTTGAGCAGTTTTTAGAGATTCCTTTCATCATGAGTTTTCTTCATACATCTTCCCTTCATGATTGGGGAGACTTCATGGATACACCTTTGGTTTTGTTTCTTCCTAAGGGGAGGAATGTTGTTCGACGTTCATGGAGAAGTTTCTTCATACATCAAGCTTCTATCATTGGTGCAGATTCTTCATTGAGGGAGGATCACAGTTTGACTTCTCTTCTTCTCTCATATGGGTGGGACTTTTTCCTCACATGGGGTTTTGTTCCTCCCATTCTTCTATGAGAGTTCTCTTTTATTTTTTTCATCTCTCTTTTGGGGGAGGGTTTTTTCCCATTGGGTTTTTCTCTCTTTCCCCACTTTGTGAGAGATTTCATTGCATTGGTTTGCATGCATTTGCATTTGTGCATGGGTACCTAACATGGCCTCGTAGCCAGGACACATCTTGCATTGCTTAGTTGCATTGTAGACTTAAGTGCATTCCCCTAAGTTGCACTTAAGGGGGGGTGTTGGTGTAAATAATTATTCATCATGGATATCATTACACTTACTTAAGTTTACTTAGGATAATGCATTTCATAGTAGTTTGGATATGAGACACTTGGGTGTTTGTGCCACATTGGGATAGTGTGTGTAGGAGAAATTCCACCTCTTATGGTGTTGATCTTGTTATTACACTATCATATCCACTTATTGTGGAGTGATAATTCCACCTTCGGTGGGTGATCCACCTCATGTGGAATATTATATTATTTCTCCTACCTACCCACACATATTTCCTACCTACCCTTGTTTCTTATTGAGCCACATGTCATATTTGTGTGCTCATACATATCCCTAGCCTTGCATATATAAGTAGGCTCATCTACATTGTATGTAACAACAACAACTATTGAACAACAATTATTGATCATTTTCTATTGATGAGAATACAGTTTATTCTTGTCCCTTATTATGTCTCTATCTTGTACATTTCATTGACCTCTTGATCTTGGCAAAATCCAACACAAACATCTCAACTAATGTCAAAAGGGGAGATTGTTACTATTTACTAAGTTGTCATTAGTTTTAGATTCAAGTCATTCTATATACTCTAGTCGATTATTACTACCAAATCATTCAGTCAGTAAGAATAGAACAGTCGGTAAGCATAGAGCAGTCAGTTATAGAAGAAAGTAGTCACAGAGCCTAGTTTACACCAAGATGTCTACCGAGTAACACTCTATGTCTACTGAGCAGCAAAAATTATATACCGAGTTAACCCACACCGAGTGAAATGTGTTACCAGATTCATTGAACCTAGACACATATGGGAAACATGTTACAAGATCGAGGAACAGGGAATCTTTATCGCTTAGGAAATTGTACCTTAAAGATTTTGTATGATTTTGAGGTTATCTATCCAATGAAATATTTTGCATGGTTATTCATTTAATGAATCATGTTTGTAAGATCGAAGCAATGAACAAGATCACTTACACAAGAGATCTATTTATACAACATGAATTGAGGATCAAAAAGAGGGACAGATATGTGTGTGAAGCAAGACATAAGGAAGCACTGAGTATTGTGACTCTCAAAGACACAGAGGTTATCGAGAAGGATTTCAAAGAACAGTCAAGGAACGGAGTAAACAAAAGGGTTTACTAAGTTACTTTATGGATTACCAAGGTATTCTATAAGCAAGGTAATCTCATTTTGAGCACATAGAATCTGCTATAACATTCCAGATGTGAAGTTGCAGATATTTGTAATATTGATTGTAATATTTTGAGTTGTAAGAGAAACCTTTAACAGGGTAAAATACTCTAACAAAGTCTATAAATTGTAAAGCCTTTAACTAGGTGTAGCATTTAGAATAAGTGTTGTAAAATCCTTTAGCAAGGTAGATCTAATGATCTTCATACTCCTAATAGGGTAAGCTATCAGAAATAGCTGAACATGTAGCTCTAACCGAGCAACCTTTATTATTGTAGTAGTGAAGTTGTGGGTGCCATCCCCACCGCAGTTTTTCTCTCTAACCAAGACTTACTGTGTAACCAAAATATATGTGTTATGTAGTGAATCATGTATGATTGTTATTTATTTGTTTTAGCATTATATTATGTTACAATAGTTTTTGGTTTATGCTTAAAAGTAAAGTTATTGTTGAAGAAAAGTTTTGAAGTACTGATTCACCCCCCCCCCCTCTCAGTACATTAGCTTTCCATATTGGGTCTAACACACTTACCCCGCATGTTTTGAAGGTATAATCTAAAATAGAATAACAAATATAGTCAATAACATAGTAGTTGCAGACTTGGGCTCTATTTTCTTTGCTTTTCTTTGGGGGTTTCTATTCTTTACTGTGATGGGGGTTTGTTGCTTTTGGATGTATGTTTTGTGTAGATGTGATCTTGGTACTTATTTACTTTGGGAGCTTCAGGCCATTGTTATAAGGGTTGTGGTTTTAATTTTACTAACTAGAGTTGGTGTTGGGTCCCCTATGGATCTAGGAAGGAGGTTGGTTGTGGTGTATAGTGTTTTCTCTAGTCTACGAGCCCTCTATTACAAGTGCGGTTGTTGTTGCACCAAAAGATCGACCTGTTAATGCCTGATGCAACCACTAGACCTATAGAATCCACATGAGGTGGTTAAGCCATGTCACAAACCTGAGTGTTGCACTGCACAACACAAGGAGACCAAGGACTAACACTTCGCAACAATCCCTCCCTAGCTCAAGCAAGGGGTTTGAACCTATTACCAAGCTCTCATACCACTTTTTATAAGTGTAGTTGTCGTTAAGCCAAAAGATTGGCTTGTTAATGCTTGATACAACCACTAGACTTATAGAATCCATAGGAGGTAGTTAAGACATGTCACAAACCAAGGGCACAGACCTTGCAATACCCTCTTATATTCCCTAAGTTTTTTTCTTGCTACTTCTATTAGAGTGGATATTTCTCTCCTGGTTTTAGGTAGATCTCCCTAGTTTGGGAGTCTGGACATGTTGGATATGGTGTTCTTATGCTCATTTCATTCTATTCCCTATTTTATTTTTTTACATTTCTTATAGCTTTTGGCAAGATGTTGCTTCTACATGTGATATGCTTTGAAGAATTTCTATTGGTAGGGTTTTTGTGGAATTGTCAATTGTTTATACTTATGTGGCCTCTAATAATTTTGGGCCATTTTTTGGTGTTTATTTTTTGTTAGGGGTATGTCCTTTTTATACTCTTATGACTCCTATTAGGGTGGAGTTTTGCATGAGTAAAGATTATCTTGTAACTCTATTCCTTTGGTGGGTTGCCTTAATGTATATAATTTTTACTAAGATTTGGAGCAGCTATAAGAGAGTTTTTATTGCCCTTTCTCTTGACATAACTCAATTGTCTCCTATAGAGTTGAGGAATTCTTTGGTGTATTGGGTTGCTTCATTAATTATGCATCTTTCATCTTCTTCGAATTCTCCTATAGGTGTGGAGTTATGTCCTATGGAGTTGGAGATTTTCATAGTTAGAGGAGACAAACTGTTGTAAAAGGAAGTTGTTCCTAATCCTAAGGATGATCTTGATGAGCAGTTTATTGGTTGTAAGAAGGTTGTTACTACATTTCTTTCTATTTATCTATTTTTCTCTTCTATTGAGGTGGAGACTAAATATAGTATTCAAAGATTGTTTCAATTGTACTTGTAGGTTATGGGCGCATTGTAAAACCCTTTGATAATGAGTCTCTAAGTTATCTTGTCTAATGGTTTCAACATTTTAATAAAAACACTTTCTCTTTGATGCTTACTTTTTGTTGAGTGGTTGATGGTTACCTGCTATTCATCTGCGCGGTACCTTTGTGAAACATTATTCTTAATCATTTTCAAACCCCTACAAAATCTATTTGTAAGAGGTTTCGGGTCCCTTAAAAAACCTATTTTACCCCTAATAAAAAATATAGTAATCAATTTGTTGGCATTTGAATGAAGATTGCATTAATGATATGTTATGTTGTCATTGATATCATTTGAGCCGGTAATGGTATTTATGATTGCTGATGTTATTGTTGATATTGCTTTTGTGTTGTAACCGGTATGATAAACTTTGTGGAAGATGTTGTAAACCGGTATATGGTAATTTGTAAGTTGAACTAGTGTATAAGATTAAACATTTCCATGATATGTAACCAGTAAACCCTACCTGTTGTTTTGTGTTAAACCCTTACCGATCAAAGTTTGTTGGTTTAAGATCTAATGTTGAGCGGTATAGATGGAGACACATGTGATCATTGTATGAGGATAATTTCAAGTTATTTTGGCATGTTTGATTGTCTTGGGAATGACCAAAGTGGATTGCATCAAATGCATAGCGCGTGATGAGTTACAAGTCCAATGAAGTGGTGATCATGGAGCAGTTGGAATTTTCTTGAAGAATGTGAAGAGATTTTTATGATTTCTAATGGTCAAGATTGTACCAACTTGTTTGTAATCTTGATGATGAGAATTAGGTTTTTATTGTGTTACTGACCTAGTCGATTTGTATTTAAGGTCGATGAAGCTGTTTGAAAAAGAGTTGGCAAAATTGGTAAAAACCAATTATGTGTATGGTTGCCAAATCAGTGAATGGATTTGTAGTTTGAGTAAAGGTAGATTGAAGCTTAAGAAGGATCTGATCAAACAAATGTAGTGCTATTTAGATAGATGAAGAAAACCTGTTGTTTTCTAACAATTACAACAAAATTGAAATCCCCTAATAGGGTAACCTCTAACAAGCTTGGTTACTGATTAAATCCTCTAACAAGGTGGTCCATTAGTTTGGATTCTGAAATCCTCCAGTGAGGTTACTCCTAACAGGGTATTGTGCTTTTCATCAAGGCATATCTGTAAATCCCTTAGTCAGGTGATTCCTAACTAGAAGTAGTTCTTAACAGGACTTATTGTAAAAGCTTTAACAAGCATGTCTCCTAATAGGGTGAACTTCAGAAGAGTTCAGATAGCTATCCTTGTGAGTCTCATGTCACTGTGGTTTTTACCTATTTGGGTTTTCCACGTATAAATATTTGTATCAAGTGGTGATTACTTTTGTGGTTATGATCTTATTTGTTGATTTGATTAACTACTTAACTATTCTGATATGGCATGATAAATGGAGGCATTGAGAGATGGAATATGTTGATATTTGATTAAGCATTTAGATGTTTACAAGATTGAAGTTGTTTACTGTTAATTTAGTTTAACAGTCAACCGGTTGGTGTTGATAATCTTTGAGTATTGATCTTGACAAGTGAAAGTTTACTTTGTGAGTTTGATTTTGAGTTTGGGAGTTTGTATCAGTTTTTCAGTATACTGATTCACCCCCCATCAAAGTATTCTACCTGATACTTATTCTTTCATCATATCATCAATTGGTATCAGAGCGTCTCAGGTCCTCTTTACCTAAAAGCCTAATAGCTTGAGGAAAAGATCTTGTAGATCATGATGAAGGAAGAAGGTCCTAAGCTCAACAAAGAGAGCTATAGAATCTGGAGTGACAAAATGAAGATTTACATTAAGAGTCTTGGTAGTCAGTATTGGGATCATATAAAAACTAAGTATGTTACACCTACTAGTATCCTGACTGATGATCATAAGAAAGAACAACAAGAGAATCATCAAGCATTAGAGGCTATTATAAGTTCCTTGTCTGATGCTGAATATGTAGATGTTCATGGTCTTGAAACTACATATGAAGTATGGAAAAATCTTAAAGAGATTTATAGTGGTGATGAACATGTTAAGATTGCTAGAGAAGAGAGTTTAAGAGGAAAGTTTGATGACATGAGAATGTCTAAAGATGAGAATATCTAGTAGTATGGTCAAAGGATAAAAGAGATAGTTGGTGAAATAAAGAGTGCAGGAGGGAAAGTGGAAGATGCCACAGAGATTAGTAAGGTACTGAGAACCCTGTTACCGGTCTATGCTATCCGAGTCATAGCTATTCAGGAGCTGAAATTCATTGACAAAACTAAGGTAACTCTTGACTCTATTATTGGCAAACCTACTAATTTTGAGTTAAATGGCTATGATGGTAGTGTACAGAAATCCGAATCTACATTTTGAGCTTCTGTCTCTAACCCATATGTGAGAAGAAGTAGAGATATTGGCCATAGCTATGAATCCAGATCCAATAGAGATGCTGATGATGAAGACAGTTTAGTGGAGCTTGAAGCATTATTGGCAAAATGACTACCTAGAGGCACTAGCAAATATAGAGGTAAGCTACTGTTAAAATGTTTTGCAAGTAATAAGATTGGTCATGTAGCAGCAAATTGCCCTAATAGTGAAAATGAATACAAGAGAGACAAATTTATGAAGTATAAGAGTAAAGGCAAAAGAGATTGTCTTATAGCTGTTCATAGTGGTATTATTGATGATGAATCTGATGATGAAACTAGTGAAGATATTATGTTTGTGGCTATTAAAGAAGAGATATCTGATCAGAAAGTACTAGTGTCTAAGATGGATAACTTTGATGATTGGATCATTGATAGTGGTTGTTCACACCACATGACTAGTGATCGAAGCAAATTTCTTTCCCTGAAGGAATTTGATGGCGGTGTTGTCAGATTTGGTAATGAATCACCCTATATTGTTAAAGGAAAGGGAGTTATTTCTCTGAATGGGAAGAGAAATACTAAAGATTTCTATTGGGTTGAAGGTCTAAAGCATAATCTTTTGAGTGTGGCACAACTGAATGACAAAGGATATCCACTGGAGTTTAGAAATGGTATGTGCAAAATCTTTAACAATAAAGGTGAATTGATTGTAATCAGTAAATAGACCAGAGGTAATCTATTTTATCTTAATCCTAAAGTTAGCGACTATTTGATTGCAAAAATAGATGATAGCTGGCTTTGCCATAGGAGATTTTTTCATATAAACTTTTACAACATTGTTAAAGTGAGTAAGTCTAAGATAGTAATAGGTCTAGCTCAGATAGACAAACCGGTTAATGCTCTTTGCAAAGAATGTCAATTGGGAAAGATGACTTCTTCAACTTTCAAGAGAAAGTCTTTCTCAGCAGAGCACTTGTTAGATTTGGTTCATATAGATCTATGTGGACCAATAAGAACTAGAAGCATTTCAGGTGATAGATATTTCATGATCTTCATTGATGCCTATTCAAGGATGATGTGGGTCACATTCTTGAAGGATAAGAATGAAGCTTTTGGTAAATTCAAGGCATTTAGAGCCTTAGTAGAGAAAGAGAGTGGCAAAAAGATAAAATGTTTGAGAACAGATCAAGGTGGTGAATTCACTTCTGCAGAGTTCACTAAGTATTATGATGAGAATGGTATCAAGCGGCAGCTGTCTGCACCAAGGACACCACAATAGAATGGTATAGTTGAAAGAAACAAATGGTCAGTGGTTGAAGCAACTAGAAATATGTTGATATAAGGAGGTGTTGCAAAAACATTTTGGAGAGAAGCTGTAAGTACAATGGTCTACACAATAAACCGGGTTCTAGTGAAAAGAGGTAAGGAAAAGACACCTTATGAATATTGGTATGGAACATCACCGGATGTTAGTTATTTTAAGATCTTTGGTACTAAATGTTTCATTAAAAGAGGTGATTATGTAAGCAAGTTTGAAGCTAAAATTGATGAAGGCATATTTCTTGGCTATTCCAGCAAGAGTAAGGCCTACAAATGATTCAACAATCAAACACATAAAATTGTTGAGAGTGCTAATGTTCGAGTAGATGAATGTCCTAAAATTTTAGAAGAAACTAGTTCATGGAAAAGGATGAAGATCCTTGCATTTTGCTTTTGGAACTTGAAACAGTTAAATCTGAAACCAATAAAGCAAATTGTGATGCACTTGTTGAACTAGAACAGATGAATTTAGAAGAAGAAGATAATGAAGAAGCTAAACCTAAGGAGAATAATCATGTTATTCCTAGATATGTGAGACTGAATCACAGTCCTGAGTAGATTATTGCGGAGGATGCTGGAGTACTTACTAGAAGGAGAATAAGATAGAACTCTTGCATGATATCCACCATTGAACCTAGAAGTGCTAAGGAGGCATTTATTGATGATCATTCGGTTAAGGCAATTGAATAAGAATTTGATTGAGAAGACCAACACTTGGACCCTCGTACCCTGATAGGTAAACAAAAATGTCATAAGTACTAAATGGGTGTTTAAAAATAAGTTAAATGTGGATGGTGTTGTAGTTTGCAATAAGCCAAGATTAGTTTGCAAAGGATATGCACAAGAAGAAGTAGAGGATTATGGAGAAACATTTGCACCAATAGCAAGACTGGAAGGAGTTAGAACATTACTTGTATTTGTAGATCATAAGAAGTTCAAGGTATATCAGATAGATGTTAAGTCTTCATTTTTGAATGGGATATTTGAAGAAGAGGTTTATATAGAGCAGTCTGATGGTTATGCATTGACAGATAATGAAGACATGCTATGTAGATTGCATAAGGGTTTATATGAATTAAAGCAAGCACCCAGAGCATGGTATGAAAGGCTTCATACAAATCTGATGAAGATAGGCTTTTCAAGAACATGTGATCAAAGCAACATTTATCTCAGGTATGAGGGAAATGAAATACTGGTCAATGAAGTATTTGTTGATGACATTATATTTGGAGGTAATGATGTCATGAGCAACAATTTTGCAGATGAAATGAAGAATGAGTTTTAAATTTCATTAGTAGGGGAAATAAAAAATTTCATAGGCTTGTAGATACAACAAATGAAGAATGGTACTTTCATTACTTAATATAAGTATGTGAAAGAGGTTTTGAAGACTTTTTGCATAAGTGACTGTAAACCAGTTGGAACCCTAATGGTTATAGGTTGTAAATTGTCCAAGAAAGATGAATCTAAGTCTATAGATGAGAAGGAGTACAGGTCAATGATTGGGAAATTACATTATGTTGTTCACAGTTGACCAAATATTGCCCATGTAGTTGGTATTGTTGCTAGATTTCAAAAAAAATCCAAAGGAAGCACATTTGATAGCAACCAAGAGAATTTTTAGATATCTGAAAGGCACAGTTGACTATGGATTATGGTATGTATATGGAGGTAATTTTGACTTGAAGGCATACACTGATGTTGATTGGGCAGAAAATATTAATGACCGAAAAAGTACTACTGAAGGATCGTCCTTTATAGGAGGAAGGTTAGTTTCATGGAGTAGTAAAAGGTAGAGTTGTACTTCACAATCTACTACTAAAGCTGAGTATGTAGCCTCTTATATGAATTGCACACAAGATATTTGGATGAGGCACATTTTGGAAGGTTTAAAGATGAAGATCTCAGAACCTATAAGGATTTTATATGATAATACAAGTGCCATAAATATTTGTAAGAATCATGTTTTGCATGCAAGGACTAAGCACATTGAATTAAAGTATCACTTTTTGAGGGAAACAGTTCAAAGTAAAGATGTTATCTTAGAGCATGTTTCTACCAAGGAGCAACTTGCAGATATCTTTACCAAACCTCTGCGTAAGACCACTTTTGAGTATCTTAGAAGTCAGTTGGGGGTTGTCCCTCTTCATGAAGTCAGTTGAACATGATGTTGATTGCATCAGTCCTTTAATTACAAGTTGTAGTATGTTGTTGATGCACAGTGAAAATTCAACATCACATGTTTTACTTTAATTTTGGAATTGCTGTAAAAGGGGGAGAAGAATTATGTCATTGATGAGAAGAATTATGTGACTAGCAAAGGGAATCCAACAACAGGCTAAAGACAGACAGAGCATGGTGAATACTTGGTAATGTAAACTAGGATTCTTATTCACCCATCCACAAAAATAATCAAAGGCATTGATATTTGTATTGCCATCAATGCCAAAGGGGGAGATTCTTGGCACTTACATGAAGATTGCATTAATGATATGTTATGTTGTCATTGATGTCAATTGAACCGGTAGTGGTATTCATGATATTGCTAATGTTATTGTTGATATTGCTTTTGTGTTGTAACTGGTATAATAAACTTTGTGGAAGATGTTATAAACCAGAATATGGTAGTTTGTAAGTTGAACCAGTGTATAAGGTTAAACATTTCTATGATATGTAACTGGTAAACCCTAGCAGTTGTTTTGTGTTAAATCCTAACTAATCAAACTTTGTTGGTTTAAGATCTAATGTTGAGTGGTATAGATGGAGACACGTGTGATCATTGTATGAGGATGAGCTCAAGTTATTTTAGCATGTTTGATTATCTTGGGAATGACCAAAGTGGATTGCATCAAATGCATAGTACGTGATGAGTTACAAGTTCGATGAAATGGTGATCATGGAGCAGTTAGAATTTTCTTGAAGAATGTTAAGAGATTGTTATGATTTTTAACGGTCAAGATTGTATCGACTTGTTTGTAATCTCGATGATGAGAATTAGGTTTTTGTTGTGTTACCAACCTAGTTGATTTCTATTTGAGATCGATGAAGTTGTTTGAAAAAGAGTTGGCAAAATTGGCAGAATCTAGTTGAGTGTATGGTTGGCAAACCAGTGAATGGATCTATAGTTTGAGTAAAGGCATATTGAAGCTTAAGAAGGATTTGATCAAGAAAATGTAGTTCTATTTAGACAAATCAAGAAAACCTATTGTTTTCTAACAATTATAGTAGAATTGAAATCCCCTAATTGAGTAAGCTCTACCAAGCTTGGTTACTGATAGAATCCTCTAACAAGGTGGCCCATTAGTTTGGATTCTCAAATCCTCCAACAAGGTTACTCCTAATAGGGTATTCTGCTTTTCATCAAGGCATATTTGTAAATCCCTTATCCAGGTGATTCCTAATCAAAATTAGTTCTGAATAGGACTTATTGTAAAAGCTTTAATAGGCTTGGCTCCTAACAAGGCAAACTTCAGAAGAGTTCAGATAGCTATCATTGCGAGTCTCATCTCACCATGGTTTTTACCTATTTGGGTTTTCCACGTATAAATATTTGTGTCAAGTGGTGAATGATTTTGCGGTTATGATCTTATTTGTTGATTTGATTAACTACTTAACTATTCTGATATGGCATCATAACTGGAAGCATTGAGAGATGGAATATGTTGATATTTTATTAAGCATTTAGATGTTGACAAGATTTAAGTTATTTACCTTTTAAGTTGGTCTAATAGTCAAACTAGTTGATGTTGATAATCTTTGAGTATTGATCTTGACAAGTGAAAGTTTACTTTGTGAGTTTGATTTTGAGTTTGGGAGTTTCTATCAGTTTTTTAGTATACTGATTCACCCCCCCCTCTTAGTATTCTACTGGATACTTATTCTTTCATCATATCATCATATTTTTGGACTCTAAAATGAAGAGCTATGCAAGTTCAATATTCATGTCAACTTAACCATCAGAAAGAGGCCCGCCTTGTTACATCATCAACCCATGGAGATCTTCTGAAATTTGAAATAAATGAAGAAAATCAAAATTGACTTGTATTTCAATCATTCATCCTCAAGGACAAGTTTTCCCAAATCATCAGTCTTGTAATCATGTGCTTCTTTTTGCAGTTTCAATGTCACTAATGTCAATTTATTTTCAGTTTAGATAGTGGAATATCTTCCTTGAATCGCGAGCTCTTCATCAACATTTTTTTTATCTCCAACATTCCTTTTGGTGGGCATTTAAATATTTTTTCATATTGCAAGGTGAGTGATTATTAGATTAAAATGTGACACATGTACATGGCTTGAAGCTTGTTTCTCTCTTGTTTCTATAAAAAAGAAATCAAAGCCATTTTTCAAAGGATTTAAAGCCTAAGTCTTAGGAGTTTTGGTCTAGTTTTGTAAGGTGTCATTTATAGGAAATATAGATGAATTTTTAGTCTTTCTTATAATAGTTGTAGATCAAATTTTAAGAAACATGAGAAAACAAATATATAATTTATGATTAACTTGTCTCCTTAATATTTTATTCAAACTCTATTAAAATTAATAAGAAAGTTTTATTAATTTCATATATGTGTCCTTTGTAATGCCCCGCCAGGAAACCCCGAAGGGATTAAGCCATAACACAAGAATATAGTGCAATAGTTTTTTTTTTTTTTTTTAAAGATACACAACATTAAGATACATCAAGATATCAAAGATTTAGATTACATAGCGGAAGACATTAACTAACACCTAAAGAGTTTTCCAATGAGATTACTTAAATTTCACAATTCACTTGACTCACACAATTAATCCAATAAGCTAATTATCTTAATAACGAGATAATTCTTAATCAAGATAATTTCTTTCAAAAGATGGAAATATATAATTCACAAGATAAGGTTCATCCATAGAGATTGATCTATATCCTTCATTCATACTTTTCATTAAAATAAAAGCCATGCATCTAATATTCTAACACACAAGAATTTCATCATAAACATATGAGATCTTCTATACACACTTAATTTCTTTAATAATGATTGAATATAATCCATTGTCCTAAGCTACATTCTTTCATATTCCAATATGTTGCATTCAAGAAAGGACTGCATATAAGCATTTAAAGTTAATTCCATCTTATCCACTTATATATTCTAACATAAGCTATTCATACATGATAAAATTGAATAAGGGAAACATAAGAGAAGAACATCACATAACACCATAATGATCTCGGAGTTCACCCCTAAAGGGCTACATCTCTGGGTCTGCTGAACTACAAGACCCCTCTGATAATTAATAAAGTTAAGAATGCATGAGGTTCTCATAATTTACAATCCTGCCATCAAGGCAAAATATAACTAATATACAAATGACCACATCAGTCAATAAATACATAAATGATCCCTGAAAAGGAAAGGATCCAGCTAAACATAATCAAAGCTAATACAAAGGTCCATTAGAGTATCCACAAAACTGAGTCATCACCACCCAAGGTCTAACATGAAACCAGGTACTCACAAGGGCATAGACAAAAGGATGACCCACAAATGTTCTCCTAACAGGACAAAATGACAACACACTAGCGAATGTAGGGACAAATGTCATCACACAACCTGGTACGGTTACCATGGTAGGTATTCATAGGCTCTGGCCCCATATACTAGGTTACCCTGGCAACCTAATCTGAGCCTCCAGCCCATCCAAGCCTCATGTGGACCCACACATCCTTTCATGAAGACAAGAATGATGGTTTGCCATTTTAGGCCTTTTCACAGCATGTCGAGTCTATGTTAGCACTCATCCCATGTGTGAGGCAAATTTATCTTACTTAGAGATTAACATTCTAATCTACTATTAGGTTATCACTTATTAGACTCACTTTCAATGGGTTACCTAGCAACCACTTTGGGTGCGGCCCCCAATCGAAAGCCACTTTCCCATATGACACTAGACTATACTCAGACGAACTCAAAAACCAAGGAAATAGACATGGTCAGACGAACGAAGTTTAAGAAGGAGGGGAACATCCATTTGGTCAAATGCGACTCAAAAGAGGTACACTTACTGACGGTACTCTAACCAGAGACCTGACCAACTATGGTCAACCACGAATCATCATTCGACACCCACACAAAGGATATGACCAATTACGACACTACCACAAAACAACAGTCAACTCGGAACTGAGGACTGAAATAGGTACCCCAAATCAATCCATACGACAGGGTCCTATCAAACAAAGCATGACTTGCCATTACATAAGCAAAAGCGAATATAGAAATTAAACTCGCATAGGTAATATTCAGTAGATACAATCTTTTCCGAATTGATCTAAACGTTAAAAGTCAATCAAGTTTTCTACATGATCTATATTAGATTGCAGTTATCTACCTCATCTAGGTATAGGTTGTTCTTGGTTTTCTAACTCTCTAAGGTTGATTGCATCGAACACACATAATAAGCCATAATGAGTTCTTAAACCAATTTCACATGAATATAATCAGACAACCATTAACCAATTAAATAAGATATTTAATCTTCAATTAAAACATCATTGGCGTACTAGTTCAAAATAAATCCTACACATGTCTTTTCCAGAACCAATTTACACTATACATATCAAGAAAATATACATATTTAGGGAAGCCAAATAAAGAAAATCCATTCCCAGATTAACAGAATGTTTCCTTGAGCATATAAAGAAAATTACTAAAATTAACTATTAATTAAGGAATATATTTATTAATCCTCGATTAATTAAATATAACAAATTAATAATTAATACTAAAGTAACAAATTAAGTATTTAATTACCAAAATATGCATTAATAATAACATGAGTTTTGAATATTAATTATTGTATTTTTTTTAACATTATACAATAAATTAATAACAAATCATACTTGAATTATTATTTAATGCCAATATTTATTAATAATCAAAAAAATTAATTAAAATATTAAACATAATTAAAAAAACTTAATTTAAAATTACATTTAATATTATTAATTTATTATAATATATATATATATTTTTTATAAAAAAAATATTAAAAAAAATGATTTTCTTTTAAAAAAAAACAACAATTTATATGGGGGTGGTTGTTGGATTTTGCCAAGATCAAGAAGTCATTGAAATGTACAAGATAGAGACATAATATGGGACAAGAATAAACTGTATTCTCATCAATAGAAAATGATCAACAACCTGTTGTTACATACAATGTAGATGAGCCTGCTTATATAGGCAAGGCTAGGGATATGTATGAGCACACAAACATGACATGTGGCTCAATAAGAAACAAGGGTAGGTAGGAAATAGGTGTGGGTAGGTAGGAGAAATAATATAATATTCCACATGAGGTGGATCACCCACCGAAGGTGGAATTATCACTCCACAATAAGTGGATATGATAGTGTAATAACAAGATCAACACCATAGAAGGTGGAATTTCTCCTACACACACTATCCCAATGTGACACAAACACCCAAGTGTCTCATATCCAAACTACTATGAAATGCATTATCCTAAGTAAACTTAAGTAAGTGTAATAATATCCATGATGAATAATTATTTACACCAACACCCCCCCTTAAGTGCAACTTAGGGGAATGCACTTAAGTCTACAATGCAACTAAGCAATGCAAGATGGGTCCCAGCTACGAGGCCATGTTAGGTACCCATGCACAAATGCAAATGCATGCAAAACCAATGCAATGAAATCTCTCACAAAGTGGGGAAAGAGAGAAAAACCCAATGGGAAAAAACCCTCCCCCAAAAGAGAGATGAAAGCTATACAAAAGAACTCTCAAAGAAGTATGTGAGGAACAAAACCCCATGTGAGGAAAAAGTCCCCCCCATATGAAAGAAGAAGAGAAGTCAAACTGTGATCATCCCTCAATGAAGAATCTGCACCAATGATAGAAGCTCGATGTATGAAGAAACTGCTCCACGAACGTCGAACAACATTCCTCCCCTTAGGAAGAAACAAAACCAAAGGTGTATCCATGAAGTCTCCGCAATCATGAAGGGAAGATGAATGAAGAAAACTCATCATGAAAGGAATCTCTGAAAACTGCTCAAGTGTCCCCATGTCGATGCTGAAAGATACCCCTGCCAAAGATGGTAAACTGTGCCATACTGCTGAAAAAGGAACTCCAACATCTAGTGAAGATGGATGTAGAACAATGTCCAAAGACTCATGTGTCTCCTCAAAGCATAAAGAGACCTCCTCCAACTGCTGTACATAAGTATCCACAATCATGTCAACCTCGAAAGAATGATCATGTAGAGAATGAACAAGAGGGTCAGAGTGTGCCCTCGCAACAATCGAAGAAGGATCATCTTCATCAAAGAGAAGATGTATGTCATCAATGATGTCTCCCAAATCTGCAATGTAGGATTCCACAAACAAACCTGCAATATCTGTCATGTAATCATCCCATGAATCTAAAGCTGGAAGACAATGTATATCCTGCTGCACTGAATCACATGAAGGCAAAACTGTCGCACTATCTGAATCATCAGGTACAATAGGTGATGTGATATCAATATGAGGAGATGAAATAGAAGACTCAAGAACGGGGTTACATGTGAGAATCCCCATGTTCAAGTGTCCAAAGTTCTCCTCAAAATCTGAATCATCACAATAAGTGTGATCATCATGTGTAGAATCATTAAATGTGAAATCATCATCATCAACAAAATATGAAAAGGAGTATAACCGAGATGCATGATCAACCACCCCAATTGCAATGATAGCTCTAGTCTCCATGTCTCTAATAAAAACTGAGTCAGGTGTGAACTCCACAACTCTCTTAGTTGCGCCATGTGTGATTTGATAGATAGAAAGGAGATTGTTTGTCAAGTGGGGTACACACAACACATCATTGAAGGAGTTATCCCCAATGTCAATAGATCCTTTCCCAATCACATCCATGTATGTATGATTGCCCATCAAAATCTGAGGCATGGTGCAAGGCTCAAATGTAGAGAACATAGACTGTGAAGATGCCATATGATGAGAAGCCCCTGAATCTAGAAGCCATCTCTCTGAAGTATGATTTGTTGTAGCACATAGAGCTTTTCCTTTTCTTGTTCCAAAAGAGTGAGTCTTTCCACTTGTAGAAGCCATGAATGCTTGCCCTTTTCCTTTTGAATGTGAGGAAGTGGAAGTTGATGAATCATCCTTCTTGTAGACTTTAGGCAAATCAATGTTATGCTTTTTGATGATATGTGTGAGCTCATCAATCTTCTTAGTATGGCAACGATGTTCCTCATGACCAATCTTTTTACAATAAGCACAAGTAGGTCTCTCTCTCTTTGGTGAATTATCTTTCTTGGAAGAAGATGAATCTCCTTGTTGTGGAGAAGATGATGCTTTGTCTTTAGGTTTTGATTGCCATTTCTTCTTGTTTGAGTTGTCCTTTCCTTGATTTCCTTTGTTTCCTTGATTTGCCACTAATGCTTGAGACTTAGAAGAAGCCTTAAGAATGCCCATGCTTATCAACTTAGTTTGTTCCATCATCAACATTTCATTGAAAGCATCAAATGTAGGCATTTTGTAGCTTGAACCCATTGTCATTCTATGAGTTTGGAAACTAGAAACAAATGCTGCATATTCTTGTGGAAGCTTCCCTATCAAGTTGAATATCAATTGAGTATCCTTTTTATCAATGCCACAATCTTTGAGTTGTGCCCTCAACTCATTTGCCTTAGTGACATAATCTTGTATAGTATCAAAGTTCTTGGGATCTAACATGGTGAGATCACTATCAATTTGATATCCCCTAATCTCATCAACTTGACCATACAAGTCTTGAAACTTTTGCCAAGCATCTTTGATTAGAGTGCATTTTTCAATATGAAAAATGAGATCCTTTGATACATACTTTCTTAAGGTACCAATTGCCATGATATTTTTAGTGAGCCAATCTAAGTGACCAACTGGATCAGCCTTAGGATCAGCTGGAGCAACAATAGTTCCATCAATGTAATGAGTGAGTCCTTTTTCCATAAGTTTACTCCATGCATCAATTTTCCAAGTAGCATAATTATGTGGAGTTAAGAGAGGAAACTTAGAAGAACCCATAGCAGCAAAAAGGAAAGAACACAAGAGCACAAAAGCACAAGAGACACCCCCCAAATTCAATCAATCAAAGTACCCCCCCAAAAGTGATGATTTTTGGCACTTTATACTTAGTGCGATTACAATGAGCCACTTGCAAAACAAGGCAAAGTGGGCTTATGATGCAAATTTTACAACTTCTCAAATGAGATACAAGAGACTTCAATCAATAGTGCAATGAATCTAACTGAGATTCAAGCAAATATACAAGTACCAAGAGAGCCAAAAATGGCCTAAATCTAAAAGTACAATTTCTACTTACAATGACATCAATCTGATAGCATCATGTGAAAGTAGATGAAAAAATACGCACTTTCAAAAAAAACGGCACCTGAAAACGAGGTCGGATGACCCCAAACGAAGCCTCCGAAGTTGCAAAAACTAGGATTACTCAGGGACAGTCACCAAAAACTGCATTTTATGAAAAATCCGTGCATCAAAATCAAAAAATTCTTTCACCACTGCGGAGAGCACGAAATTATAGCCCATTTCAAAAAAAATTGCACCCAAAAAGGAGCAAAAATGAGCAAGTTATGGCCGCCATTTGAAGTTGAACTGCAAAATCAAAAATGCAAATGAGAGGGGGTCAAAAAATTTTCAAACCCTGCTGATGTGGCACTGACATCAGCAAAACACTGTGTTAAATTTGATGGCCGTATGATCGTCACCAAAACTTCGCTGCCTGGCTGACTGAGCGTCCGTACCGTACGGACAGACTGCGTGGCAAGCTGACTGTACGTTCCGTAGTGTACGGAAATTGCTGACTATGTAGGGTGATTGGCTGTCCGTACTGCTGACTGTGCGTACGGTGATCTGCATGTCGTATGGATGTGTTTATCCACGGGCTAGTGGCCGCCTGCCACGTGGCGGGCGTGGTCCACCTGTCTTCGCTTACGTGGCGCAGGAGAGGAGGCGCTGCCGGTGCAGCGCGGGTGGAGCTGCGGATGGAGGGCGGATGGCGCCGAAGCGGAGGAGGGATCGTGGGCGCAGAGTACGTTTGTCTGCAGGGGATGGCACAGCCGGAGCGGCAGATGGGGACGCCGAGAGCTGCACGGGAGGCAGAGCGGGTGCAGCCACCGTCGAGCGGAGCAGGGATGGAAGGAGGCGCTCGGAGGACTGCCGGGAGCGTGGCGCGGGCTTCAACGCGCAGACAGGGTACGGCACTGGCGGCGATGGACGTGCCGGGAGACAGGTCTGCAGACGGCGGCGCAACTTGCAAAACGGGTACGGCGAGTGCAGGGGGGGGTCTGCGGACCCCCCAAAAATGATTTTTTTTTTTTTTTTTTTTGATTTTTCACTTTTCAGAATTTTTTTGATCTTTTTTTTTTTTCGAATTTTTTTTCAATTTTTTTGATTTTTGATTTTTCAAAACAAAATGCAGAAATTTTTTTTTTTGAAAAAATAATGAATATTCGAAAAATCCGTACGATTAGCAAAATTGGGGAAAAAATTTTTCCTCACCAAAATAGGCCAACTTTATAACCAAAATTCATGGAAATGGCCTTCCGGACGAAATGGCGAGGTCGGATCTGGTCTAGGACGCCTCCAAATGACGATGCTCCTCAGATATGCCTCTTGACGTCACAATAATGCCTCTTCAAGACGAATCAATGAGACTCCAATAGCTCTGATACCATGTTGGATTTTGCCAAGATCAAGAAGTCATTGAAATGTACAAGATAGAGACATAATATGGGACAAGAATAAACTGTATTCTCATCAATAGAAAATGATCAACAACCTGTTGTTACATACAATGTAGATGAGCCTGCTTATATAGGCAAGGCTAGGGATATGTATGAGCACACAAACATGACATGTGGCTCAATAAGAAATAAGGGTAGGTAGGAAATAGGTGTGGGTAGGTAAGAGAAATAATATAATATTCCACATGAGGTGGATCACCCACCGAAGGTGGAATTATCACTCCACAATAAGTGGATATGATAGTGTAATAACAAGATCAACACCATAGGAGGTGGAATTTCTCTTACACACACTATCCCAATGTGACACAAACACCCAAGTGTTTCATATCCAAACTACTATGAAATGCATTATCCTAAGTAAACTTAAGTAAGTGTAATAATATCCATGATGAATAATTATTTACACCAACAGTGGTGAAGGCCGAGCCCACCTCCCAACGCAAGGGTTGGACGACCCAAACCCCAGCCTCGAAAACCCTAACGCGGGCAGCGCCACCGCAGTGGATGTAGGTCCCGCGATGCCCTGCGGCCACCGCGAGCTACAACCTGTGCGTGGGGAGGAGGCGAGTGGAGCTCCACTCCCCACCCTCCAACCCCAACCACATTTTTTTTGTTTAAAAAACTTTGATTTAAAAATTCAAAATAAACAAATAACACTGGTTTTTTTTGCTTTTTTTTTTAAACCATAATTTTGATTTGCCATGAAAAACAGTTTGGTATGAAATATGATTTGGTTTCATATTTTTTATTTTTTTTTGATGGGTATTCTTCCTTCCAAACACAAATGGGTTTCAAACACCTAAAACAAATTGAGGAATATCAAAACCCCAAATAATTTTTTTTAACAAAAATCCATATATGGGCAAAAAGAACCATTTTTTTAACACAATCATTCAACTATTTTTGCAAGAACACCAGTCATATGCATAGTTTTAAAATCACATATCCAAATTAAATCTAAAATCAATTTTAAAAGATTGGATCTTTAACGACAAGCATTTTTCATTCAACCAACAGACCATTTCTATGGCAACAAGGAAGACAAATAAGATACTCCCTACCTCCATACGCATTCCTGGAAGAGAGTTGAAGGAGAGCCCAACCTGCAAGCTCCAAAAACCTTCTTTCTCCCAAAACCCCCAAATTATTCCTCCAAAATATTTTTTTTCTTCCAACAAAAATTCCCTCCCCAATATTTCCAAAAGTCTAGGTTATATGGGAAAGGTTGACCAAAAAAATTTCATTTTTGGAATTAAAATTTTTTTTATTTAAAATAATTCACAAAAATGATTCTTTTAAACTATATCAACAAATTAAAGTTGCCTTTCAAATTTAAAATTGATTTTCTCAATGAATTCAATTTAACCTTTCTAATTTAAAAAGCCAATAGAATACAATTAATTCTATTGCAATAAAATTCAAAACTTTCTTTTTCAACAGCATATACAAAATGCATTTAATATTTAAAATCAGCCATGTAATTTAACTTGCTCCAAAACTGACTCAAGCAATTCAATATTAACGATAATCACATAACGAAACCCTGTTAAAACTAGTCCATAATCTTTAATGCACAAACACATATTTAATCAAATTAAATACTACGGACTAATTAATCAATTTAACCATACACACCAAACATGCAAACCAAGAAGGTCAACCAGATAGATGACTCGCAAACCCCAACAAAAAGGGAATACTGACGACAACTGACGATGCTTACTTGAGCATGACTATGGTCAACTAGGGTCTTACGACCACCTAATCTAGCTCTAAGGATTAAAGAGGTACACTCAAACATGCAAATCCAGGTGAAGATGAACCTCGCACTCATGCGGCGTTGTACCTGAAATCTCCTGCAACCAAGAGTCAGACATGCATACATATCTAACTTAATGAAAGCGTTAGCTCCATATTAATACCACAAAATAGGAACACTAAACAACTTGCATACAAACTAGTGCAAAAACCACATTAACATATATGCACTAAATCAACACATCTGACTATAATCATTATATTATGATAAACTAACCAAGATTAAACCAAGATTAGAAATTGATTAGGGCGGGGGTACTACATCCTTTGCAGGGTGTATATCTGATTTTTTTTATCTTCTAAAGCAGAGGATTAAATATATTTAAATAGGATATAAAGGTTTGAATGAGATGCTATGGAACAAAAAGTACAAAATTTAAAATTGGATACTATTGAGAATATAATGTAATTTATTAAAATTAAGAACCCTGTAATCTAAAATTCAATTGATGTATTGGTTCTTATTTTATTCCTAAATCCAAATCTGTACTCCAAGATAGCCATTAGTTAAGAACCTCCAACTACATTAGATAGAATTACTTATTAAATTTAAATGAATACCTTTTATTTTTTAGTATTGTCCTTTAGTTTAAAATAGCCATATATTCTCTCAAGACCAAAAATTCACATCATCAAAAAATTATGCCAATTTTTCCTTGAAGTTTGTTATTTCTTCATATAAATACGAGGGCACTTTTGTTAAAAAATAACACAATTGTTAGAAAATTATATACTTACTTATTGTATAGAGAAATTCTCCTTGGTCTTACAGAACTAGAAGTATAGTAGTATGTGTATCTAATTATAGGTTGATAGAGAACTTCACGATAAGTCTAATACTTAAAATTGTTGATTAATTAATCTCCCAAATAAAAAATTATGGCCTTTGGAAGTTAGATCTCCTAAATGGGAAATATTAAATATTTTGGACACATAAATGAGCTATAAAGGGTAGTTACAAATGTTGGTGTGTGTTTTTGCACATCATTTGGCATCTTGGATTGGTGATAAGATGAACACCACTTTTTTGTGGTTTTATTTCATTGTTTTGTAATGTTGTTTGATGGTTTGATGTATTGTATCTCCTATATATTAGGTACATGAGATGGAGGTTGTGTGTAAGAGTTCTTTAGCTATTGAATTACCTTTAGATTCTTGTTAGTGCCATTCCTATAAGTAGCTTAATATCGAAGTATATTACAATCTTTTATTCTTTGAAATGATTATAACATAAAATCCTAAAATAGTCATAGTTCATTATTTCATTCTTTTTCTTCTAAGGACATAAAACAAATAAAACAAAAAAATAGGATTTTATTTAATTTATTTCAATGAATTTTATTGGAAAGATATACAAATATAAAATATACCAAAATAATATATCAATAATATTTTGTTTAATTAATTGGTTTTTAATTCAATATTAGCTTAGTTTGTTCAATATCTATTTCATTAATATTCAATAAATAGATAATATTGAAAGAAAGAAAAATATAACAATTGTATAGCACCATATGACTTCACATTGAGTTAAATGATCAAAAGGCAAGACCAATTTTTTTGCATTCAAACTTGAACAAACAAATGTTCAATTGGAAAAATGATCAAAATGTTACAACTAGACAAAGGTAATGTGAATCAACATTCCCTAGGGTTCCTCATTCACATTATCTCGACCTTGGTCACATTTAGCTTCTCATGCTCAAGTAACTTAGAATTAGAGAGGATTGAGTAGAAGCTACCCTAAGGGAACTAGGTCAAAACCTACCCAACAAAAGCTCATTGAGGAATAATAAGAATAGGCCATCTAATATAAATAATAAGATATAAATCGATAATATACTATTATCTTATACAATCTTGGCACACTTCTTTGAGGTACATATTAAAGTCTTGACATGTTCTTAGCAAAAAATCACTAAAGTTCACACTACACAAGCCACTAATAAAAATACTTACATCAAAACCATCATCACTACACCTCTATAATTATTCAAAATTATAAATACAGACATAGTTGTTACTGAAACTAGTGACCTTGTGAATAGCATTACCACAATTATGATACTTGTGAGGAATTTATTAGTACAAATGGTCTTCAATTCCACATATTGGAAGCCAAAAACATTAAGAGGGGCAGTGAATCAGTGTTCTCCTAGTATGATTAATTTTAACCTTATTAATACAACAACTTAGTAACTGTTATGCATAAAAGCAAATAACATCAAGTAATAATGCAACCACAAAGATCAAAACCATAACAAAAAGATTTATACGTGGAAAACATCAAAGAGGAAAAACCACGGTGGGATTGGTGACCCACAATATCTATCCATTGATCAGATGAATAAATATTACAAATAAGGGGCCTACACATGCAAGAAGGCACACTGCCCAGAGCGCACTCCTCATCAAAAAAGGAGCCTCACTAACTACAATCTAGAAAGAAGATTGAACTGTAAGAATAACATCTCCTATGCTTGAGTATAGTTCTAGTTAAGCTTAATACTGGAGATCTTAAACCTCTTACTCAAACCCAATGTGATCACCTATGATCGACCAAAACTTCTGCATATGATTACAACTTTAATCACACATAGATAATCCCATAACCCATGATCTACAAAGAGATCTTACATCATATTTATACAAACCTGGGACCTAAACAATTAGGTCAGTCACCTAAAACATAATACAATAAATCCATTACATAAACCCACAAACCAATGATAACCCAACTCGGCCAGAGACCTAAACAAAATTAACCAAATAATAAATCCAACCAGTAATGTATCGGGAGCATCCACCAACTTGTTACATAAACTGGTCCATAACCTAGGAGAATAACATAGAATAGCACTGGACCTAAAATAGGTCGCCATAAGCCAAATGTAACCCACTAATCAGCTAGAACATGAACATGATAACCATCAACATCCTAAGAACCTTCTAGAAGCCTCACCAATAATGCTTATCAAATCCATCAAAATATCTTCAACAAAGAACTGCTGGCAAAACCCTTACCTATAACCAAAAGGCTTACTAGAACATATGATCGCTTTTAGATGACCAAATCCTGGACTAGCTAAATGTAACATGCATTTGAACCACATGAATGACCGAACCAAACCATTTCCACCAGTCTAAACGTACCAAAGAATAACGAAGATGGTCTCTAGATCAACATCACAATCCAACCACTCTACCGGAACTGGGTAGACAACCAAACAAGCTAGTGTTAACATCAATGACAAACATCAATGCAACACATAATCAATTCCTCCATATTTTCAACAATATATACATACATACATACATACTATTAGAATCTGAGATCACCTGGAAGGGGGGGTGAATCAGTGATCTACTAGAATCTAGATCCACAAACTTACTCTTTATCCACTGATTAACAATGCACAACTAAAAAGAACATAAACATGAAACAAAGAATACACAAATCCACAACATCAAAATTTTTATGTGGAAGCCCAAAAAATGGAGAAACCATGGTGGAGCTGGAACCCATAATATTCATATACTATGGCCAGGAGTACATAAATATTACATAGATGGGGAATGCACTTGCATTCAACTTCACTGCCTAGAGCTCACTACTCAAATATAGTTTCCGGGAAGGCTACAACCTTTAGGGTAGTCTCACTGACTTCCAATCTGATTACAATGAGAAAATACAATAAAATGGACTCTCAAGTAGCATATGACTATACAAGAATGAGTTCTGGTTAAGCACTGAATCCCTGACTATATTCACTCTGCTAAATACTCTGTTACTATTTCAGTCAGCTACCAGATTGTCTGAAAGCAAAGTGCGCACATGAAATTATGCTCGATCGCACCAAAACTGATTGCCACACCACTAATACATCGAAAACCAATCACCAATTAGATCGTATATATCTAGTCCATTTCCTTCATACAGTCTGCCTTATTACTTAGCATAGTATCTAACCAGATGGCAATCAGGTTCCAGAGTTCATCCACTTTCCTCAAATGTTTCTCCTTATCTACTTGAAGGCTTGAGATTTGATCAATTAAGGCTATAATTTGTCCTTCATTACTTTTGGTTAATATTACATTAGGGTCAAAAGATTGAGAAATACTAGCAAGCTTTCCCTAGTAGACACCTATCTGTTTATCAATATCAATAACTTGAACTTAGGCAAAATGAGGCAAGATTTATACAATTTACTGGGTTCTGACAATGTATTAGAAATAGTCTGCAATGTCTTATTCGATGTTATCTTATCATCTTCAATCATTTTCAGGAATGTTTGTTTTCTAACTTCTGTAAACCTATCCAAAACTTTATGAGTAGTTGTCTTCTCCAAAGAATCAAAATTGGTATTTACACTATTAATCAACTGTAATAATTTACCAGAGGATCTGTTATTTGAATCTAATTGTACATTGGAAGCCACCTTCTACAAAACATCTATACACATTAAAATTATATTTTTGTCTTCATTCTTTGATTTCACCAGATCTTGACTAGCTTGGGCTTACACTGCAGCAACAAGCATATGCTTCTTCATGGGAGACATTTTCCCAAGATCAACTGAGCCATCAAAATTGATCATAATCTGAAGTGGGATCCCTATAATTGGATGAGTGGCAATTGCTAGATCAGCTATGCCTTTACCTTTGTCAACCTTAGATACCCCAGCTTCTCTTGGTACAATATCCTTCTTCTCTCCCTTGTCCCCAATATTAGTCTGTTGAATCATAGGAGTTGTCGAGCTATCTATCACTGGAGGATTTTCACTAGTCTCAACATCAATTTTGGTATTACCTTGGTCTTCTAGTTGATCTTCAGACTGGGTCTCAACATTCTGACTTCCAAAGACACCTTGCTTATCTTCCGACTAAGATGATCTAAATGCATCTTTATCCAGAGGGTCACTTTGAATAATATTTTTCCATATCTCCTTTGTCTCTTTCCTCACCTCCTCTACATTCCCAATCATTAATTTGTTGATTTTGTTCTTACTTTTGAATTCCTTTTTGTTTGCCTCTTCTATTAGCCTCTTTGCTTTATCATGAGTAGTACAAGTACATACATTTACTAGCTCTTTCTCCTTCATTTCTCTGTCAATTTTACTTTCATTCATTCTTCTAGCATCTATTAAACTATAGAAGTCATTTGGAATGAACTTTTCTAATTCAATTAATGTCTTACTAAAATTATGTAAGTATAACACTACTGCTTCCTCAACTTTCCTTTGGTCACCAGCATCAAAATGCTCAAAATTTGCTTCAAGATTCTTCAAATTGCCATCCACTAATATTTCATTTATCAACTAATCTATTGATAGTGGAGGAATGATTGTGTACTTACCTTGTATGTTGTCAGATTCAAGGTCTTTGTCGAGTTGACTTTTGACCTGTGTACCTCTTTGGGATCTTCTAGTAGGAGCAAGATCTGACAGTATATTTTCTTTGTTGTGCTCCACTGGATTGAGGCTTTCTCACTAATATGAAAAAATCTCCCTTTTTCTTAGCTCTTCATGCCTCTTCCTCAGATTTAGTTTCTGAGGCCACCAAAGATACTACAATATAGGTTCTTTTGGGTTTTTGTTTCTATTTTAGCACACCTTTTCTGGATGGGCTAGGTTTTGTAGGATGTGCCACCAGAGCAGGAGTAGACTTAGTTTCCTTAGGTTTTTCCTTAGAGGGAACCCGGTCAACCTTGGATTTCTTGGTTGCCTCCTTGGCCTCCTTTTGTGCATATTTTTCTCTTGCTTTCTTCACCTCCTCCTTGGTGAAACCCATTTGAGCAGCTACATCTTCTACCATCTTAGTGACTTTTCTCTTCTGGGTAGGAGCAGTGAACTGCATATGTAAGCTAAGGTCCTTCTCCTTGAATGTGCCAAATCTCCCTTCCTTGGGATCCACTAGCTGACTCAGAAGGTGTTGTGCATATGCCTCAAGTTTACCAGAGTCAACTTCATACCCCATGGGCATGATCTAGACTATCCGGGGCTCCACTGCTTCCATCAAACACTGATCCTTATTGACCATGAAGAAAATGGTTTTCTCATATTTATCAACTAAAAACTTAGGAATCCTCTCCCTATTCTTCATTTCATCTTGGATGGTTTTAAAATATCCCTAGAGAGCAAATATCCTCATGGTTGCATCACCAACTCCACATAGACCTTCCTTGATCTGCATGGCCACCGGTCTATCAAAGGCCCATTGGACCTTATCGTTGATACTCGGTATCTCATTCAGGAAGTACAATGCTAGTCAAATAGGGAGTGTACCATACTTAAAAGTATGTTTTTTATCCTACTTAATCTTCTTCAGGTTGCTCAATAATTCATTCAAAAGTGCAGTGCACAGACCATACCTCTTATCTTCCTTGAGCATTTTGTACACAGAGTAGATAGTAGTACCAATGACAGATTTGTATTGGTTGGACTGGTAAACCTTGTATCCAACTACCATTGAAGAAAAATTCACATCATTCTCCAAAATGTCATTCATAGTCATGGCTTTGCTATCAAATTTTGATCCAGTGCTAGCTATGATGGTGTCATTTGATACTTTTCTTAAACTGGGCACATCACCGGTTTCAGCTAAACTAGTTACAGCATAGATTGCTTGCTTGGTGATTTTGTTAGGCCTATCAAACCATATAAACTCATCATGCATGTGGCTAAGGATGTAGCGGATCCATTCTACCTCACCGAACAATAGAAAATGCACAAACTATGAGAAACCCTTATCCTACAACACTTTATATTCAGGTTTGAGATTTCCCAAACCGTCGACCAAATTCTTGTTGTATAGGTCCAACATGTCTACATTCACAAGCTCTTTAAGGTCACAATGAATGTAGGCCCTGATATCTTCATTGTGTAGCACACATAGGGCACAGATGAGAATGCACCTTCCAAATCATCCTAAATCAATTTAAATGGATGTTTCTTAAAGATTGGACGAGCCCTATACTTAATTTTAACTACCAGAGGAGTCATAATACCAGAAACTAAGGCCATTTAGAATCCTCGGTTTGCAAAAAATACTTTGCTTCACACATGTGTGCTAAAATACAATTAGAATTTGTTGAAATTGTTGTTGAGATCATCAAGTTTCTTTGCTCTCTCCTCTAATGTTACTTGCTTGATCGCATTGTGACAAATGAAGTCTTGAGATGCACTTTTATCCTTCAAAAACCTAATTTTTCACTATAATAAATGCAGCAACTGGTTATCATGATCTTCATGAAATTTTATAAGGGAGCCCAAGATCCTTCAAAAACTTCCAGATATCATCAACACATCTGATTCAGTCCTTCTGCAAACTTCCAAAATTGATTGCAGACCATCGAAGAGAAGGGTTCTTAGAATCTACATGAAAATCTCCCCCTAAGGCATAAAGATCTAGTTACCTATTGAATATCCTGCACCGGATTTGGGTGTAGACCTATTGTAAACTCTTGATTCATCATTTCTCACCCACATCTTCTCATTCTTGTCCTTTATCTCTTCTACTTTTGTTTTTTCTCTTTCATCTGATTTGTTCTTGTCTACTAAAGCATTGTTCTTGCTTCTACAGTACTATGCAATGTGACCGATTTTGTTGCATGCTCGGTAAACAACATTATTTTGCATAGGTCTGAAGTTCAGTTGATTGGGTCTTGTCCTGCACTGATTAGAGATGTGTCCAAACATTCCACAAGCATAGCATCTCTTGTTTTGAAAATTATTCACTACTTCTCTACACACATTTGACTTGTGTCCAAAATTATTGCATATGAAACATTGATCGATAAAGGTAGGAACATTGTTTATGTTGTTTACTCCATTATTTATCCTACTTCTACACTGACTATCCATATGACCAAATTTATTGCAAGTAAAACATCTACCATTGAATTTATGAGCATTAGGTTGTCTTACCGGATGATTCTTACTCTTCTTCTTAACAGGTTTTGTATTTCCTTGTCTAGATCCAGAGGATTCACCTTTCTCAAATCCTAGACCTTGCATGTCCTTTCCATGTCTCTAACTTTATAGCATCTCATCAAGCCTTACTGAACTAGCTTTGAATTTTTCTTTGTATTAATTGGCAGTTGCAAGTTCATCCCTTAAGGTAGCAATCTGTCTTTCAAGTTCTTGACCATTATTCCTTGATTGTGCCGACTCAAGCTTCAACCAATCATTCTCATAGGTAAGCCTGAAGCATTCATCAGCTCTTTCCTTCAGTGATTGTGCGAGATTATCTTCAATCTTCTTCTGATCCTCTATTTCCTTAGTTAGCCTTGAATCACAATGGATTGCATCTGATTCTTCAAAGCAACATTCTCTCTCTCAATCTTGTCAGCCTCATCAGCTTTGTGTTAGTATTTCATGATCTGATATTCTTTCTCCTTCAACTTGTCTATTAATTCCTTCCTCATTTCTCTACAAATACTTGCTTGATCCTTCAACTCACTAATGAATTCATTAGAAACACTCAAGTTCTTCTTCAAGGTACAAATCTCATTTCTAGTTGCATCAAGATCCTCAAGTGCCACATTGAGATGTCTTTGAAAACTGGAATCCATGGAATCAATATCCGAGATCTTCCTCAAGAGGTTAAGCTACCTCAAAGGAACTAGGCTTTGATAACAATTGTTAGAATCAGAGATCACTGAGAGAGCAGTGAATCAGTGATCTACCAAAATCTAGATCCACAAACTTATTCTTTATCCACTGGTTAGCAATGCATAATAGAAAAGAACATAAACATGAAACAAAGAATACACAAATCCATAACATTGGAATTTTTACGTGCAAACCCGGGAAGGGAAAACCCATGGTGGGGCTGGAACCCACAATATTCATATACTATGGCCAAGAGTACATACATATTACATAGATGGGGAATGCACTTGCATTCAAGCTCACTGCCTAGAGCTCACTACTCAAATACAGTTTCCCAGAAGGCTACAACCTTCACAGAAGTCTCGTTGACTTACAATTTGATTACAATGAGAAAATACAATAAAATGAACTATCAAGTAGAATCTGACTATGCTAGAATAAGTTTCGGTTAAGCATTAAATCTCTGACTGTCTTTGCTTTGCTAAATACACTATTACTATCTTAGTTAGCTACCAGATTGTCTGAAAGCAAAGTGCGAATGTGAAACTACACTCAATCACACCAAAACTAATCACCACAACACTAATACACCAAATGTCAATCACCAATTCGATCTTATATATCCAATCTTAACATAAAAGCAATCTCCTTCAAGTCGCCTTAAAGAAGTGTAATGTGTAGCTTCAAGTTGGCTTCAATCTCGAACATAAACATAGCACCTGACCAAAAGATTATAGTCACACACTTTCTAAAGACCTTCCCATTCATTGATATCACAAAGATAATCACCAAAAACACTGCAATCATCAGAAATCATTCCGAACCAAAACATTATTGAGATACCCTGTTTTATCGATTAACTGCCTATTGGTTAACTCTAGCTTCTGGATAAGATGAATCACAACCACCAGATCAAATCTCCAAGAATATTTGCCATCAATGACAACCCTAATCCATAAGTCAGGCATCAAAGATCACCGGATGAGTGTCAGATGCCAACACATACACACACACAACTATTATTTCCTCCTTATATATATGAGAAACCTATTTCCTTTACTACAACTTTACTTTGTTATTCTCCTAGATATCACATTAGGGTCATGTAGTGTCCTTTCTTTTGGGAATGATGATTATTATATGCACATACATATATGATATACATGAGTTACCATACAACACACTGACCCCGAGGAAAGTGAAACTACCTCGTACCTCATGTTTTATGTTCATTATCCTTGGGTTTATTCCTCGATTGGGGACTAAATCCTTGTGATAACATGCTACCTCTCTTCCATCTCTCTTGAGTGTATCCTACCTAAAAGAAATCGCTCCCAATAAGGCATGTGTGATCACTTTAACATGGGGGCATACACTCTACTCATATTTTTATTCTTGATAATTAGACTTAGTGAACTTTGTTGTTTTGTAATCTTTGGTATCCTTGCTTTCATGACTCATAGTGAAGGGAACTTTGCTACTTGCAGTCATGGTTCTCCCCTTCTTGATCTTCTCTTTTACTTTGTCAGTCAAAGTCGTAAGTGTAAGGAAGTAAAGTAGCGGAAACAACTTCCTACACTAACCTTGAGAGGAGGGTAATGCAAAACTTCCTACACAGCGATTTACGTGGGGAAAACCCTTTCGGGAGAAAAACCCCACCCTCCAAAAGCAGCTCAATATTTTATTCAGCAATCAAAAACAGATTACAAAATACTTGCAGAGCAAGCTCTTCACAGGAGTACCATTAATCAGAGATTCAGAGGCAACTCAATAGCCATAAGACTCTTACACATAACCTCTATCTCACACACCTCATAAATAGGAGATACAATATAAGAAACCGTCAAACGGTATTACAAAACCATGGGCTAAAACCACCCAATAAGGTGTAGCCGACCTTATCTCCCTTCTAGATGCCCTATGACATGTTAAAGCACACATCAACACGTGTCGCTCCCTTTTTATAGCTCATTTATGTATTCGATACAAATTATTTTTCCTATTTCAGGAGTACAAACTTCCGGAGGCCATAACTTGAGAACCGGGTGTCCGATTGACGAACCGTTTGAAGCGCCGGAAAGCTCGCGAAGTGATCTATCACCTCGTAATCGGCTTCACCGGTTATGGCCATTTTTCAGGGCGTTTTGGAGCCTCTAAAGTCCCCAAAATTAAGTTTAAACATTTTATTGCACCCCTCCAAGACGAAAACTTTAATATCTTCAAAACTAGTTGTGACCTTGCGACGCAACTTTACCGGAATGCTTATCTAACCAACCAGAAGCTTCAAGGAGAGTTTCGCACCATTTTGTGCTCAAATGAAAACTTACTATAAATAGTAACCTCACATAAATGCAAGGTTGAGACACCATTTTTCCCAACAAATCTCCCACTTGTCGAACACCTTGCATGAGCGGAAGGGAATGCCAACACAATGAATCAATTGCTAGGGGCCATAAGGCCCATAGAATCTGAACACCATCTGAACTTCTCTGTGCTCACAGCCTTAGTTAAAGCATCTGCAACATTCATCAAAGTTTCCACCTTAACCAGCTTCACCCTACCATCTTCGACCATATCTCTAACAAAATGATACTGAACATCAATATGTTTGGTCCGGGCATGAAATGTCGGGTTCTTAGCTAGGCTAATTGCACTCTGACTGTCAGAGTAAACTGTCACTGTACCTTGTTTTATTCCAATATCCAAACACAGTCTCTTAAGCCAAATGGCCTCTTTACAAGCATGAGTAGCTGCCATATACTCTGCTTCAGTAGTGGATAAAGCAACCACAGCCTGTCGCTTACTCATCCAACTAATTGCACCACCAAACAAAGTAAACACATAAGCACTGGTGGATCTTCTGCTATCAATATCACCTGCCCAATCTGAATCCACATAACCATGGATATCAAGGGAAGTCATGTCTCCAACTAAATTACCATGATAACACAAAGAATACTCTGAAGTACCCTTCAAATATCTGAAGACTCTTTTGACTGCATCCCAATGAACTCTACCAGGATTAGACATATATCTAGAAAGTACTCCCACTGCTTGGGCAATATCTGGTCTAGTACAGACCATAGCATACATCAAGCTTCCAACCGCACTCTAGTAAGGCACTCTGCTCATGTCTTCCATCTCCAATGGGGATGTAGGACAATTTGAAATAGATAGTTTCATTCCAACTGTAAAAGGAACACTCAATGGTCTACAATTCTGCATGTTGAACCTCTGTAACACTGAATTCACATACTTACTCTGGCCTAGCCATAGCTTTCTGTTCACCCTATCTCTTCTAATTTCCATCCCAAGAATGTGCTTTGCTGCACCAAGATCTTTCATTTCAAATTTAGCAGCGAGCTGAGACTTCAGTTCTGAAATCATACCTTTCCCTTTACCAATGAATAACATATCATCAACATACAATGCAATGAATAAGAAATGATCACCATAAGATTTATAATAAACACAGTGATCTAATTTAGAACGCTCAAATCCCAAACTCAACACATATGTATCAAATTTTTGATACCACATCCTAGGACTTTGTTTGAGGCCATACAAAGATTTCTTCAATTTACAGACCAAATTACTTTTGCCTTTCACCACATAGTGCTCTGGCTGTGTCATATAAATATCTTCCTCCAAATCACCATGAAGGAAAGCAGTTTTCACATCCATTTGCTCAACCTCTAAATCATAAGCAGTAGCAATAGAAAGCAAAAATCTAATGGACGTCATTTTTGCAACAGGAGAAAATATCTCACCGTAATCAACACCCTCAACCTGAGAGTAGCCTTTTGCAACCAACCTTGCTTTATACTTCTCAATGCTTCCATCTGAACCAATCTTTTTCTTGAACACCCATTTACAACCAACAGGTTTTCGTCCTTCAGGCAATGGTACAAGATCCCATGTATCATTCTTTTTCAAAGCTGCCATTTCTTCCTCCATAGCAATCTTCCAGGATTCTGCATCATTCATACCTAATGCCTCTTCTACAGATTTTGGTTCATCCACACTAGTATTCAGAGCAAAAATACATCTCCAATCATCAGGTGAATACCTTTCAGGTGGTTGTCTATGTCCTGTAGACCTTCGAACAAGCTGAGTTGGAGGTTCGTCCTCCTCTTCTGAAGATTCAGAGCTAGACGAGCTCTCCTCAAATTCTTGCCTATCTAGGGGTCTCGATTCAACTCTTTCAGGTGTAGAAGGAAGTTGAATCACATCTTCTTTTTTAGTCTGTTCTGGCTGCAATGTAATAGAAGGAGACTTAATTTCTCTAAAAATAACACTTCTACTGTGAATTACCTTTTGTGCAACAGGGTCCCAAAGCTTGTATCCTTTCACACCATAACTATACCCGATGAAGATACATTTCACAGCCTTGTTCTCCAACTTTGTTCGCTTCTCCTTTGGCACATGTGCATATGCCTCGCAACCAAAAACTCTAAGATGTCTCAATGAAGGCTTGTGACCTGACCATGCTTCCATAGGCATTTTATCAACAAGAGCTGATGTAGGAGACCTGTTAATCAGGTAGCAAGCAGTGGCAACAGCTTCAGCCCAAAACTTTTGTTCAAGACCAGCACCACTCAACATACTCCTAGCCTTCTCCATCAGTGTCTTGTTCATTCTTTCTGCAACTCCATTCTGCTGTGGAGAATACAGAGTTGTCTTCTGCCTGTTAATTCCACAGTCTTTACAGAATCTATCAAAATCATTAGAGCAAAACTCACCGCCATTATCAGTTCTCAAACATTTTATTTTCTTTCCAGTCTGCAACTCAACCATTGCTTTAAATTCTTTAAAACGACTAAAAACTTCAGATTTACTCTTTAGAAAATAAACCCATGTCCTTCTACTAAAATCATCAATAAATGAAACATAATATGTGGATTTTCCAATCGAAGAGACATCTACTGGACCAAACACATCAGAATGGATAAGATCCAAAACACCACAAGTTTTATGAGAACTCGAGTAAAACTGAACGCGGTTTTGTTTTCCATAAATGCAATGCTCACAGAAATCAAAGTCAAGATTACAGTCATTCAAACCTTCAACAAGATTTTTATTTTTCAAGGTCCTTAGACCCTTTTCTCCAATGTGGCCAAGTCTCTGGTGCCATAACATAGTCTTCTCTGTAGGTAACTTTGCTTCAGACGAAAGAGCACCCTTAGGTACCCAAAAACCATTTCCATCTGCTGAAGGTGAAACCTTCAAATCTTCCAGTGAAGTATCCGCAGATTTACTTTTTACAGAAGTGCTATTACACTCAATAGTGTATGCTTCAAGCTTATACAAAGTGCCAAACCTGACACCTCTAGCAACTACCATAGCACCCTTAATCATCTTACATCCTGCTTCAGAAAAGACTACCTGCACACCTACATCTATCAGTTTGCTCACAGATAACAGGTTTCGTTTTAATCCAGGGATATGCAGCACACCATTAATCCTTTTTATTCTACCATCAGAAAACCTGATTCTAACTTTACCTCGACCAACAATGTCTAGATGTGAATCATCACCCAAGTACACCTTACCTCCATTAAATCCTTCATATTCAGAAAACCAATCTCTATTGGAAGTCATATGAAAAGATGCACCTGAGTCAATTAGCCAGGCATCATTACCTGCATGAGTCGCCAAAGCCGCAATAAATGCATCGCCATCTTCCTTGTCGGACTCAGAATCAGAATCGAACTTTTTCTTTTTCTTCTTCTTTTCTTCTTTGCAGTCCTTACGGATGTGACCCAGTTTACCGCAATTCCAGCAAATGACTTTGGACTTTCCAGGAGATTTCGATCTCCCTTTGGATTTGGACTTGCCGCGCTTCTCATTCTTCTTGCCTTTCTCCTTAGGTCTTCCACGAACAGTTAGGGCTTCCTTTGAACTGATGGATACCTTCCTTCGCATCTCTTCACCGAGTAGGGCACCCACCACATCTTCAGATTTCAAACAATAGAAGTACTACCGATAGCCATAACAAGAGAATCCCACGAATCAGGCAAAGAGCAAAGCAAGATCTGACATTTTTCCTCCTCGTCCATCTTAACACCGACGGATACTAATTGAGCCACAATCATATTGAATGCTTCTAGGTGGTCTGCAATTTGTCCACCCTCTTCCATCTTCAAGGAATACAATTTCTTTCTTAAGAAAATTTGATTTAATAAAGATTTCACTTGATACATCTCACCAAGCTTAGTCCATAGCTTCTTTATAGAGTTCTCTTCATGGACATTGATTAGAACAGAGTCTGCCAGGCATAGTCTGATTAGTCCCTTGGCTTTTCAGTCCATAACATCATACTGAGCTGCCGCAGTAGGATCTGAGGGCCTTTGGACATTCGCATCAACAGCATCCCAAAGATCTCGATCTATTAGCAGATCTTCCATCTTCAGCTTCCACATCTCAAAATTACTTCCGTTAAATTTCTCCACCTCTATTCTCCCTGACAAACTCGCCATCTGTTCCTGCAACAAGATCAAAGAGTGTCTTCTGCACAAGCTCCCAATCAAATCTGGATTAGTTCAAAAAACCCAACTGCCCACAATTGAAACCAAAGGTGATCAGGCTCTGATACCACTTGTAAGGAAGTAAAGTAGTGGAAACAACTTCCTACACTAACCTTGAGAGGAGGGTAATGCAAAAATTTTTCAGATTGTTACAACAGTTACAGAAAATAGAAATAGACATAATAGCATTCATACCACAACATAGCGATTTATGTGGGGAAAACCCTTTCGGGAGAAAAACCCCACCCTCCAAAAGCAGCTCAATATTTTATTCAGCAATTAAAAATAGATTACAAAATACTTGCAGAGCAAGCTCTTCATAGGAGTACCATTAATCAGAGATTCAGAGGCAACTCAATAGCCATAAGACTCTTACACATAACCTCTATCTCACACACCTCATAAATAGGAGATACAATACAAGAAACCGTCAAACGGTATTACAAAACCATGGGCTAAAACCACCCAATAAGGTGTAGCCGACCTTATCTCCCTTCTAGATGCCCTATGACATGTTAAAGCACACATCAACACGTGTCGTTCCCTTTTTACAGCTCATTTATGTATTCGATACAAATTATTTTTCCTATTTCAGGAGTACAAACTTCCGGAGGCCATAACTTGAGAATCGGGTGTCCGATTGACGAACCGTTTGAAGCGCCGAAAAGCTCGCGAAGTGCTCTATCACCTCATAACCGGCTTCGCCGGTTACGACCACTTTTCAGGGCATTTCGGAGCCTCTAAAGTCCCCAAAATTAAGTTTAAACATTTTATTGCACCCCTCCAAGACGAAAACTTTAATATCTTCAAAACTAGCTGTGACCTTGCGACGCAACTTTACCGGAATGCTTATCTAACCAACCAGAAGCTTCAGGGAGAGTTTCGCACCATTTCGTGCTCAAATGAAAACTTACTATAAATAGTAACCTCACATAAATGCAAGGTTGAGACACCATTTTTCCCAACAGTAAGGTCCTAAGTCCACTAGGGGCTTTGTGCATCTTGCCTCCTTGACATGGTAAAAGTTTTTCAATCTTGTTTCCTTGTACTTTACTGACAATATTAGCATATGCTCATACTCCCACTAAAGTGGGGGCTCAATTTAGTGTCATAAAATTGTGAGCCTAGCAATTTTCAACCGCATTAGGGTCCTCAAGCATGTGAGATCGAATCCTCTAACCTGATTGGAGACCAAAGATTGCTCAACCCTCAGAATTTGCTTCTTCCTTGGCCTTTGCACCACCCTATCTTCACTCTACCCTAGAGAAAGGGTTAGGATAGTGGCATGGTGCCCCTATCCCTCCTAGGATAGGGGCATGATGCCCTTTTCCTCCCAAGACAAGGGCATGGCACCCATGTCCCTGCCCTATTTTGGGGCAGGATCCTTCCTAGGCCTACATTGTAGGTTGGGCATTGGGTTGGAAACTTCCTCGATGTTGGCTTGGGATGAAAATTTGTCAATTAAACCCTAATTGACAAGTATTTAAGTTGTATTTTCCATCTCATTTGCATAAGTTTTGGTTAAGAGATAAGATAGATACATGAGATCATGCATTGAAGCATTGAAGCATTCTTTCCAAGCATTGAGCATTCTTAAGTCTCCCTTCAAGGCTAGGTGCTACATTGAAGTCAAGGATTCAACCATTGAAGAGGAGATTGATTCCAACATTCAATTACACATAAGCATATATATCAATATTCTATCTATGACCTCCCTTGAGGTGATTTACAATTCAGTCTTTCATTTACATTCACTTGCAAGTACTTTCTTTCATTACTTGGTTAATTCCAAAACTGGGGTTTGACCTGAAGGAAAACACCCATTCCCAACCCATTTTCCCCTCTTTTCTATGTGTAGGTTGCAAGTGCACAACTGTACTTTTGGATTCTGGCTCCATTTGCCAAGGTGGAAAAACCCTTTTCGTTTCATGGATTTTTTCGGAGGACCATTTACATTCCAACCATGGTTTGGACAACTTTTAGTTGTCCTCAAATTCATAGGGCGACTTCATCTTGACATATTACTACAAGATCCAGGTGCACAACTTCATCCCATACTTTGATCTCAAGTTATAATAAGTTCTTTGTCACTTTTGCACTACATAATTCAATCAATTCCTTTCCATTTCAAATAGGAAGAGGGGATCAACTTATCATTTCCATTTCATTCAAAATTCTATCTTCTTCTTGGGAGGTTGAATCTAGTGAATTTTCCTCTCCTCTTCCAATGTAATTAGGTGAAATGTGTTTGAAGGGAAATCTGTAGTGAAACTCTCATCTCTCCTTGGAGGGAAAGGGTAGTTTTCCTCTTGATCTCTCATTCACGTATTTTTCACCCACCAATACACTTTGGTGACATTATAGGTCATATGCTAATTTATTTATCTGTCTAATAACATGTACATTTTTTCTCTTTGAGAGCCACATCACTATTTATTTACTTATAAATGTAGGGTGAGACTCTACTTTCTTTAGTGATATCTCTATCCTACATATGCTTGCCATTTTTTATCATTATATATGTTTACATGGTTATTACTCGTGTATCCATTATTACTATCGGTTTACATGAATCCATGCTTAAATGTATATCTATATATATTATATAATTATTCACCTAACATTTTCCCTCTAATTCAATTCCTTGCATGCTATCATTATAACCAAATTGAGGGGATATATATTATAAAAAAGAATCCTTTATAAGATTTAAACTAGTGATAGTAACTTTAATGAATCATGATTATGAAAAGATAAATCATCATTACATGATACCATGTAATTCACATGCCTTTTCTTAACACGGTCTTTGAAACAATCACAACGTTGCCTTTATTTCAATAACTAGAATTTTTTAACCTTACTAGTTTCATCTTTTCTTAATTTTTTATCCAGTAAAGATATTTCTTATTTTATGCCTTATGGCATGACTTTCCTTTAAATTGTAGGATCCTAAATTTCATGTAAAAGACATATATGAATGATCACAAATTGTAGGTTCCATAAATATTTACTTCAAATGCAAGATTACATACGCTACACACTTTTATATGCATTATCATTTGAGGATTCACATTATAAGGGAAGGCTATGATTATAAAATTCATATATGGTTATCATTTACTATTTAGTCCTATATTCATCTCTACTATGGAAATTTGGGTATTCATTTAGGAAACTTTAAATTCTAGATGGACCAAAATAATGATAATATTCACCTTGACTAAAAGGATTTAATTTCATCATCATTGGTATTCATCACTACCTATTTACTAGTTGGTTGGTTGTTCATGAATAAATGAATGACATATTAAATAGAGAAAGAGTTAACCCCTTTCAAAGTATATTGTATTCCAATAACAAGCATGTGTAAAGTGGTTTAAAGAAATTCTAACCATTGAACATTGGTATAGCTGACATCATTTATAAAATTCTCAAGTTATTGAGATTGAAATACAAAGAGTGACCATCTTAAAGAATGTGACTATTGATGTAGTCAAGGTAGGGAGATCCAATAAATGACATCCCTGCCTTGTAGCCTAAACACAAACACCATGTAAGATATGCCGGTAACCGGTAACACAACATAGATAAAGTAGAAAGAGAAATTGGTAACATCATAGAGTACACAACCAGTAAATAGTAAGAACAATTCCCATAACAGTTTAATGAATTACATATACCACATGCTAGACCGCAACCCAAGATTACAAAACAACTCTTACAACTTAGATCTATGATCCGTAGATCATCCTCTCAACAAATCATCAACTAGTAACAACTTCCACTAATTTGCACTGATTCGAACCTCAGTCCTACCAGACTAGAATCTAACCGGTATCTACATCTTTGCTCAAACTCTAACCTTTGTCCTCTATCTTCCATCTTCTCTCTTAAAATGAATCACTAAAATTTCCCTTTATACCATTCGCAAGAAATAACAACTCAATCAAGTCAGCCAAAGACCAATCGATACATGATGAAATGTGTAAACAATAACACATCAGCCCAAATCACCAAGAACATCACCAAAATTCTTAGAACTTCACGTGGTCCTCTAGGAACATCCGACAAGGCTAAAGCAACATCGATGAATGATCCACAAGTCATGTGAATCAATTGCAATGCAATTCAGTTTCGCTCCACACACCACAAGACTAAGCAATAAGAACATATCAACACTGAGCCAGTACCAAAATCGATATCTCACTAGAATCAAATCCAAATGACAAAAATCTCAAATATGATAAAGGCATCAAACTCAAGGTGATAAATCCTAATCCACAACACAAAATTCTAAAACATGAAAAAATGCCATGATCTCGAAGAAATTTCATAGTTAACTGCCCCAACTAGTTTGAACTACTCTGGTGCTCCTTCATCAGAATCTCAGGGTTAATTGAAAAGTGAGTCCCATCACTTGATCTGGGTTAATGATTGGTCAGTAGGTAGTTGCAACTGTCGTAGGAATTCAGTGATTTGACTATAGCTTCTGGTTGCCTCTCCACGGTGATCTACCGGTCCACTCTGCAACCTTCCCAATCGGTAATCTGTTCAAGTCTCCACCCACGAACTACCTTAAGCTCAAGCTCTAGGTTCGGTGGTCTACCTGCAAGCCTTTCTTTGCCTCATGTTCAGCGATCTGAACAAGTCCACAAGTTACCTCAACTTCCTTTCCAGCCAATTGATACACAATCAACACTCTCTCCAACAACAGGTTCACAAACTAGCTCTAATCCCATTTGATGCAGTCAAGATGGGGAGATCTAATGAGGGACATCCCCGCCTTGCAGCCTAAACAAAAACATCATGCAAGAAATACCGGTAATCAATAACACAACACAAATAAAGAAAAAAAGAGCAACCAGTAACAGCACAATGTAGACAACCAGTAAATATAATGAATAATTCCCATATCAGTTTAATGAATTATATATGCCACATGTTGGACCATAGCCTAGGATTGCAAACAACTCTTACAACTTATATCTAAGATCCGCAAATCATCCTTTCAATAAATCATCATCTGGTAATAGCTTCCACTATTCTGCACTAAACCGGACCTCAACCCTACCGGACTAGAATCCAACCAGTATCTACATCTTCACTCGATCTCTAAGCTTTGTCCTCTATCTTTTGTCTTCTTTCCTTAGATGAATCACTAAACTTTTCCTTTAAACCATCCGCAAGCAATAACAACTCGATCAAGTTGGCCAAAGAGCAACCGGTTCATGATGAAGCATGTAAACTATAACACGTCAGCCCAAATCACCAAGAACATCACCAAAATGCTTAGAACTTCATGCAGTCCTTCGAGAACATCGAACAAGGATAAAGCAACATCGATCAAGAATTCGTAAGTCATGGGAATCAATTGCAACCCAATTCGGTTTCGCTCCACACATTGCAAGTGCAAATGAAAACAAGTTGATGACAAAATCATAGCAAATTGCACAGCATAAGGAAACTCAAAGTGTGGCTGAAAATAATTGATGAAAGAGACCAATTTATAGAGAAATTGATGAAATCATGAAAATAGCATGAAAGATGATGAAAGAAGCAACCTCATTTGAAATTGGCAAATTGATTTGAAAGAGGCATGATTATGACAAATTATTGACACATTTCTATGTCAAAAATTATGAAATGTTTCTATGCAAGAATTATGACAAATTGCTATGTCCCTTAATGACAAAATTAGCCATGAAATTAACTTTCAACTTATGAAAAAATGAAGCATGAAAATAAGAGAAATTAGGGGAAAATAATTAGTGGGAAATTAAAATTCAAAAATTAACAAATTAGGTGACGTTAATTAATAAATTCACATTTATTAATTAACTCATAAAAAGGGAAATAATTAGCCAATTAAATAATTCATTTAATTGTGACATGAGAGACTTAGGATAAATGAAAATAATTCATTTAACCTAAAGAGAAAACTTAGTAGTATTAAATGAATAAATAATTAAACCCCAATGGATAGTTTAGAAATGAAATTAGGTCAAGACAAAATTGAAGCCAATAAATGATAAAGATTGGAATCAAAGGGATAAATGACAAAGATTTGATAATGAAAAGAAAGCGATATTGATTGACTGATGAAGATCAATGACAAATTGATCAAGATTGACAAAAGAATCAAATTGATAGATGAAAATTGATAAAGGATCAATGACTAATCGATTTAAAATTGATGCACATTGATGACTGATTGAGATCGATGATGAATTGATCAAAGATTGATAAAAGGTTGACTTGATGAAGGTTGACATGATACTCAGATTGACAAAGACTGATGATGAATTGATCACAGATGGACGAAATTGACTGATAATTGACAATTGTAAGAGGATCCTAAATGATCAAAATTGATTGAAGATGATTGAAAATTGATTGAAACTAATTGAAATCTAGAACAAAATCATAACTCAACATAAATTAGGATTGACAATGTCCAATTGACATGACAAAATTGATCGCGACCAATGATAGCAATTCATAAATGATACCAACAACACATAGTTCAAAATGCGAGAGATTAGACTTAAATTGGAAAGAAATGTTGAGGGAAGACGCAATGTCGACAAACAATGAAGATCGAATGCGTGACATAGAGGAAATGTCAATAAGATGCAAAAACCCTAAAAGAAGGTCACGCAAACATGTTAAAGTATGGCACTCAGCCTCTAAAGGAAACCCAAAGCAAGCTTCCAAAGAAATGACCAAGAAGTCCTCCAAACCCTAGAGAAAAAAGAGTAGAACTCACCAAAACCCACATAAAGAAGGGCAACAAGACCCTCAACTATGAAAAATACTACACTCAAAAGAAACAAAACCACCTCTATAGGCCCATAAATAGCCAAGAGATAGGTCATGCCCACAACAAAGGGGTCACCAAAGATCGAAGGAGTGTGAAAACTAAAATACCCCACCTCAATAGGGAAATTAGTAAGATAGCACATCCTAAAGAGCACAAAGAATGATACTACTTTATAACCAAGAACCCTCTCCCTCGAAAACAATGACACCAATGAGTAAGAGGCAAGGAGGAGTAGGTCAAACAAAGGGTTTGGGAAAAAATAGAGACTCACACCAAGATTTGAACCTCGAATAAGCCACACATAGGCTCTAAAGACAAAAACTCCAGCCATATAATCTGCGACAGACATCGATTTGAGAATAGCAATGATATACAAGAAACCAAACCACGACCAGTGCAACAAAGGGCTACCCTTGGGAATCATCACTAGAGACCAGAGATGAGAGAAAGACCCCATGCACAAAAAAACCCAGAGCCACTAAACAAGGGCCTAAAATAGGAAAACCTAGAACATACTACAAATGACAAAATCCCGATGGGGAGAATTCTCATCTCTATCTAGATCTCCATCTTCCCCAGCATCTGCATCCCCTCCTGCAACCCTAGATCCTCCTCCACGTGCACTCTCCATTAAAATTATTATCTTTTTTTTTTTGTATTGTTGTTGAGTTGTGGGTTGGTTGTGTTTTTTTCTGTTTGCATCTCATTGTACTTGTAATGTCATAAATTGTAAACCCTTGCTAGGGTGGTATAATTTCATACTTAGTATAGTACCTGCCTTAGTGGGTTTGCATCTTGCATTATTATTTGCCTGTAAGCATATAATTAATTAATTTTAATTAAATCTAAAGTCATATTTCATCACTCCTCACATCATAAAATTGGGCGCTTTATCCTAAGTGTCCCCTTTTTATTTTATTTCTCTAATAAATCATTTAATCATAAACCCTAATTATGTCCTATTTCGACCTTTAAGGCTCGATTTCACATATCAAAATGCCTCGAAATCAGTTGTAACTTTGGGATTCACTCTAATATCATCATATCTAACGACCTTGAAAATTTGGTGAAAAGTTGGTTGGACCATGGTAGGAATGCATATGGTCCTCGGCTATTTTCCTGAAATTTCAGGAGCATAATCCTATGCTATTATAATGCTTAACCCCAAAAGATTGGCGGGAAATTCAATTCCTAGGTTAGCCTAAAGGCAGAATAAATTCAAAATTAAGATCTAGGATTTCATACATAAGAGCTCTCTTTCTTCATTTGAAGGCAACTAATATCTATCTAATCTAAGGGAGCATAATCCTATGATATTATAATGCTTAACCCCAAAAGATTGGTGGGAAATTCAATTCCTAGGTCAGCCTAAAGGCAGAATCAATTCAAAATTAAGATCTAGGGTTTCATACATAAGAGCTCTCTTTCTTCATTTGAAGGCAACTAAAATCTATCTAATCTAAGGGAGCTTTTAGCAAAAACAGCATAAGGAGCCTTCTATGTAGTGAAAGAGAAGCCTATGTGGAGTCTTCAACAACATTTAACAATATTCAACAATATTCAACAACATTTCATCAAGCATTCATCATCAATTAGGAGCCTTGAAGACATTGAAGAGTAATAGGAGATCTTGTGGCAATATCTCTCGCTTGGAGATTGGTATGATTTCATGTTATTTTCATGTCTTTGTATGAGCTTATTTACATCAATTTCCATATTTACATTCATTCTCTAGATCATTGAGCATATTTGGTTTGAGGCATTATCATTTACATTCACATTTACATTTAGGGTTTACTCTCATGCGTAGGGTAGCTCTAGTTTCTTATCATTTTAGGATCTTGCATACACACAAGGTTCTAGCACACATTTTTAGTACATCATTGGTTATTTGTGGAGGTGGAAATCACCAACATAGGGGTTTGACTGAGGCAACACCCATATAGCTACCCAAACCTTCCCTTTTAGGTTGCAGGTGCAGAAATAGACATCCAAAGGCAGTTTCAAATCTGGAAAAGGCATCAGAACCACTCAGAAGTCTCAAAAGTGCATAAATATTTCAAGGACAAGGGTAGTGGCACTCTGGTTTTGCCCAAGATAGGGGCATGGCACCCTGGTCCCTCCATTTTGCAATAAAATTTGACAGGTTGTAGACTCAGGACCTTCAGTTTGCAGGGTCTCAGTTGTAGCCTTCTATCTATAGAAAAAGGATAGTGGCGTGGCACTGTAGTCCTGGTCAGTTCTATTTAATTTGCAGCATCAGGTACACATCCAAAATCCTCCCCCTTTTATGCTTTCAGTATCTCTTTTTTAGATCTGCAAGTTTGTGCAATTTCAAGTTCATTTATGCTTCATTCTTCATCTCCTAGTCTAGTTGATCAATCAAACAATAATTTTTCTCATCATTTACAACAAGAGGAATAGAAACCCTAAGAGGTAATCCTTGGCTCTCTCTTTCTCACAAGAAGTATCCAAAGTGATCTATCAATCTAGGCTCTTTTGATTTCCCAATGTGTTGGCAAAAGTAGAATTAGGTCCTAGTCACTCGATCTCGCTTTTTTTGCCTCCACAGTAGTAATTTTTTTAGGCCCCCTTCAAAACCTATTTTTTTCTTAATAAAAATGATTAGCAAAACAATAAAATGTTTTTAAATACATAATTTTATATCTACCAATAAAACCCCCTAAATCTTCTCAATGTTGATGCTACATTGTATCAATTTAGGATTTCTAAATGGTTGTTTCTTGAATTAAATTAAATTACTATTAATATCTAGTCCATTAAAAGATGGCTACTTTGGAGTAGGAAGATGGTTAGGTAGCCTCTGAGGCTCTTGTTTACAATGTGATTTCTAATGAGGAGAAAACAAGAATGCTGTCTATCTTGGAAACTATGGCCAAAGATGTTGATCTCCTTAAAATTGACTATGAAGGTAGGTTGGAGGTTCTTGAAGCCAAGATGAAGTGAATTAATGGTAATTTATTTAATATGGTTAACATGAGTTATCAAACAATTAACACTAGTGTAGAGGGGATTAAAAACCTTGTGAACCATTAGAAGAATGTCTAGGGAATGAATTTTGGGGATACTATTGTTATTAATATCAACTTGGTAGATAAGGGTAAGCTAATAAGGGGTGAAAGTGGTGGTCCATTGTTGTGAACCCATGGGCACAGAGAGAAGACTAGAGAGAAACCAAACAATTAATTGTATGATCTGACAAACTTGGCTTAGAACCTTAACTAGATGGAAGCTGAGGTTATTGAATCCCTATAAAATCTCTACTAGGTTTTTTGGTTTCCTTTGCTAGGATGGTATTTTAGGGGTCTGGTTTTTAGTATTTTTGTGTTGTTTTTTTTATTAAGGATAAAATAGGTTTTGAAGGGACCTAAAACCCTTTACATTTGGTTTTGAAGGGACGTAAAACTCTCAGATTTTACATGAATCTAGAAACCATTGAAAAGAAAGTTGCAACAAGATGCAATAAAAACTAATAGTCCAACCACAACCTAACAACAACTATTAAATATTGAGGAATGGATTATAGAACAAGTAGGCCAAAGCCAACATAATAGACAACTCAAACAAACATGAGTGTAGGGTTTTTCTAGGCTCCCTCAATCTAACTAGTGGGTTTTAACAAGGTCCCCAAAACCTTAATCTTGAGAAAGTATAACACGGAGCTCCCTTTTTCATTCAATATGCAACCTCAAAAGGATACAAAATAGAGATGGAAGAAAAAGTTACAGCAACAACTTCTTCACAGGCCAAAAATAGGGCACTAACACCCCCAAGCAACACCACATGATTTCTCTAGCAAAATCCATCTTCACCTCAATAGAAAATGGCACCACCTCTATAAGAAGATCTCAAGAAAATCAACGATGCTGAAACTAAATTACCAAGCCACTCGACCAAATCCTGTCTACCTAAATAAGAGAGACCAAAGAAAAGAACATAGAAAGGGAAAAGAAAGCCTCTTTAATGAAACACCACTTCAAATAAGAAACCATAAACAAAAAATTATGGCTGCATCAAAGGTCTTACCTACAAGGTACTCAACCTTTGAAGGAAACCAAAAGGAAGGTTCGAAAGAAGTGACCAAGTAGCCCTCCAATCCCTAGAGAAAAAATAATAGAACTCACCAAAACCCACAAAAAGAAGAGCAACAAGACCCTCAACCACAAAAAATACTACACACAACCAAAAGAACCACCTCTATAGGCCCATACATAACCAAGAGACAAGCCTTGCCCACCGCAAAGGGGCCACCAAAGGTTGAAGGAGTGTGAAAACTAAAACTCCTCACCTCAATAGGAAAATTAGTAAGATGGAAGATTGCAAAGAGCATAAAGATCAATACTACTTAAGAACCTAGATCCCTCGCCCCCAAAAACAATGACATTGATGAGTAAGAGGCAAGGAGGAGGAGGTTAAAAAAAGGCTTGGGGAAAAAATACAAACTCACAACAAGAGTTGAACCTCTAATAAGCCACACATAGGCTCCAAAGATAGAAACTCTAGCCATGCAATCTGCCATAGACGTGGATTTGAGAATAGCAATGACATATAGGAAAGAAAACTAGTGACCAGTGAGCTCTAGGCAGTTGGCCTTTTTGCATGTGCAGACCCCATTATTGTATTCACTTACTATCTGTAGAAGTATCATCTAATTGTGGGTAAGGTTTCCCACCATGGTTTTTCCCCTTACAGGGTTTCCACATCAAAATCTATGTGTCATGTGTTGTCGATGTTGTTTCTCTTTCTATTTCATGCATTAAGTTATACCAGTACTACTATAATTGTTAATATTTTTTACCGGCATTATGTTTGTTTTACCGACACTAAGATTTAAGTTGGAATAATTGGTTTTGGGTTGTAATTTATTAACAACTAATTCACCCCCCCTCTCAGTTGTCCTTCCTGGTCCCTAACAATTGGTATCAAAGCCTAGTCCTCTTTTTGCAGAATCCTAACAGCTTGAGGAGATCCTATGGCAGAAAATATCTTTAGGAAGGAGAGTCCTAAACTTGATGGAATTAACTACTGTATATGGAAGATCAAAATGAAAATGCATCTGAACTACATTGGAAGAGATATATGGGATGTTACAAAGAATGGCTATGTTGGTCCTACTCAGAATAACCCTAATCCACCAACATTGGCTAAAGACTTGAAGAATGATTGCAAAGCAAGAGAAGCACTTCTAAGCACATTATCTGATCAGCAAATCATGGGATTATCAGACAGATCTACTACAAAAGCTATTTGGGATAAATTGGAAATATTGAATGAAGGAGATACCACTGTCAAAATTGCAAAATTAGAATGCTACCGGGTTAGGTATGAAAATTTAAAAATAGAAGAAGATGAAAGAATTTCTGCATTTATGGAAAGAGTTAATGAAATTGTTTTAGGAATACAATGTTGTGGAGGATCTTTAAGTAAAGATGAAATTGTTTCTAAAGTTTTAAGAGCTTTGCCACCGGCTTAAAAAATGAAAGTGATAGCTATTAATGAGTTGAGAACAATGCCTAATACATCAGTATCTAGAGATACTTTGGTTGGAAAACTTTCAGCATTTGAGCTTGAAGAATTTGGTCTTGTTGCTACAGTCAAAATTGATATAGCTTTCAACGCATCATCATCATCATCATCATCTGACAAATCTTATTGGAAAGCACTTTATGCAAAAGAAGTTGAAGATATTAGAAGAGAAAATGAATAACTTGAAGAACTTGAAGTACTATTTGCAAGGAAGATGCCTAAAGGTCCAACAGGAAGTAAGTATGAAGGTAAAGCACCTTTCAAATGTTTTAATTTCAATAAAGTTGGTCATATGGTGTCTAGGTGTCCTGATAGACATGCAAGACTAAGAGATGAAGCTAAGAGAACATATAAGCCTAACCTTGAATATCAGAGATATAGATTTAAGAAAAACAGAGATAAGTCATGTTACTATGCAGATGAAGGTGTAACAGATGATTCCGATGAAGATCCAGTAGGTAGTGGATGGGCATTTTTTGCAATAAAAGAAGATCAACCAGCACCTATTGTCAAACCGGTAGAGCAGGCATTTGCAACAAAAATTAAAGAAAATGATGAATGCATCATTGATAGTGGTTGGTCGCATCATATGACCGGTGATAAAAGAAAATTCTTATCATTATAGGAAATTCATAGAGGTCTAGTAATATTTGGAGATGACAAAGCATGTTTAATCAAAGGAAGAGGCACTATATCTTTGGATGGTAAGCACACTACTGACAATGTTTATTATGTTGAAGGTTTAAAGCATAATATTTTGAGTATTGGTCAGTTGGCGGAAAAAGGATTTCAATTACAATTCAAGAATGGAAAATGCAAAATCATAAATAGAACTGGATTGGAGATTACAACCAGTAATCAGACTAAAGGTAATATCTTTCATTTGAATACCAGCGATAAGACATGTTTGATTACACAGATTGATGAAAGTTGGTTATGGCATAAAAGAATCTGTCATGTGAATTTTGATTGCATTGTAAAGATTAGTTCAACCAAGGCAATAAGGGATTTACCTAAGATTGTGAAACCTCATAATCTGGTATGTAAGGAATGTCAAATGGGAAAGCAAGTTAGAACAACTTTTATCTTGAGTATTTCTGAGAAATCCAATTATATTCTTGATTTAATTCATACTGATTTATGTGGTCCAGCAAGAACAAGGAGTCATCAAGTTGATAAATACTTTATGCTAATAATTGATGATTATTCTAGAATGTGTTGGGTTACTTTTCTCAAGGAGAAGTCAGAAGCTTTTGGGAGATTCAAGATATACAAGGCAATGGTAGAGAATGAAATCGGCAAGAAAATCAAATGTTTGAGATCTGATCAAGGAGGAGAATTTACATCTAGGGAATTCAATGCATTTTGTGAGGAGAATGGAATCAAAAGACAACTATCAGCACACCGGACACCTTAGCAGAATGAAGTTGTGGAAAGAAAGAATAGAACTTTACTAGATGCAACAAGAACCATGATGATGGAGGCAAATCTACCTCATATATATTGGAGAGAAGTAGTGAATACAATGGTTTATACTTTCAATAGAGTTCACATCAAAGGTGAAACCGGTAAGACCCCTTATGTGCTATGTTTCGGTCATACTCCTACTCTTAAATACTTCTGAATATTTGGAAGCAAATGCTATATTAGGAGAGATGAGTCTATTGGAAAATTTGATCCTAGAAGTGATGAAGGAATATTTCTTGGTTATTCAACCTAAAGCAGGGCATATAGATGTTATAAGAAAAGATTGTAGAAAATCATTGAGAGTACTAATGTGAAGATAGATGAACATTTTAGAGGAGAATAAAGATCTGTAGGTTTTGAACCAGTAGTAGAAATGATTATAAATAAACTAGCATAGATTGCACTGGAATAGAGTGAAGAACCAATCACACTGGCATCATCAGAGAACTCAACTGTGACTAAAGATCAATAGCCTATGAATGGAAATCAGAATAAACCCAGGTATGTAAGATTGAATCATTCAGAAAATCAGATAATTGGAAATAAAAATCAAGGTGTCATGACAAGACGAAAATTGGCAAATGAAGAGGTATGTTTAATTTCTCAAGTTGAACTAGCATCAGTTGTTGAAGCCTGTCAAGATAAACATTGGATAAAAACAATGGAAGATGAATTAGAACAGATTGAAAAGAATAATACTTGGACATTAGTTCCCCGACCTAAAGACAAAAATGTAATTTGAACTAAATGGGTATTTATAAATATACTTAATTAGGATGGTTAAGTAATCAAAAACAAAGCAAGATTAGTTTGTAAAGTTTATTCTCAAAAAGAAGGAATTGATTATAATGAAACTTTTGCACCGGTAGCCAGAATTGAAGTAGTTAGACTATTTCCTACATTTGCAGCTCATAAGAACTACAAGATTTATCAGATGGATGTAAAATGTGCATTGTTGAATGGAGATCTTGAAGAAGAAGTTTACACTGAACAACCTAATGGATTTTCATTAACAGATGATAAGGATATGACTTGCAGGTTAAGGAAAGATTTATATGGATTGAAGCAAGTTCCCAGAGCTTGGTATGCTAGACTGGATAAATATCTTTTAAAGCTTGGTTATACTAATGGTAATGCTGACAGTAATTTGTATTACAAAGTTACCAATGATGACATTTTGGTTATTGAATTATTTGTGGATGATATCATTTTTTGAGGTGAAGAAGAGTTATGTAAAGACTTTTCTAACAAGATGCAGGAAGAGTTTGAAATGTCTATGATTGGAGAGATAAAAAAATTTCTAGGTTTGCAGATTTCACAAATAGATAAAGGTATATTCATATGTCAAACAAAATACTTGACGGAACTTTTGAAGAAATTTGGTATGGAAAACTCAAAACTGGTAAGCACTCCTATGACTACAACAGATAAATTGACATTAAAGGATGATTCAACTCCTATTAATCCGACAAGGTACAAATCTATGATTAGAGGATTACTGTATTTGACACAAACCGGACCTGATATAATGAATGCAGTGTGTATTGTATCAAGATTTCAAAGAAATCCTAAAGAAAATCATGAAACTGCAGTAAAAAGGATTTTACGGCACCTACAAGGCACAACAAATCTTGTTTTATGGTATCCTAAGAATGACAATTTTGAGTTATGTGCATATACAGATGCAAATTGGGTAGGAGATGTGGATGATAGAAAGAGTACCACTGGTGGAGCATTCTTTCTTGGTAGAAGGTTAATTTCATGGATCAATAGGAAGCAGACTTGTATATCATTATATACAATAGAAGCAAAATATGTTGTAGTAGCAACTAATTGCACTCAAGTATTATGGATCAAGCAAATGTTGAAGGATATAAAGGTAAAATGCAAGGAACTGGTAATTATTTACTCTCATAACTCAGCAACAATTGATATATTAAAGAATTTGGTATTTCACTCTAAAACAAAACATGTTTCTATTAAGTATAATTTTCTGAAAGAAAATGTTGAAGCAAATGAAGTGAGATTGGTTTATGTGAATACTAAAGAGCAAATTGTAGATATCTTTACAAAGCCTTTTCCTAAGGAAACATTTGAATATCTCAGAGAGCAGCTTGGGGTAATTTCCCCACCGGCAGAGACTTGAATGATGAAGATTGGCATCAAACCGACAGGGACTAACAGAAAAATCTTTTTCTGGCTTTGATGAAGGAGAGCTATTGCTCAGGGGGAGTAGTTAGTTGTATGTTCTGATTTTTGATTCTTGACTACTTTGGCATTTGATGTCAAAGGGGAGAGATGTTTATGGAAAAACGTTGTTGTACTTTGAAGATTGGGGAGAGATGTATTTTGGTTTTGGTTATATTGTTTCTGGTTTTTTGGTACAGAACTTTGTATTGATCTATTTTGGGAGATTGTTGGTATTTGGCATTCTCTTTTTGGCACTTAGATGTTTTTCCCATCTAGTGTAACCAACAATGCGAAAGGCGGAGATTGTTGGTATTATGGATGACTTCGTCATGTGTTGTATTGGTTTTGTCATTGATGTCAACACTTATCTTTTGGGAGGTTCACATTGTTGATTTGGCACTCTAGTTATATTGGTTTATTGTTGAACTGGTATATTGTGGTCCTGGCATGGATATTGGCTTATGCACAGTCACCGACATATGCTTCACCGACAGGATATATGTTTCACCAGCAGCTCGGGAAGTTCACGATGACTTGTTATCATCTAGAGATCATTTGGTTATGTCGAAGACATGGATTGGATGTTTGGATTTGGTGTTTTTCTTATTGGTCTGATTGGGTTCACATATTTGCCTCTACCAATAGATAGGTCCAGGTTATGCATCGGTACAAGATATCATGTTCTAGATCAGCACGACACGTCTTGGAAATGTTTATTGATTGGATAATGTGTAAATGTATTGAGCCGACATATTGTATCGCATCAAGACTTATTTTGTAATTGATTTAAATGTAATATCTTTAGGGAGCTGACCTCATCATAAGGTCTTAGGGTTTTGTATAAATAATTGTAAGATCTTATTTGAAGATCATATATGTGAATGAGTGTGTGCAAATATTGAGGATCATTGTAACAGACAATCCTTGTGCGAATCACACAGATATTATCTGAATGTTGAAGGAAAGGTTATGAAGGTGTTTGGCACTCATGGTCAGAGCTTAAACCAGTACTGAATCCAGCATTGTAGATGCTATACTGAAGGAGTACATTGTTTATTGGATTTAATCATCCAATTGTAGTCAATGTGACTCCCATTTTGTGATTGAGCAGTGAGCTCTAGGCGGTTGGCCTTTTTGCATGTGTAGGCCCCATTATTGTATTCACTTACTATCTCTACAGTAGTATCATCTGATTGTGGGTAAGGTTTCCCACCATGGTTTTTCCCCTTACAGGGTTTCCACGTCAAAATCTCTGTGTCATGTGTTGTGGATGTTGTTTCTCTTTTTGTTTCATGCATTAAGTTATACCGGTACTGCTATAACTCTTAATCTGTGTTAATCTATTTTACAGGCATTAATTTTATTTTACTAGCACTAAGTTTTAAGTTGGAATAATTGGTTTTGGGTTGTAACTTATTGACAACTGATTCACCCCCCCCACCTCTCAGTTATCCTTCCCGGTTCCTAACAAATTTTTCCAAAATTGCATTGTAAAAACATTTTGAACTCCTACATCTATATATATGCTATGCAATTTGGATGCAATTTCGATGTAATATGTATTTATCTTTCATGTTTTTACTTCTTTGTTTGGCATTGTTGTCCAAGGGGGAATAGTAGTTGAAGAGTCAATCAAAAAAAATTTGTATTCATAATGGGGAGTAGTAGTAGAGAGTCAAATTTTTGTAATGGCATGCAACAACTAAGGGGGAGTATATGTCATGTGGACAGTTAAGTATGTCGGTAAACAGTGTTAACAGAAAATTGCTATACTGGTAAGAATTAATGCATGAAACATAAGCACAAAGTCATCCACAACATATGACACCAATATTTGTATGTGGAAACCCTGTAAGGGGAAAAACCATGGTGGGAAACCTTACCCACAATCAGATGATACTACTACAGATAGTAAGTGTACAAAGAGGGGTCTGCACATGCAGAAAGGACAATAGCCTAGAGCTCACTACTTAATCACAAATGGGAGTCACACTGACTATAGTTGGATGGTTAAATCCAATAAGAATGTACTGCACAAAATAACATCTTCATATGTTGGATTCAGTACCGGTGTAATGCTGATATGCTTCTTCAAAAACCTAACTTCACCTTTGAATGATGTCTTCGTGTATTCCTCTGCTTGATCTCGCATATACCTTCACACAATTCTTTCTTGCATTCTACACTTGATCTTACAAATAAGATCTTACATTTATACCATACCCTAAGACCAATTTTAGTAGGTCGGCTCTACAAGATATTATAATAAAAACATTTTACAAATAATATAATATCCGATGCAATAACCGATTGAACATGTCGGCTAAATGCATTTACAACAATAATAAATCATCTCCATAGCGTGCCATGCTAATCTGGAAAAGATAAGCCTACCGGTGAAACCCTAGATAACCTGGACTTATTTGCCGGTAAAAGCAAATATGCAAATAAGAGTATACCAATGATTATTACTTCAAAATAAAGTGTCCACATGATGTCTTTGACATTACCAAGTGTCTTCCATGTCATTTCAGGTACCGGTGAACATTATATCCTACCGGTGAACCATATACTGGTAATTGTTTCATAGTTTACTATTTGTCAGTGAATGTTGCTGGATCTCCAAAGTAGGTGTATTTAGTAGGTGTTGACATCAATGACAAAACCATACCAAAATACCAACAATCTCCCCCTTTGGCATTGATGGCGACACAAAATCAAAAAACCATCAAAGTGCCAAAATAGAAATGCCAAGTACAAAAACCAACAATCTCCATTTCTCCCCCTGGGAGTAACATGTGTTTATCCAAAGATTTATTTTCAATACCAATCTCTCCCCATTGTTTTTCATATATCTCTCCCCAATATTTTTCCATATATCTCTCCCCCTTTGACATCAAATGCCAAAGTCATAAAAGGTCAAGTTCATACAAAATACCAACCAATTCAATATACCAACTACTCCCCCTGAGAAGTAGCTTCCTCATCAAATACCAGAATAAAAGATTTGTCCATTTAATTTTGCCGGTTGATGACAATCATCAACTATCTAAGTCTCTACCGGTGGAGGTAAGACTCTGAGCTGATCTCTGAGATACTCAAAAGTTTCCTTAGGCAAAGGTTTTGTGAAAATATCTGCAAGATGTTCTTTAGTATTCACATAAACTAGTTTTATCTCCTTTTCTTCAACTTTTTCCCTTAGAAAATTTAGTTTGATAGAAACATGTTTTGTTTTAGAATGTAATACTAAATTTTTGGATATATCAATTGCTACAGTGTTATCACAATATATTGTAATAGGTTCCTTGCATTTTACCTTTATGTCTTTCAACATTTGCTTAAGCTAGAGTAGTTGTGTACACTTTGTTGCTGCTGCAACATATTCTGATTCTGCTATTGATAAAGATGTACAACTCTATTTCTTACTTAACCAAGAAACTAATCTCTTTCCAAGAAAGAAAGCTCCTCCATTGGTGCTTTTTCTATCATCCACATCTCCTGCCCAATTTGCATCTATATATGCATATAAATCAAAATTTTCATCTTTATGGTACCATAATCCAAGATTTGCTATGCCTTGTAAGTACTGGAAAATCCTTTTTACTGTTGATTCATGATTTTCCCTAGGATTACTCTAAAATCTAGAAACTATACATACTACATTCATAATATTAGGTCTGGTTTGTTTCAAATACAGTAAACCTCCTATCATAGATTTGTATCTAGTTGGATTGACAGGTGTAGATTCATCCCTTTGAGATAATTTGTCATTTGTAGTCATAGGTGTGCTTACTGGTTTAGAGTTTTCCATCCCAAATTTCTTAAGTAGTTCTTTCAAGTACTTAGATTGACTCAAAAATATGCCTTTATCAGTCTATAAAATCTGCAATCCTAAAAAGAATTTTATTTCTTCTATCATAGACATTTCAAATTCATGCTGCATTTTAAAAGAAAATTCTTTGCATAATTCATCTTCTCCTCCAAAGATTATATCATCAACAAATACTTTAATAATCAAGATGTCATCATTAGTTACTTTGTAATATAAATTGCTATCTGCATTTCCTTTAGTAAAACCAATCTTTAAAAGATACTTATTCAATCTTGCATACCAAGCTCTTGGAGCTTGTTTTAATCCATACAGAGCTTTTCTTAATCTGCAAACCATATCATTGTCATCTGTCAAGGAAATTCTATCAAGTTGTTCAATATAGACTTCCTCTTCAAGATCTCCATTCAAAAATGCACATTTGATATCCATTTGATAAACTTTGTAATCCTTGTGAGCTGCAAAGGCCAAGAATAATCCAACTACCTCAATTCTGGCTACCGGTGCAAAGGTTTCATTGTAATCAACTCCTTCTGTCTGAGAATATCCCTTACACACTAGTCTTGCTTTATTTCTGACAACCTTACCATCTTCATTGAGTTTGTTTCTAAATACCCATTTGGTTCCAATTACATTTTTTTTTTTAGGCCGGGGAACTAATGTCCAAGTATTATTTTTCTCAATTTGTCCTAATTCTTCTTGCATAGCTTTAATCCAAAATCTATCTTCACATGCCTCATTGACAGATAATGGTTCAATTTGAGAAATAAGACATACCTCTTCATTTTCCAATCTTCCTCTTGTCATGACTCCTTTAAATTTGCTTCCAATTATCTGATCTTCAGAATGATTCAATCTTACATACTAGGGTGTCTTAGTCTATTGTTGTTCTTCATTTACTATGGAATCTTCTGATGATACCGGAGTAACTGGATCATCATTCTGTACTGGTGGATTTATTGTCAGTTCATTTGTCATAATTTCAGTTACCGGTTCAGAGTCTATATACCTTGAAGTTCCTCTGAATTGTTCATCAATCTTTACATTTGTACTCTCAACAATTTTCTGTAATCTTTTATTAAAACATCTGTATGCTTTACTCTTAGATGAATAACTAAGAAATATTCCTTCATCACTTCTAGGATCAAACTTGCCAATATACTCATCTCTTCTAATATAACATTTACTTCCAAAAATTCTAAAATACTTAAGAGTAGGAGTATTACCAAACCATAGTTCATGAGGGGTCTTACCGGTTTCACCTTTGATGTGAACTTTGTTGAATGTATAGACAATAGTGCTTACTGCCTCTCTCCAGTACACATGTGGTAGATTTGCTTCTGATGACTTACTTCTTGCTGCATCCAAAATAGTTCTATTTTTCCTTTCAATAACTCCATTCTATTGTGGTGTTCGAGGTGCTGATAACTGTCTTTTGATTCCATTCACTTCACATAATGTATTAAAATCTCTAGTTGTGAATTCTCCTCCTTGATCTGATCTTAAACATTTAAATTTCTTACCGGTTTCATTTTCAACCATTGTCTTGAATAGTTTGAACTTCCCAAGTGCTTCTGATTTTTCTCTGAGAAAAGTAACCCAACACATTCTAGAATAATCATCAATAATTAGCATGAAATATCTATCACCTTGTAAGCTTTTAGTTCTAGCTGGACCACATAAATCAATGTGAATTAAATCAAGAGCATTATTGGTTTTTTCTAGAATACTTTTGAAACTAGCTCTAACTTGTTTTCCAAATTGACATTCCTTGCAAATTGTATTCTGAGGTTTCACAATTTTAGGTAGATCTCTAACTCCCTTAGAAGTACTAATTTTTACCATGCAATCAAAATTTACATGACATAGTCTTTTATGCCATAGCCAACTTTCATCTATATGTGCAATTAAGCATGCCTTTTCACTGTTATTCAAATGAAAGATATTACCTATAGTCTGATTACCGGTTGCAATTTCCAAACCAGTTCTATTCATGATTTTGCATTTTCCATTTTTAAATTGTAACTGAAAACCTTTCTCAACTAATTGACCAACACTTAAAAGATTATGTTTTAATCCTTCAACATAGTAGACATTGTCAGTATTATGTTTACCATCAAGAGATATTGAACCCTTACCTTTGATTGAATAGGCTTTGTAATCTCCGAATCTCACTAAACCTCCACTGTATTCTTGAAAGTTCAAGAATTTGCCTTTGTCTCCAATCATGTGATGTGAGCATCTTGAGTCAATAATACATTTGTCCTTTGATTTAACTTTAGCTGCTAGGGCTTGTTCTACTGGTTGAGCAATAGGTACCAGTTGATCTTCTATTATAGCAACAAAGACCCATCCATTGTCTGCTGGATCCTCATTAGAATCATTAGTCACACCTTCATCAGCAATGTAACAAGATTTATCTTTGTTTTTCTTGAATCTATATTTCTGATATTCAAGATTAGGTTTGTATGTCCTTCTAGCTTCTTCTCTTAGTCTAGCATGTCTATCAAGGCATCTTGAAGCCATATGACCAATCTTATTGCAGTTAAAACATTTAAAGGGTGCTTTACCTTCATACTTACTTCCAATTGGACCTTTTGGCATTTTTCTTGCAAATAGTGCTTCAAGTTCTTCAAGCTCTTCATTCTCCTTCCTGGTTTCTTCAAGTTCTCTTGCATAAAAGGCTCTCCACTCTGATTTGTCAAAGGATGGAGCAGATGATGCTGATGCTTTGAAGGCCAAATCAGTTTTTATAGTAGTAACATGACCAAATTCCTCAATTTCAAAAGCTAAAAGTTTTCCAATCAATGTATCCCTAGTTACTGATGTATTAGGCATTGTTCTCAACTCATTTATAGCAGTAACCTTCATTTTATATGCCGGTGGCAAACCTCTTAAGATTTTTGAAACAATCTTATCTTCACTCAAGGTTCCTCCACAACATTTGATACCCAAAACAATTTCATTTACTCTTTCCATAAAAGAATAAATCCTTTCATCTTCTTCCACTTTTAGATGTTCATACCTGACCCAGAAGCTTTCAAGTTTTGCAATTTTGACTTTGGAATCTCCTTCATTCAGTGTTTCCAAATGATCCCGAATAGATTCTGCAGTTGATCTATCTGATAATCCCATGATTTGTTGATCTGATAATGCACCCAGGAGTGCTTCTCTAGCTTTGCAATCATTTTCTTCATATTTGGCTAAAGTAGTGGGAGTAGTTTGACAAGCTACAGTAGCAGTATAACCATTCTTAGTAACTTCCCAGATGTCTTTACCAATGCAATTTAGATGCATCTCCATTTTGATTTTCCATATCCCATAGTTGGTTCCATCAAGTTTAGGATTGTCCTTTCTGAAATAATTAGTAGACATTGGATCTCCTCAAGTTGTTAAACTTCTGCAAAAAGAGGACTAGGCTTTGATACCAATTGTAGGTCCTTGAGACAATTGAGAGGGGCGGGGGGGGTGAATTAGTTGTCAAATAAATTCAAACCAAAAACTTATTAACCAACTTAATGCTTAATACCAGTAAGATAGTTAAGTATGCCAGTAAACAGTGTTAACAGAAAATTGCTATACCAGTAAGAATTAATGCATGAAACATAAGCACAAAGTCATCCACAACATATGACACCAATATTTGTATGTGGAAACCCTGTAAGGGGAAAAACCACAGTGGGAAACCTTACCCATAATCAGATGATACTACTGCAAATAGTAAGTGTACAAAGAGGGGTCTGCACATGCAGAAAGGCCAATAGCCTAGAGCTCACTGCTCAATCACAAATGGGAGTCACACTGACTACAGTTGGATGGTTAAATCTAATAAGAATGTACTATAGAAAATAACATCTTCAAATGCTGGATTCAGTACTAGTGTAATGTTGATATGCTTCTTCAAAAACCTAACTTCACCTTTGAATGATGTCTTCATGTATACCTCTTCTTGATCTCGCATATACCTTCACACAATTCTTTGTCGCATTCCACACTTGATCTTACAAATAAGATCTTACATTTATACCATACCCTAAGACCAATTTTAGTAGGTCGGCTCTACAAGATATTACAATAAAAATATTTTACAAATAATACAATATCCGATGCAATAACTGATTGAACAGGTTGGCTAAATGCATTTACAGCAATAATAAATCATCTCCATAGTGTGCCATGCTGATCTGGAAAAGATAAGCCTACCGGTGAAACCCTAGATAACCTGGACCTATTTGTCGGTAAAAGCAAATATGCAAATAAGAGTATACCAATGATTATTACTTCAAAATAAAGTGTCCACATGATGTCTTCGACATTACCAAGTGTCTTCCATGTCATTTCAGGTACAGGTGAACATTATATCCTGCCAATGAACCATATACTGGTAACTGTTGCACAGTTTACTATTTGCCGATGAATGTTGCTAGATCTCCAAAGTAGGTGTATTTAGTAGGTGTTGAAATCAACAACAAAACCATACCAAAATACCAACAGTAGAGAAGTAAAAGGATGACATATGCTTTGAAGTAGACACTGACTACTGCTATGTTAATGTTGTAGAACTGATAACTCAATCTTTGCAACCTATGGGCTATGAGATTGATTTTGACATTATACAACAATAGATAGATGCTTTTCTTACACTTCCAAGGCATGCTACCAAGCTAAGATACGGTACATATGAAGAAGTTAAAGAGAAAGTTAAGATGAGCATTGTAGTACCTAAGGTTACAAGGAAAGCAACAAAAATGATTAAGGCATTAATAGAGAAATTTGGAGAAGGTTCTTCCTCCACACCTATCAAGGGCACTCTAGTCATCACCGAGGAGGAATCTGAAGCCCAAGAGGCAACTATTACTTTGAGCACCGAGTTGCCTAAAGGGAAAATTTTGAAAAGGAAGAAATAGGACACATCAAAGGTATCACCAACTCCTTTAGTAAAGTGCCCAAACACAAGATCATCTGTAGTATCACCGAGTAAGAAATAGAAGAATGTTGCCACACCAAAGGTAATCAAAACTTATAAGAAATCTAGTCGTAGACTCATTTTGTCTAAAGAGTCCAGTGACATCAAATCTGAAGGTGCAAGCAAATTTCAGATTGTTAAGAGTAAATAGAAAGATGTACATAGCATTGATAATTTTTGTGCAAATCTGAAACAATATGGTGGATTTGGATCATTTAGATTTGTTAAGTATGAATCCAGAAATGATTATGAAAAGAGACCAATAGAAGAAGCTGTCATCTGCACACTTCTGAAATTCCGATTGGTCCCATTGGATGTATCTAATTCTCTTCGAAAAGAATTGTATATGAACATTGATAACAGGTGGAAGTATGCTATGGACTTGGAGAAATAGATGAGAGAAAGAAGTCTGGTACATCTCTTCTTAGACATGTCGGTAGATGAGATCAATGAACATCTGAAAAACTACCACGCAAAATTCCTTGTCAAGCAAAGAGCCTTGAAATTAATGAATGGCCTTTATCTACATGTAGAAAATGAGACCAAAGAAAAGTGGTAGGAAATATTTTGAATTAAGAATGTTGGTGAACAAGTTGAAGTTGAAATAGTTGATGTCACCGAGCAAGATCCTGATATCACCATGCAAGACCCTGCTGACACTATACAAATTGATGAGGATATCATGGACACTGAGGCACAAGAACAGTAAATGATAGAAGGGAATGCTTATGCCCAACTGGTTTCAAGTGAGCCAGTTTTGGAACAAGTTAAGCCCTATCCTTGGGTCACTCAACCTATTTCAACCAAGGCCCGTTAGGATACTGAACAAGGAATAGAGGATCACAAGTCTACAAAAGGAGAAGCTACTTCTCAGGCCACAAGGGAACAGACTTCACAAGCACCTTCTGGCACTGAAATTGTTACAACTGAGACCCCGAGCAAGGATTCACTAAAGGCTACATCAGAGGTTCAAGAAATTGGCAAAAGTGTTGCCTCTACCAAGCAACCTACAGAGGGTCAACAAGCCTCCCAAGCCATTGTCTTAGTTCAATCGGTGAAAACTAAAGAAAAGAAAATGAAAAAGCATAGTTTCAAATTAGATTTGTCAAAACCAATAGTGTTGCCGAATGTAGACATCTCCAAATTAAAAGGGCAAGCACTCATTGAATTCGGTGAACTATGCAAGGCCAAAGCAGAACAGGAAAAACAAATGGCTATTCAAAAGAAAAATAGAGTACTTTAGAAGGTGAAAGCACTCTTAATCGATATGCTACCTGAAGCTATAGTGACACAAGATGTAGCCATCCATGTTCAACTGGATGAACTCCTAACTAAGAGAGAGACATCTGGAGTAGATGCATCTGAATATTTATGCAAATTGAAGGACAAAGAGCTCACTGCTAAAATGATTGAAGAGGTACAGAAAGATATTTCTATTGGCAAGGTAAAACTTGTCAAATTTATTGCTGAGTTGTCCCCTCAACTCAAGCACATTCTTTCATTATTTCAGAAACTCTGTACATTTTCTTTATTTATTAAGGACATCAAGAATAAAACCAAAGTGATTAAGAAAGAGATCACTGATCTCTCCAATTAGTTGACCACTAAGCCAAATTCTATTCAGAATTACTATACCAAGCTACAAAAGCTCATGGCTCAACAATTGGAACTTCAGAATGAAGAGCACAAAATAAGGATGGACATTATGACACTTCAAACATTATTCATTTGACACTTGTCCTTCGTCCACAAGTAGATCAACAAGGCTACCTCCCTGTCCACTCAGCTAGAGGGAAGCACCTTAGATGGACTCATTTCATTGTTAGCTAACATTACAGCTCAGAACACACTCATGGACAATGTGAAGGATGCCCTCTCTACCGCTCTCACCGATGCTAGAACAAAGTAAAAATCCATTTTTGACCAGTTGCCTCCATCGAATGGTAACTAAGTTTTGATGTTTGTCAAAAAGGGGGAGTATATAGTGTACATAAGAGTATAATGTATATAAGCAGATTAGCATACAAATAATTTTGATAGGGGGAGTAGTGACAACTGAGCAATTAATACATAATATTGATCATAGCGCATGCACACTCAGAGTTTTGTACAGTATATTGATAAGGGGAGTATACCTAAGTATACTATTTTATTGTCAATTGTATATACTGTCAGTTCAGTCAAAAGGCAAGATTGTTACTATTTACTAACTTGTCAATAGTTTTAGGTTCAATTCATTCTATATACTCTAGTCGGTTATTACTACTGAATCATTAAGTCAGTAAGAACAAAACAATCGGTAAGCATAGAGCAATCGGTTATAGAAGAAAGTAGTCATAGAGCCTATTTTACACCAAGCTATCTACCGAGTAACACTCTATGTCTACTGAGCAGCAAAAATGATATACCGAGTTAACACACACCAAGTGAAATGTGTTACTAGATTCATTGAACCTAGACACATATGGGAAACATGTTACAAGATCGAGGAACAGGGAATCTTTATGGCTTAGGAAATTGTACCTTAAAGATTTTGTATGATTTTGAGGTTATCTATCCAATGAAATATTTTGCATGGTTACTCATTTTATGAATCATGTTTGTAAGATCAAAGTAATGAATAAGATCACCGACATAAGAGATCTATTTATACAACATGAATTGAGGATCAGAAAGAGAGACAGATATGTGTGTGAAGCAAGACATAAGGAAGAACTGAGTATTGTGATTGTAAAAGACACAAAAGTTACCAAGAAGAATTTCAGAGAATAGTCAAGGAACAGAGTAAATAGAAGGGTTTACCAAGTTACTTTATGGATTACCGAGGTATGCTATAAGCAAGGTAATCTCATGTTGAGCACAGAGAATCTGCTATAACATTCTAGATGTGAAGTTGCAGATATTTATAATCTTGATTGTAATATTTTAAGTTGTAAGAGAAACCTTTAACAGGGTAAAACACTCTAACAAAGTCTATAAATTGTAAAGCCTTTAACCAAGTGCAGCATTTAGAATAAGTGTTGTAAAATCCTTTAGCAAGGTAGATCTAACGATCTTGATACTCCTAACAAGGTAAGCTATCAGAAATAGTAGAACATGTAGCTCTAATCAAGCAACCTTTATTATTGCAGTAGTGAAGTTGTGGGTGCCATCCCCATCGCAGTTTTTCCCTCTAACCAAGACTTACTGCATAACCAAAATATATGTGTTATGGATTGAATCATGTATGATTGTTATTTATTTGTTTTAGCATTATATTATGTTACAGTAGTTTTTGGTTTATGCTTAACAGTAAAGTTATTGTTGAAGAAAAGTTTTGAAGTACTGATTCAACCCTCTCCTCTCAGTACATTAGCTTTCCATATTGGGTCTAACACACTTACCCAACATGTTTTGAAAGTATAATCTAAAATAGAATAACAAATATAGTCAGTAACATAGTAGTTGTGGACTTGGGCCCTATTTGCTTTGCTTTACTTTGGGGGTTTCTATTCTTTACTGTGATGGGGGTTTGTTGCTTTTGGATGTATGTTTTGTGTAGATGTGATCTTGGTACTTATTTTCTTTGGGAGCTTCAGGCCATTGTTATAAGGGTTGTGGTTTTAATTTTACTAACTAGAGTTGGTGTTGGGTCTCCTATGGGTCTGGGAAGGAGGTTGGTTGTGGTGTATAGTGTTTTCTCTAGTCTATGGGCCCTCTATTACAAGTGTGGTTGTCGTTGCACCAAAAGATTGACTTGTTAATGCCTGATGCAACCACTAGACCTATAGAATCCACATGAGGCAGTTAAGCCATGTCACAAACCTAAGTGTTGCACTGCACAACACAAGAAGACCAAGGACTAACACTTTACAACAATCCCTCCCTAGTGCAAGCAAGGGGTTTGAACCTGTGAACAAGCTCTGATACCACTTTTTATTAGTGTGGTTGTCGTTAAACCAAAAGATTGGCTTGTTAATGCTTGATACAACCACTAGACTTATAGAATCCATAGGAGGAAGTTAATCCATGTCACAAACCCAAGTGTTGCACTACACAACACAAAGAGACCCAGGGCACACACCTTGCAATACCCTCTTACATTCCCTAAGTTTTTTTTCTTGTTGCTTCTATTGGAGAGGATATTTCTCTCCTAGTTTTAGGTAGATCTTCCTAGTTTGGGAGTGTGGACATGTTGGATATGGTGTTCTTATGCTCATTTCATTCTATTCCCTATTTTATTTTTTTACATTTCTTACAGCTTTTGGCAAGATGTTGCTTCTACATGTGATATGCTTTGAAGAATTTCTATTGGTAAGGTTTTTGTGGACTTGTCGATTGTTTATACTTATGTGGCCTCTAATAATTTTGGGCCATTTTTTGGTGTTTATTTTTTGTTAGGGGTATGTCCTTTTCATACTCTTATGACTCCTATTGGGGTGGAGTTTCGCATGAGTAAAGATTATCTTGTAACTTTGTTCCTTTGGTGGGTTGCCTTAATGCATATAATTTTTACTAAGATTTGGAGTAGCTATAAGGGAGTTTTTATTGCCCTTTCTCTTGACATAACTCAATTGTCTCCTATAGAGTTGGGGAATTCTTTGGTGTATTGGGTTGCTTCATTAATTATGCATCTTTCATCTTCTTCGAATTCTCCTATAGATGTGAAGTTATGTCCTATGGAGGTGGAGATTTTCATAGTTAGAGGAGACAAACTGTTGTACAAGGAAGTTGTTCCTAATCCTAAGGATGATCTTGATGAGCAGTTTATTGGTTGTAAGGAGGTTGTTGCTACATTTCTTTCTATTTATCTCTTTTTCTCTTCTATTGAGGTGGAGACTAAATATAGTATTCAAAGATTGTTTCGATTGTACATGTAGGTTAATGGAGCATTGTAAAACCCTTTGATAATCAGTCTCTAAGTTATCTTGTCTAATGGTTTCAACATTTTAATAAAAACACTTCCTCTTCGATGCTTACTTTTTGTTGAGTGGTTGATGGTTAGCTGCTATTCATTTGCGTGGTACCTTTGTGAAACATTATTCTTAATCATTTTCAAACCCCTACAAAATCTATTTGTAAGAGGTTTCAGGTCCCTTAAAAAACCTATTTTACCCCTAAAAAAAATATAGTAATCATTTTGTTGGCATTTGAATGAATATTGCATTAATGATATGCTATGTTGTCATTGATGTCAATTGAGCCAGTAAGGGTATTCATGATTGCTGATGTTATTATTGATATTGCTTTTGTGTTGTAACCGGTATGATAAACTTTGTGGAAGATGTTGTAAATCGGTATATGGTAATTTGTAAGTTGAACTGGTGTATAAGGTTAAACATTTCTATGATATGTAACCGGTAAACCCTACCTATTGTTTTGTGTTAAACCCTTACCGATCAAAGTTTGTTGGTTTAAGATCTAATGTTGAGCAGTATAGATGGAGACATGTGTGATCATTGTATGAGGATAAGTTCATGTTATTTTGGCATGTTTGATTGTCTTGGGAAAGACCAAAGTGGATTGCATCAAATGCATAGCGCGTGATGAGTTACAAGTCCAATGAAGCAGTGATCATGGAGCGGTTGGAATTTTATTGAAGAATGTGAAGAGATTGTTATGATTTCTAACGATCAAGATTGTACCGACTTGTTTGTAATCTTGATGATGAGAATTAGGTTTTTATTGTGTTACTGACCTAGTCGATTTGTATTTAAGGTCGATGAAGTTGTTTGAAAAAGAGTTGGCAAAACTAGTAGAAACCAATTACGTGTATGGTTGCCAAATCGGTGAATGGATCTGCAGTTTGAGTAAAGGCAAATTGAAGCTTAAGAAGGATCTGATCAAACAAATGTAGTGCTATTTAGACAGATGAAGAAAACTTATTGTTTTCTAACAATTACAACAAAATTGAAATCCCCTAATAGGGTAACCTCTAAAAAGCTTGGTTACTGATTAAATCCTCTAACAAGGTGGTCCATTAGTTTGGATTCTCAAATCCTCTAGCAAAGTTACTCCTAACAGGGTATTGTGTTTTTCATCAAGGCATATCTGTAAATCCCTTAATCGGGTGATTCCTAACTAGAAGTAGTTCTTAACAGTACTTATTGTAAAAGCTTTAACAAGCATGTCTCCTAATAGGGTGAACTTCAGAAGAGTTCAGATAGCTATCCTTCTGAGTCTCATGTCACTGTGGTGTTTACCTATTTAGGTTTTCCACGTATAAATATTTGTATCAAGTGGTGATTACTTTTGTGGTTATGATCTTATTTGTTGATTTGATTAACTACTTAACTATTCAGATATGGCATAATAAATGGAGGCATTGAGAGATGGAATATGTTGATATTTGATTAAGCATTTAGATGTTTACAAGATTGAAGTTGTTTACTGTTAATTTGGTTTAACAGTCAACCGATTGGTGTTGATAATCTTTGAGTATTGATCTTGACAAGTGAAAGTTTACATTGTGAGTTTGATTTTGAGTTTGGGAGTTTGTATCAGTTTTTTAGTATATTGATTCACCCCCTATCAAAGTATTCTACCTGATACTTATTCTTTCATCATATCATCAATTGGTATCAGAGCGTCTCAGGTCCTCTTTACCTAAAAGCCTAATAGCTTGAGGAAAAGATCTTGTAGATCATGATGAAGAAAGAAGGTCCTAAGTTTAACAAAGAGAGCTATAGAATCTGGAGTGACAAAATGAAGATTTACATTAAGAGTCTTGGTAGTCAGTATTGGGATCATTGATAGTGGTATCAAGCGACAGCTATCTGTACCAAGGACACCACAACAGAATGGTATAGCTTAAAGAAACAAATGGTCAGTGGTTGAAGCAACTAGAAATATGTTGATAAAAGGAGGTGTTGTGAAAACATTTTGGAGAGAATCTATAAGTACAACGATCTATACAATAAACCGGTTTCTGGTGAAAAGAGGTAAGGAAAAGACACCTTATGAATATTGGTATGGAACATCACCGGATTTTAGTTATTTAAAGATCTTTGGTAGTAAATGTTTCATTAAAAGAGGTGATTACGTAAGCAAGTTTGAAGCTAAAAGTGATGAAGGCATATTTCTTGGCTATTCCACCAAGAGTAAGGCCTACAAATGATTAAAAACCGGACACATAAAATTGTTGAGAGTGCTGATGTTCGAGTAGATGAATGTCCTAAAATTTTAGAAGAAACCAATTTAGAGAAAAGGATGAAGATCCTTGCATTTTGATTTTGGAACTTGAAATAGTTAAATTTGAAACCAGTAAAGCAAATTGTGATGCACTTGTTTAACCAAAACAAATGAATTTAGAAGAAGAAGATAATGAAGAAGTTGAACCTATGGAGAATGATCATGTTATTCCTAGATATGTGAGACTGAATCACAGTCCTGAGTAGATTATTGGGGAGAAGGATGTTGGAGTACTTACTAGAAGGAGAATAAGAGAGAACTCTTGCATGATATCCACCATTGAACCTAGAAGTGCTCAGGAGGCATTTGGTGATGATCATTGGGTTAAGGCAATTGAATAAGAATTAGATTGAGAAGACCAACACTTGGACCCTCGTACCCCAATAGGTAAACAAAAATGTCATAGGTACTAAATATGTGTTTAGAAACAAGTTAAATGAGGATGGTGTTGTAGTTCGCAATAAGCCAAGATTAGTTTGCAAAGGATATACACAAGAAGAAGGAGATGATTATGGAGAAACATTTGCACCAATAGCAAGACTGGAAGGAGTTAGAACATTACTTGCATTTGCAGCTCATAAGAAGTTCAAGGTATATCAGATGGATGTTAAGTCTTCATTTTTGAATGGGATATTTGAAGAAGAGGTTTATATAGAGCAGTCTAATGGTTATGCATTGACAGATAATGAAGACATGTTATGTAGATTGCATAAAGCTTTATATGAATTAAAGCAAGCACCCAGAGCATGGTATGAAAGGCTTCATACACATCTGATGAAGATAGGCTTTGCAAGAACCAGTGATGAAAGCAACATTTATCTCAAGTCTGAGGGAGATGAAATACTAGTCAATGAAGTATTTGTTGATGACATTATATTTGGAGGTAATGATGTCATGAGCAACAATTTTGCAGATGAAATGAAGAATGAGTTTGAAATGTCCTTAGTAGGGGAAATAAAAAATTTCATAGGCTTGTAGATACAACAAATGAAGAATGGTATTTTCATTACTCAATCTAAGTATGTGAAAGAGGTTTTGAAGACTTTTGGCATGAGTGACTGTAAAGCAGTTGGAACACCAATGGTTAGAGGTTGTAAATTGTCCAAGGAAGATGCATCTAAGTTTGTAGATGAGAAGGAGTATAGGTCAATGATTGGGAAATTACATTATGTTGTTCACAGTTGACTAGATATTGCGCATGCAGTTGGTATTGTTGCTAGATTTCAAAAAAATCCAAAGGAAGCACATTTGATAGCAACCAAGAGAATTTTTAGATGACCAGAAAGGTAATATTGAAGGATCATTGGGCAGAAAATATTGATGACCAGAAAGGTAATATTGAAGGATCATTCTTTATAGGAGGAAGGTTAGTTTCATGGAGTAGTAAAAGGCAGAGTTGTACTTCACAATCTACTACTAAAGCTGAGTATGTAGCAGCTTATATGAATTGCACACAAGATATTTGGATGAGGCACATTTTGGAAGGCTTTAAGATGAAGATCTCAGAACCTATAAGGATTTTATATGATAATACAAGTGCCATAAATATTTGTAAGAATTATGTTTTGCATGCAAGGACTAAGCACATTGAATTAAAGTTTCACTTTTTGAGGGAAAAAGTTCAAAGTAAAGATGTTATCTTAGAGCATGTTTCTACCAAGGAGAAACTTGCAGATATCTTTACCAAACCTCTACGTAAGACCACTTTTGAGTATCTTAGAAGTTAGTTGGGGGTTGTCCCTCTTCATGAAGTCAGTTCAACATGATGCTGATTGCATCAGTCCTTGAATTACAAGTTGTAGTATGTTGTTGATGCACAGTGAAAATTCAACATCACATGTTTTACTTTAATTTTGGAATTGTTGTGAAAGGGGGAGAAGAATTATGTGACTCGCAAAGGGAATCCAATGGCAGGCTGAAGATAGATAGAGCATGGTGAATACTTGGTAATGTAAACTAGGATTCTTATTCACCCATCCACAACAATAATCAGAGGCATTGATATTTGTATTGCTATCAATGCCAAATGGGGAGATTCTTGGCACTTGCATGAAGATTGCATTAATGATATGTTATGTTGTCATTGATGTAAATTGAACCGGTAATGGTATTCATGATATTGCTGATGTTATTGTTGATATTGCTTTTGTGTTGTAACTGGTATAATAAACTTTGTGGAAGATGTAATAAACCAGAATATGGTAGTTTGTAAGTTGAACCAGTGTATAAGGTTAAACATTTCTATGATATGTAACTGGTAAACCCTAGTAGTTGTTTTGTGTTAAACCCTAATCGATCAAAGTTTGTTGGTTTTAGATCTAATGTTGAGTGGTATAGATGGAGACACATGTGATCATTATATGAGGATAAGTTTGAGTTATTTTGGTACATTTGATTATCTTGGGAATGACCAAAGTGGATTGCATCAAATGCATAGTGCATGATGAGTTACCAGTCCAATGAAGCGGTGATCATGAAGTGGTTGGAATTTTCTTGAAGAATGTGAAGAGATTGTTATGATTTTTAGTGGTCAAGATTGTACCGACTTGTTTGTAATCTCAATGATGAGAATTAGGTTTTTGTTGTGTTACCGACCTAGTTGATTTCTATTTGAGGTCGATGAAGTTGTTTGAAAAAGAGTTGGCAAAATTGGCAGAAACTAGTTGAGTGTATGGTTGGCAAACCAGTGAATGGATCTGCAGTTTGAGTAAAGGCATATTGAAGCTTAAGAAGGATTTGATCAGGAAAATGTAGTTCTATTCTGACAGATCAAGAAAACCTATTGTTTTCTAACAATTATAGTAGAATTGAAATCATCTAATTGAGTAAGCTCTACCAAGCATGGTTACTGATTAAATCCTCTAACAAGGTGGTCCATTAGTTTGGATTCTCAAATCCTCTAGCAAGGCTACTCCTAACAGGGTATTGTGCTTTTCATCAAGGCATATTTGTAAATCCCTTAACAAGGTGATTCCTAATCAGAATTAGTTCTTAACAGGACTTATTGTAAAAGCTTTAACAAGCTTTGCTCCTAAAAGGGCGAACTTTAGAAGAGTTCAGATAGCTATCATTGTGAGTCTCATCTCACCATGGTTTTTACCTATTTGGGTTTTCCACGTATAAATATTTGTGTCAAGTGGTGAATGATTTTGTGGTTGTGATCTTATTTGTTGATTTGATTAATTACTTAACTATTCTGATATGGCATCATAACTAGAAGCATTGAGAGATGGAATATGTTGATATTTTATTAAGCATTTAGATGTTGACAAGATTGAAGTTGTTTACCTTTTAAGTTGGTCTAATAGTCAAACCGGTTGATGTTGATAATCTTTGAGTATTGATCTTGACAAGTGAAAGTTTACTTTGTGACTTTGATTTTGAGTTTGGGAGTTTCTATCAGTTTTTTAGTATAATGATTCAGCCCCCCCTCTCACTATTCTACCAGATACTTATTCTTTCATCATATCATCACAATTAAAAATTTTTCTTGTTTCAATGAAGAAACATAACATTATGTAGTTTTTATTTGTCAAAGATCATATAATATTCACCGTGATGCCTTACATTTGTAGTATCACAAATTGTACACCCCTAATTAGGGTTGTATAATTCCATGCTTAGGTTACCACCCACTTTAGTGTGTTGCATTTTTCATTTTCAATATTCCTTTAGGCATTTAATTATTAATTTAATTAAACCTAAAGTGTTCCCTTATCATTCCACATAATATTAAAATTGGACCCTTAACCATAAGTGTGCCACTTTTTATTTAATCTTCTTTAATCAATTAATCATTAAGTTTTGATAATGTCCTATTTCAACTTTCAAGGCCCAATTTCGCATATCTAAACACCTTGCATTGATGCACTGACCTAGGATTAGCTTTGTAATCATGAAATCTTGCATCCCTAAAAAATTGGAAAAAAGTTGGTCCCAACTTTTTCCCCTTACATTTCAGGATCATGTTGTGGCAGTATTACAATGTTTAAATCTTTCTTTATGTGAAAATATATCCATTCTAGGTTGGCCTATCATAAAAAATAAAGCTAGGATTTCATATATAGCCTTTGCTTTCCTCATTTGAAGGATCCAATGACTTTAGCAATTGAAGAGCCTCTTGTGAAGTGTACAATCAACAAATCAAGCATTTATCAAGTCTTTATCAACCTTTGTATCATCTATTGAATCTTTGTAGATATGAATAATAATAAGGAGATCATCGAGTGTTGATTAGCTTGTACCTCTCCCTTAGGGTTTGGTATGGTTTCATGTTCTTTTCATATCTCTATGTGAGCTTCACCTCACTCATTTTTAGATTTACATTATTGCTTTAGATCCATATTGCATTTGTGATTTGAAGTATTAACATTTACATTATATTCATATAGGGTTTTTACTCAAAACATAGGGTAGAACTCTTAATTTGCATTCTAGCTCATTTAGGATCTTACAAACACATGAGATTATAGGGTGTACACACTTTTCAATATTGCATCAGCTATTTTTGGAGGTGGAATCACCAAGATAAGGGGCGTGACTAAGGAAAAACCCTATATAGCCACCTAAACACAACTTTTCAAGTTGCAAGTGTAGGTACATGTTTTCGATGAAGTTGTGATCTTTCAGGAACACAAAAGTCATAGGCAAATGCCTAGATTCATAGGAAGGCCCCAGATGCCTAGGACCAAGGCACCCAACACCCTGGTCCTTTTCATTTTCTATTAGACTTTGGTAGTTTAGGCTTAAAGATCTTGAATTTGTAGATTTTAGTCATTCAACATAGTACAATAACGGGTACAAGAGTGCTCGATGCCCTAGTTTGGCTCGATTAGGATGAGTTTTGGGAGACATGTGTACATATGGATTTCATTTCTTGTTCTATAATCTGTATCTCTCTATTATTGTAATTTATATCTAGTCATTTGTATTCATCTCTCTAGTTTACTTAATTTATTGTTTACATTTGACTTATTAGTAGCAAAGGAATATAAACCCTAAAGATATTCCTCGATTCTCTTTTATAAGAGCAAGTCAAAGTGAATCATTTCATTAGGCTATTTCATATTCAAATGTGTGAATGAGAGTGTGATTAGGTCTTAGTGTACATGATCTTTGAAGAAGCATAGAATATGGTGAGGGAGGAAATGAATGAAATGAGCCTTGGGAAACTAAGATAGATAGTTAAATAAAGTGGTATCTTACTACTTGAAGGTTGGTACATTTACTATAACATTAATTTTTATTCTTTAGGAAAGCAAGAAAAAATTGAAGCTACAAAAAGAAAAAAAAATGCAAAAGCTTTCTATTTTGGGTCAAGATTTGACCGAAGACATGATGTCTTAGCTATTTGGTCATTTTTATTTTTAATAGATAATCCTCACATGATAAAAGACAAAAATGAACTATATTGCCATTTGTTTATTAGGAGGCTTACTAACACCATAGTTTCTCAGGCTACACAATTGACCTCACATTCAACCATGTTTATAGAATCTCCTACTTAAAGACTTGAAGTAAATATGGATAAGGTAATAGAGGAAAATTAATTATTCAGAGAAAAAATTACAACTCAATATCTTTTCTCCTTCCTCCTTAATAAGTTCTCACACAAGAATAAATAATACAGTTTAGGGAAGAGTTAGAGATGACAAAAAAAAAGCCATAAATCTACAAAATATTTTTTAAAAAGTGTGAAGAGAGGAGAAGAAACAAAATAAATGAAAACAAAAATAAGAGATGATATAGTTGACTCGTTGTATGGAAATAGATTGATTCATTCTTAGGAAATGTAGATAAAGCATGACAGTCATACAATACCATTAAAGGACTTTATAGAAACCATGCTAGGGTTAGAATTCATCTTCAATGTGTTGAGAAGTATTTAAGGCCAAGAATTGAGGATTTTTATGTTCCAATGGAAAATGTGGATGTGGAGAATGTAACATAGCAAGACATGTGTGATATGCACCACAAATATGAGAAGATGGTACAATTGCTTACTGTCCATGGTACTTATAAACAAATGATTATAAGGGAATTGTTTGCATTTGAAGAAATTATTATCTACCATATGTTTTTCCTATGCAAAGAAGATGGATACTTGAAATGCAATATAGTATATAAGGCACTTTTTACATATATTATTTTTACAATATTTATAGGAATTAATGTTGATGAGGAAGCAAGTTTAAAAAAGTTAAGCTCTTATCTTGATAAATTATATCAACTTGATCAAGGAATGATTTTTATCACCACTATTAGAGGTAAACTATTCCGAGATCAATTCCACAAGAATCTGGCACTAGTCAATTGCATTATAATGGATTATATTTTTGGACTCTAAAATGAAGAACTATGCAAGTTCAATATTCATGTCAACTCAACCATCAGAAAGTGGCCTGCCTTGTTACATCATCAACCCATGGACATCTTCTGAAATTGGAAATAAATGAAGAAAATCAAAATTGACTTGTATTTCAATCATTCATCCTCAAGGACAAGTTTTTTCACATCATCAGTCTTGTAATCATGTGCTTCTTTATGCAGTTTCAATGTCACTAATGTCAATTTATTTTCAGTTTAGATAGTGGAATATCTTCCTTGAATCACGAGCTCTTCATCAACATTTTTTTTATCTCCAACATTCCTTTTGGTGGGCATTTAAATATTTTTTCATATTGCAAGGTGAGTGATTATTAGATTAAAATGTGACACATGTACATGGCTTCAATCTTGTTTCTCTCTTGTTTCTATAAAAGAGAAATCAAAGCCATTTTTCAAACGATTTAAAGTCTTAAGTCTTAGAAGTTTTGGTCTAGTTTTGTAAGGTGTCATTTATAGGAAATATAGATGAATTTTTAGTCTTTCTTGTAATAGTTGTAGATCAAATTTTAAGAAACATGAGAAAAAAAAAATATAATTTATGATTAACTTGTCTCCTTAATATTTTATTCAAACTCTATTAAAATTAATAAGAAAGTTTTATTGATTTCATATATGTGTCCTTTGCAGGGTGTATATCTGATTTTTTTTATCTTCTAAAGCAGAGGATTAAATATATTTAAATAGGATATAAAGGTTTGAATGAGATGCTATGGAACAAAAATTAAAAAATTTGAAATTGGATACTATTGAGAATATAATGTAATTTATTAAAATTAAGAACCCTGTAATCTAAAATTCAATTGATGTATTGGTTCTTATTTTATTCCTAAATCCAAATCTGTACTCCAAGATAGCCATCAATTAATAACCTCCAACTACATTAGATAGAATTACTTATTAAATTTAAATGAATACCTTTTATTTTTTAGTATTGTCCTTTAGTTTAAAATAGCCATATATTCTCTCAAGACCAAAAATTCACATCATCAAAAAATTATGCCAATTTTTCCTTGAAGTTTGTTATTTCTTCATGTAAATACAAGAGCACTTTTGTTAAAAAATAACACAATTGTTAGAAAATTATATACTTACTTATTGTATAGAGAAATTCTCCTTGGTCTTACAGAACTAGAAGTATAGTAGTATGTGTATCTAATTATAGGTTGATAGAGAACTTCACGATAAGTCTAATACTTAAAATGGTTGATTAATTAATCTCCCAAATAAAAAATTATGGCCTTTGGAAGTTGGATCTCCTAAATGGGAAATATTAAATATGTTGGACACATAAATGAGCTATAAAGGGCAGTTACAAATGTTGATGTGTGTTTTTGCACATCATTTGGCATCTTGGATTGGTGATAAGATGAAAACCACTTTTTGGTGGTTTTATTTCATTGTTTTGTAATGTTGTTTGATGGTTTGATGCATTGTATCTCCTATATATTAGGTACATGAGATGGAGGTTGTGTGTAAGAGTTCTATAGCTATTGAATTACCTCTAGATTCTTGTTAGTGCCATTCCTATAAGTAGCTTAATATGGAAGTATATTAAAATATTTTATTCTTTGAAATGATTATAACATAAAATCCTAAAATAGTCATAGTTCATTATTTCATTCTTTTTCTTCTAAGGACACAAAACAAATAAAACAAAAAAATAGTAGTTTATTTAATTTATTTCAAAGAATTTGTTTGGAAAGATATACAAATATAAAATATAACAAAGTAATATATCAATAATATTTTGTTTAATTAATTGGTTTTTAATTCAATATTAGCTTAGTTTGTTCAATATCTATTTCATTAATATTCAATAAATAGATAATATTGAAACAAAGAAAAAATATAACAATTGTATAGCACCATATGACTTCACATTGAGTTAAATGATCAAAAGGCAAGACCAACTTTTTTGCACTCAAACTTGAACAAACAAATGTTCAACTAGAAAAATGATCAAAATGTTACAACTAGACCAAAGTAATGTGAATCAACATTCCCTATGCTCAAGTAACTTAGAATTAGAGAGGATTGAGTAGAAGCTACTCTAAGGGAACTAGGTCAAAACCTACCCAACAAAAGCTCATTGAGGAATAATAAGAATAGGCCAACTAATATAAATAATAAGATATAAATCGATAATATACTATTATCTTATACAACCTTGGCACACTTCTTTGAGGTATATATTAAAGTCTTGACATGTTCTTAGCAAAAAATCACTAAAGTTCACACTACACAATCCACTAATAAAAATACCTACATCAAAACCATCATCACTAAACCTCTATAATTATTCAAAATTATAAATACAGACATAGTTGTTACTAAAACTACTGACCTTGTGAATAGCATTACCACAATTATGATGCTTGTGAGGAATTTATTAGTACAAATGGTCTTCAATTCCACATATATGTTGGAATCCAAAAACATTAAGAGGAGGGGTGAATCAGTGTTCTCCTGGTATGATTAATTTTAACCTTATTAGCACAACAACTTAGTAACTGTTATGCATAAAAGCAAATAACATAAAGTAATAATGCAACCACAAAGATCAACACCATAACACAGAGATTTATACGTGGAAAACCTCAAAGAGGAAAAACCACGATGGGATTGGTGACCCACAATATCTATCCACTGATCAGATGAATAAATATTACAAATAAGGGGCCTGTAGATGCATGAAGGCACACTACCTAGAGCGCACTGCTCATCAAAAAAGGAGCCTCACTGACTACAATCTAGAAAGATGATTGAACTGCAAGAATAACATCTCCTATGCCTGAGTACAGTTCTAGTTAAGCTTAATACCAGAGGTCTTAAACCTCTTACTCAAACCCAAATTGATCACCTATGATTGACCAAAACCTCTGCATATGATTACAACTTTATTCACACATAGATAATCCCATAACCCATGATCTACAAAGAGATCTTAAATCATATTTATACAAACCTAGGACCTAAACAATTAGGTCAGTCACCTAAAACATAATACAATAAATCCATTACATAAACCTGCAAACCAATGATAACCCAAGTCGGCCAAAGACCTAAACAACATTAACCAAATAATAAGTCCAACCCGTAATGTATCGGGAGCATCCACCAACATGTTACATAATCTGGTCCATAACCTAGGAGAATAACATAGAATAACACTGGAACTAAAATAGGTCGCCATAAGCCAAATGTAACCCACTGATCAGCTGGAACATGATCATGATAACCATTAGCATCCTAAGAACCTTCTAGAAGCCACACCAACAACGCTTATCAAATCCATCAAAAGATCTTCAACAAAGAACTGCCAGTAAAACCCTTACCTATAACCAAAAGGCTTACTAGAACATATGATCTCTTTCGGATGACCAAATCCTAAACCAACTAAATGTAACACGCATCTAAACCACATGAATGACCGAACCAAACCATTTCCACCAATCTGAATGTACCTGAGATTACCGAAGATGGTCTCCAGATCAACATCACAATCCAACCACTCTACCGGAACCTGGTAGACAACCAAACAAGCTAGTGTTAACATCAATGACAAACATAAATGTAACACATAATCAATTCCTCCATATATTCAACAATATATACATACATACATACATACTATTAGAATCAGAGATCACCTAGAGGGGGGGGTGAATCAGTGATGTATCAGAATCTAGATCCACAAGCTTACTCTTTATCCACTGATTAACAATGCACAACTGAAAAGAACATAAACATGAAACAAAGAATACACAAATCCACAACATCAAAATTTTTACGTGGAAGCCCAAAAATGGAAAAACCATGGTGGGGCTAGAACCCATAATATTCATATACTATGGCCAGGAGTACATAAATATTACATAGATGGGGAATGCACTTGCATTCAGCTTCACTCCCTAGAGCTCACTACTCAAATATAGTTTCTTGGAAGGCTACAACCTTTAGGGTAGTCTCACTGACTTCCAATCTGATTACAATGAGAAAATACAATAAAATGGACTCTCAAGTAGCATATAACTATACAAGAATGAGTTCTAGTTAAGAACTGAATCCCTGACTGTCTTCGCTCTGCTAAATACTCTGTTACTATTTCAGTCAGCTATCGGATTGTCTGAAAGCAAAGTGTGCACATGAAATTATACTCAATTGCACCAAAACTGATTGCCACACCACTAATACATCAAAAATCAATCGCCAATTAGATCGTATATATCTAGTCTTAACATAAATGAAATCTCCTTCAAGTTGGCTTCAAGAAGTGTAACGTGTAGCTTCAAGTTGGCTTCAATCTCGAACATAAACATAGCACCGGACCAAAATATTATAATCACATGCTTCATAAGGATCTTCCCATTCACCAAGATCACAAAAATAATCACCAAAAACACCGCAATCATCATAAATCATTTTAGATCAAAACATTACTGAGATACCTTGGTTTACCGGTTAACTCTAGCTTCTAGATAAGATGAATCATGACTATAGGATCAAATCTCCAAGAAGAGTTGCCACTAACACGACAACCCTACACCATAAATCAAGCATCAAAGATCACTAGATGAGTGCCAATTACCAATAATCTCCCCCTTTGGCATTGATGGCAACACCTGTTAAAAATGACTAAGTGTAGAAACCTATGAAACTTGTACATCGGATCGAGAATGAAAGAATTCTGAGGCTCCCCCTTAGATCAACAATCCCAAAATATGCATACCGAATTGTACACTCTATACACAATTAGTCTGTAAATTTTTCACCTTATCTCTCCCACTTTGACAAGAATGCCAAAGATGGGGTGTTTCCCAAAATTGATATACAAATGACAATCATTTTACAAATATTTGAAAAGGTCAACATAAACAGTCTAAAAAAATCCCAAGTGAGTATGCAACCCACTCTTCATGTTATCCAAAATTGTGATAAATGCATTAAGTACAGTAGCATGAATTTATAATTCTCTCAAATCTGATGATATAGGCTAGGCCATTTCCTTCATACAATTTGCCTTATTACTTAGCATAGTATCTAACCAGATGGCAATCAGGTTCCAGAGTTCATCCACTTTCCTCAAATGTTTCTCCTTATCTACTTGAAGGCTTGAGATTTGATCAATTAAGGCTATAATTTGTCCTTCATTACTTCTGGTTAATACTAGCAAGCTTTCCCTAGCAGACACCTATCTATTTATCAATATCAATAACTTGAACTTAGGCAAAATGAGGTAAGATTTATACAATTTATTGGCTTCTGACAATGTGTCAGAAATAGTCTACAATCTCTTATTCAATGTTACCTTATCATCTTCAATCATTTTTAGGAATGTTTGTTTTCAAACTTCCATAAACCTATCCAAAACTTTCTGAGTAGTTGTCTTCTCCAAAGAATCAAAATTGGTATTTACACTATTAATCAACTATAATAATTTACAAGAGGATCTGTTATTTGAATCTAAGTGTACATTGGAAGCCACCTTCTACAAAACATCTATACACATTAAATTTATATTTTTGTCTTCATTCTTTGATTTCACTAGATCTTGACTAGCTTGGGCTTACACTGTAGCAGCAAGCATATGCTTCTTGATAGGATACATTTTCCCAAGATCAACTGAGCCATCAAAATTGATCATAATCTGAAGCGGGATTCCTGTAACTGGATGAGTGGCAATTGCCAGATCAGCTATGCCTTTACCTTTGTCAACCTTAGCTACCGTAGCCTCTCCTAGTACAGTGTCCTTCTTTTCTCCCTTGTCCCCAATATTAGTCCATTGAATCATAGGAGTTGTAGAGCTATCTATCATTAGAGGATTGTCACCAATCTTAGCATCAATTATGGTATTACCTTGGTCTTCCAGTTGATCTTTAGACTGGGTCTCAACATTCTGACTTCCAGAGACACCTTGCTTATCTTCCGACTAAGATGATCTAAATGCATCTTTATACAGAGGGTCACTTTGAATGATATTTTTCCATATATCATTTGTCTCTTTCCTCACCTCCTCTACATTCCGAATCATTAATTTGTTGATTTTGTTCTTACTTTTGAATTCCTTTTTGTTTGCCTCTTCTATTAGCCTCTTTGCTTTATCATGAGTAGTACAAGTACATACATTTACTAGCACTTTCTCCTTCATTTCTCTGTCAATTTTACTTGCATTCATTCTTCTAGCATCTATTACACTACAGAAGTCATTTGGAATGAACTTTTCTAATTCAATTAATGTCTTACTAAAATTATGTAAGTATAATACTACTGCTTCCTCAACTTTCCTTTGGTCACCATCATCAAAATGCTAAAAATTTGCTTCAAGATTCTTCAAATTGCCATCCACTAATATTTCATTTATCAACTAATCTGTTGATAGTGGAGGAATGATTGTGTACTTACCTTGTATGTTGTCAGACTCAAGGTCTTTGTCGAGTTGACTTTTGACCTGTGTACCTCTTTGGGATCTTCTAGTAGGAGCAAGATCTGACAGTATATTTTCTTTGTTGTGCTCCACCGAATTGAGGCTTTCTCACTAATATGAAAAAATATCCCTTTTGCTTAGCTCTTCATGCCTCTTCCTTAGATTTAGTTTTTGAGGCCACCAGAGATACTGCAATATAGGTTCTTTTGGGTTTTCTTTCAATTTCAGCACACCTTTTTTGGATGGGCTAGGTTTTGCAGGATGTGCCACCAGAGCAGGAGTAGACTTAGTTTCCTTAGGTTTTTCCTAAGAGGGAACCTGATCAACCTTGTATTTCTTGGTTGCCTCCTTGGCCTCCTTTTGTGCATATTTTTCTCTTGCTTTCTTCACCTCCTCCTTGGTGAAACCCATTTGAGCAGCTACATCTTCTACCATCTTATTGAATTTTCTCTTCTAGGCAGGAGCAGTGAATTGCATATGTAAACTAAGGTCCTTCTCCTTGAATGTGCCAAATCTTGCTTCCTTGGGATCCACCGGTTGACTCAGAAGGTGTTGTGCATATGTCTCAAGTGTACCAGAGTCAACTTCATACCCCATGGGCATGATCCAGACTATCCGGGGCTCCATTGCTTCCATCAGACACTGATCCTTGGACCATGAAGAAAATGGTTTTCTCATATTTATCAACTACCTCCTTAGGAATCCTCTCCCTATTCTTCATTGCATCTTGGAAGGTTTTAAAATATCCCTAGAGAGTAGATATCCTGATGGTTGCATCACCAACTCCACATAGACCTTCCTTGATCTGCATGGCCACCAGTCTATCAAAGGCCCATATGCTTTTTATCCTGCTTAATCTTCTTCGGGTTGCTCAATAATTTATTCAAAAGTGCAATGCACAGACCATACCTCTTATCTTCCTTGAGCATTTTGTACGCAGAGTAGATAGTAGTACCAAAGACAGATTTGTACCAGTTGGACTGGTAAACATTGTATCCAACTACCATTGAAGAAAAATTCACATCATTCTCCAAAATGTCATTCATAGTCATGGCTCTGCTATCAAATTTGGATCCAATGGTAGCTATGATGGTGTCATTTGATACTTTTCTTAAACTGGGCACATCACTGGTTTCAGCTAAACCAGTTACAACATAGATTGCTTACTTGGTGATTTTATGAGGCCTATCAAGCCATATAAACTCAACATGCATGTGGCTAAGGATGTAGCGGATCCATTCTACCTCACCAAGCAATAGAAAATGCACAAACTATGAGAAACCCTTATCCTGTAGCACTTTATATTCAGGTTTGAGATTTCCCAAACCATCGACCAAATTCTTGTTGGGGTGAACTCACAATACTGGTTCCCACTTTTTGACCAACTTTGACACTTATATGAATATTTCGAGAAAAACCTTCACTTTCCGACACCTATAACTTTTAAACTGTTAAGAATTTGAAGATGATATAAACTAGTGATTTTTAACATCTTGTTTGTAGATTCTAAATATATTTTTTTCAAATTTGTTTGAATAAAATTTAATTGATTTTTCCATCTCCCTCAAAAAGTAGTTTTTTACAGCAAACAACATTTTTTAAGAGTGATGTGTATCCCGAAACACATAATTTTTTTTCTATAAATGATAAAAACTTAATTCTTTTGAATTTTGGTTTGTAACATCAATACCCAGGGCATGCAGTTGGTTTGATAGTGATATGTTGAATATTTTTCATTTTATTAAGTTTTGAAGTTCGACTAATTATAATTTAGATATAGGTGTACGTTTGAACACATAACTTGTTCTATATATATCAAAATTCAATTTTATTTTTTTTGTTAGAAAGAAAACATCAATACCTAGTGCATAGATATTTTTCATAATTTTTTTAACTTAGTTTACTATTTTGCGCAATGCATTGAACAAAGAAGTTCATGTTCGGTGAAAAACCTACATTCATAAGAAATAAAATAAAAATATATTAATGAAATTAAATATATTAATTGTTATACTATTTGGAAATCTTATAATAAGGACTAAATACTTTTAAAAAAAAAACTTTTAAATGAATTAATTTGACCCCGCAAAAGCTAATGTAAAATTGTTTTTTTATCAGCATTTGATAGATGCAAAGGAGACTCCATTGCAACTATGATTTAGAAGTAGTAAGGTTCTATCCAATAAATTTTGATCTAAGAGCCTTTGATTTAACTCTCTTCAATTAATTACTTAAAATGGGACCTCCTAAAGCTTAAATCATTATATTTTTTTAAAAATGTATGATTTTAGCAAAAATCAGGTTGTACCAAAAAGTGGGAACCAGCTTTGTGAGTTCACCCGTTGTATAGGTCCAACATGTCTGCATTCACAAGCTCTTTAAGGTCACAATGAATGTAGGCCCTGATATCTTCATTGTGTAGCACACCATAGGGCACAGATGAGAATGCACCTTCCAAATCATCCTCGATCCATTTAAGCGGATATTTCTTAAAGATTGGATGAGCCCTATCCTTAATTTTAACTACCAGAGGAGTCATAATACCAAAAACTAAGGCAATTTAGAAACCTAGGGTTTGCAAAAAATAACTTGCTTCACAACTGTGCGCTAAAATACAATTAGAAGTTGTTGAAATTGTTGTTGAGATCATCAAGTTTCTTTGCTCTCTCCTCTAATATTACTTGCTTGATTGCATTGTGACAAATGAAGTCTTGAGATGCACTTTTGTCCTTCAAAAACCTAATTTTTCACTATAATAAATGCAGCACCTGGTTATCATGATCTTCATGAAATTTAATAAGGGAGCCCAAGATCCTTCAGAAACTTCCAGATATCATCAACACATATGATTTAGTCCTTCTGCCAACTTCCAGAATCGATTGCAGACCATCGAAGAGAAGGGTTCTTAGAATCTACATGAAAATCTCCCACTAAGGCATAAAGACCTAGTTACCTATTGAAGATCCTGCACCAGATTCGGGTGCAGACCTATTGTTAGCTCTGGATTCATCATTTCTCACCCACATCTTCTCATTCTTTTCCTTGATCTCTTCTACTTTTGTTTTTTCTCTCTCATCTGATTTGTTCTTGTCTACCAAAGCATTGTTCTTTCTTCTGCAGTACTTTGCAATGTGACCGGTTTTGTTCAATGCTCGGTGAACAACATTATTCTACATAGGTCTGAAGTTCATTTGATTGGGTCTTGTCCTGCACTAATTAGAGATGTGTCCAAACATTCCACAAGCATAGCATCTCTTATTTTTAACGTTATTCACTACTTCTCTACACACATTTGACTTGTGTCCAAAATTATTGCATATGAAACACTGATCGGTAAAGGTAGGAACATTGTTCATGTTGTTTACTCCATTATTTATCCTACTTCTACACTGACTATCCATATGACCAAATTTATTTCAAGTAAAACATCTACCATTGAATTTATGAGCATTAGGTTGTCTTACTGGATGATTCTTTCTCTTCTTCTTAACAGGTTCTGTATTTCCTTGTCTAGATCCAGAGGATTCACCTTTCTCAAATCCTAGACCTTGCATGTCCTTTCCATGTCTCTGACTTTATAGCATCTCATCAAGCCTTACTGAACTAGCTTTGAATTTGTCTTTGTATTAATTGTCAATAACAAGTTCATCACTTAAGGTAGCAATCTATCTTTCAAGTTCTTGACCATTATTCCTTGATTGTGCCAACTCAAGCTTCAATGGATCATTCTCATAGGTAAGCCTGAAGCATTCATCAGCTCTTTCCTTCAGTGATTGTGCCAGATTATCTTCAATCTTCTTCTAATCCTCTAATTCCTTAGTTAGCCTTGAATCACAATGGATTGCATCTGATTCCTCAAAGCAACATTCTCTCTCTCAATCTTGTCAATCTCATCAGCTTTGTGTTAGTATTTCATGATCTAATATTCTTTCTCCTTCAACTTGTCCATTAATTCCTTCCTCATTTCTCTACAGATACTTGCTTGATCCTTCAGCTCACTAATGAATTCATCAGCAACACTTAGGTTCTTGTTCAAGGTACAGATCTCATTTCTAGTTGCATCAAGATCCTTAAGTGCCACATTGAGTTGTCTTTGAAAATTGGAATCCATGGAATCAATCTCGCAGATCTTCCTCAAGAGGTTAAGCTACCTCAAAGGAACTAGGCTTTGATAATAATTATTAGAATCAGAGATCACTGAGAGGGGGGTGAATTAGTGATCTACCAAAATCTAGATCCATAAACTTATTCTTTATCCACTGGTTAGCAATGCATAATAGAAAAGAACATAAACATGAAACAAAGAATACACAAATCCACAACATTGGAATTTTTACGTGCAAACACGGAAAGGGAAAACCTACAGTGGGGCTGGAACCCACAATATTCATATACTATGGCCAAGAGTACATACATATTACATAGATGGGGAATGCACTCGCATTCAGGCTCACTGCCTAGACCTCATTGCTCAAATATAGTTGCCCAGAAGGCCACAACCTTCACGGAAGTCTCATTGACTTAAAATTTGATTACAATGAGAAAATACAATAAAATGAACTATCAAGTAGAATATGACTATGCTAGAATAAGTTTCGATTAAGCATTGAATCTCTGACTATATTTGCTCTGCTAAATACATTGTTACTATCTCAGTCAACTACCAGACTATCTGAAAGAAAAGTGCACATGTGAAACTGCGCTCAATCACACCAAAATTGATCACCACACCACTAATACACCAAAAGTCAATTGCCAATTCGATCTTATATATCCAATCTTAACATAAAAGCAATCTCCTTCAAGTTGGCTTCAAGAAGTGTAACGTGTAGGTTCAAGTCAGCTTCAATCTCGAACATAAACATAGCACCTGACCAAAAGATTATAGTCACACACTTTCTAAAGATCTTCCCATTCATCGAGATCACAAAAATAATCACCAAAAACACCACAATCATTGGAAATCATTCTGAACCAAAACATTACTGAGATACCCTATTTTATCGATTAACTGCCTACTGGTTAACTCTAGCTTCTGAATAAGATGAATCACAACCACCACATCAAATCTCCAAGAATATTTGGCATCAATGACAACCCTAAACCATAAATCAAGGATCAAAGATCACCGGATGAGTGTCAATTGCCAACACATAAACACACACAACTATTATTTCCTACTTATATATATGAGAAACCTATTTCCTTTACTACAACTTTACTTTGTTATTCTCCTAGATATCACATTAGGGTCATGTAGTGTCCTTTCTTTTGGGAATGATTATTATTATATGCACTTACATATATGGTATACATGAGTTACCATATAACATACTGACCCCGAGGAAAGTGAAACTACCTCGTACCTGATGTTTTATGTTCATTATCCTTGGGTTTATTCCTCGATTGGGGACTATATCCTTGTGATAACATGCTCCCTATCTTCCCTCTCTCTTGAGTGTATCCTACCTAAAAGAAATTGCTCCCAATAAGGCATGTGTGATTTCTTTAACGTGGGGGCATACACTCTACTCATATTTTTATTCTTGATACTTAGACTTAATGAACTTTGTTGTTTTGTAATCTTTGGTATCCTTGCTTTCATGACTCATAGTGAAGGGAACTTTGCTACTTGCAGTCATGGTTCTCCCCTTCTTGATCTTCTCTTTTACTTTTTCAGTCAAAGTCGTAAGGTCCTAAATCCACTGCGGGCTTGGCACATCTTGCCTCCTTGACATGGTAAAAGTTTTTCAATCTTGTTTCCTTGTACTTTATCGATAGTATTGGCATATGCTCATACTCCCACTAAAGTGGGGGCTAAATGTAGTGTCATAAAATTGTGACCCTAGTAATTTTCAACCGTATTATGGTCCTCACGCATGTGAGATTGAATCCCCTAACCTGATTGGAGACCAAAGATTGCTCAACCCTCAGAATTTGCTTCTTCCTTGGCCTTTGCACCACCCTATCTTCACTCTACCCTAGAGAAAGGGGTAGGAAAGGATCATGGTGCCCCTAGACAAGGGCATGGTGCCCCTATCCCTACCCTATTTTGGTGCAGGACCCTTCCTAGGCCTACATTGTAGGTTGGGCATTGGGTGGGAAACTTCCTCGATGTTGGCCTAGGATGAAAATTTGTCAATTAAACCCTAATTGACAAGTATTTAAGTTATATTTTCCATCTCATTTGCATAAGTCTTGGTTAAGAGATAAGACAGATACATGAGATCATGCATTGAAGCATTGAAGCATTCTTTCCAAGCATTGAGCATTCTCAAGTCTCCTTTCAAGGCTAGGTGTTGCATTGAAGTCAAGGATTCAACCATTGAAGAGGAGATTGATTCCAACATTCAATTCCACATAAGAATATCTATCAATATTCTATCTATGACCTCCCTTGAGGCGATTTACAATTCAATCTTTCATTTATATTCACTTGCAAGTACTTTCTTTCATTACTTGGTTAATTCCAAAACTGGGTTTTGACCTGAAGGAAAACGCCCAATCCCAACCCATTTTCCTCTCTTTTCTATGTGTAGGTTGCAGGTGTACAACTGTACTTTTGGATTCGGGCTCCATTTGCAGAGGTGGAAAAACCCTTTTTGTTTCATGGATTTTTTCGGAGGATCGTTTACATTCCCACCATGGTTTGGACAACTTTTCCTCAAATTCGCAGGGCGGCTTCATCTCGACATATTAGTGCCAGATCCATGTGCACAACTTCATCCAATACTTTGATCTCAAGTTATAATAAGTTCTTTCTCACTTTTGCACTATATAATTTAATCAATTCCTTTCCATTTCAAATAGGAAGAGGGGATCAACTTATCATTTCCATTTCATTCAAAATTCTATCTTCTTCTTGGGAGGTTGAATCTAGTGAATTTTCCTCTCCTCTTCCAATGTAATTAGGTGAAATGTGTTTGAAGGGAAATCCGTAGTGAAACTCTCATCTCTCCTTGGAGGGAAAGGGTAGTTTTTCTCTTGATCTCTCATTCACGCATTTTTCACCCACCAATACACTTTGGTGACATTATAGGTCATATGCTAATTTATTTATCTGTCTAATAACATGTACATTTTTTCTCTTTGAGAGCCACATCACTATTTATTTACTTATAAATGTAGGGTGAGACTCTACTTTCTTTAATGATATCTCTATCCTACATATGCTTGCCATTTTTTATCATTATATATGTTTACATGGTTATTATTCGTGTATCCATTATTACTATCATTTTACATGAATCCATGCTTAAATGTATATCTCTATATATTATATAATTATTCACCTAACATTTTCCCTCTAATTCAATTCCTTGTATGCTATCATTATAACCAAATTGAGGGGATATATATTATAACAAAGAATCCTTTATAAGATTTAAACTAGTGATAGTAACTATAATGAATCATGATTATGAAAAGATAAATCATCATTACATGATACCATGTAATTCACATGCCTTTTCTTAACATGGTCTTTGAAACAATCACAACATTGCCTTTATTTCAATAACTAGAATTTTTTAACCTTACTACTTTCATCTTTTCTTAATTTTTTATTGAGTAAAGATATTTCTTATTTTTTGCCTTATGGCATGACTTTCCTTTAAATTGTAGGATCCTAAATTTCATGTAAAAGACATATATGAATGATCACAAATTGTAGGTTCCATAAATATTTACTTCAAATGCAAGATTACATATGCTACATGCTTTTATATGCATTATCATTTGAGGATTCACATTATAAGGGAAGGCTATAATCATAAAATTGATATATGGTTATCATTTACTATTTAGTCCTATATTCATCTCTACTATGGAAATTTGGGTATTCATTTAGGAAATTCAAAATTCCAGATTGACCAAAATAATGATAATATTCACCTTGACAAAAAGGATTTAATTTCATCATAATTGGTATTGATCACTACCTATTTACTAGTTGGTTGGTTGTTCATGAATAAATGAATGACATATTAAATAGAGAAAGAGTTAACCCGTTTCAAAGTATATTGTATTCCAATAACAAGCATGTGTAAAGTGGTTTAAAGAAATTTTGACCATTGAACATTGGTATAGTTGACATCATTTATAAAATTCTCAAGTTATTGAGATTGAAATACAAAGAGTGATCATCTTAAAGAAAGTGACTATTTGATGCAGTCAAGGTAGGGAGATCTAATAAAGGACATCCCCTCCTTGTAGCCTAAACACAAACAGCATGTAAGATATACTGGTAACCGGTAACACAACATAGATAAAGTAGAAAGAGCAATTGGTAACATCATAGAGTACACAACTAATAAATAGTAAGAATAATTCCCATAATAGTTTAATGAATTACATATACCACATGCTAGACCGCAACCCAAGATTACAAAACAACTCTTAGAACTTAGATCTATGATCCACAGATTATCCTCTCAACAAATCATCAACTGGTAACAACTTCCACTAATCTACACTGATTTGAACCTCAGCACTACTGGACCAGAATCTAACTAGTATCTACATCTTTTCTCAATCTCTAACCTCTGTCCTTTATCTTCCATCTTCTATCTTAAAATGAATCACTAAAATTTCCCTTTATACCATCCGCAAGCAATAACAACTTGATCAAGTCGGCCAAAGACCAATTGATACATGATGTAACGTGTAAACAATAACACATCAGCCCAAATCACCAAGAACATCACTAAAATGCTTAGAACTTCATGTGGTCCTTTGGAAACATCGGACAAGGCTAAAGCAACATCGATCAATGATCCACAAGTCATGCGAATCAATTGCAATGCAATTCAGTTTCGCTCCACACACTGCAAGACTAACCAATAAGAACATATCAACATCGAGCCAATACCAGAATCGATATCTCACCAGAATCAAATCCAAATGACAAGAATCTCAAATATGATAAAGACAACGAACTCAAGGTGATAAATCCTAATCCACAACACAAAATTCTAAAACATGAAGAAACGCCACGATCTCGAAGCAATTTCATAGTTAACTGCCCCAACTGGTTTGAACTACTCTGGTGCTCCTTCATTAGAATCTCGGGGTTAATTGAAAATTGAGTCCCATCACTTGATCTGGGTTGATGATCGGTTAGTAGGTACTTGCAACTATCATAGGAATTCAGTGATCTGACTATAACTTCCAGTTGCCTCTCCACGGTGATCTACTAATCCACTTTGTACTGATCCACTCTGCAGCCTTCCCAATCGGCAATTTGTTCAAGTCTCCACCCACGAACTACCTTAAGCTCAAGCTCTAGGTTCGGTGGTCTACCTGCAAGCCTTTCTTTGCCTCATGCTCGGCGATCTGAACAAGTCCACAAGTTACCTCAACTTCCTTTCCAACCAATTGATACACAATCAACACTCTCTCCAACAACAGGTTCACAAACCAGCTCTAATACCATTTGATGCAGTCAAGATGGGGAGATCCAATGAGGGACATTCCCACCTTGCAGCCTAAACAAAAACATCATGCAAGATATACTGGTAATCAGTAACACAACATAGATAAAGAAAAAAAGAGCAACCAGTAACATCACAAAGTACACAACCGATAAACATAATGAATAATTCCCATAATAGTTTAATGAATTATATATACCACATGTTGGACCGTAGCCTAGGATTGCAAAACAACTCTTACAGCTTATATCTAAGATCCGCAAATCATCCTCTCAATAAAACATCATCTGGTAATAGCTTCCACTGTTCTGCACTGAACCGGACCTCAGCCCTACCGGACTAGAATCCAACCAGTATCTACATCTTCGCTCAATCTCTAACCTCTGTCCTCTATCTTTTATCTTCTTTCCTTAGATGAATCACTAAAATTTTCCTTTAAACCATCCGCAAGCAATAACAACTCAATCAAGTTGGCCAAAGACCAACCGGTTCATGATGAAGCATGTAAACTATAACATGTCAGCCCAAATCACCAAGAACATCACCAAAATTCTTAGAACTTCACGCAGTCCTTCGGGAACATTGAACAAGGATAAAGCAACATCGATCAACAATTCATAAGTCATGGGAATCAACTGCAACCCAATTCAGTTTCGCTCCACACACTGCAAGACTAACCAGTGAGAACACATCAACACTGTGCCAATACCGGAATCAATATCTCACAGGAATCAAATCCAAATATAAAGAATCTCGAATATGATAAAGACAACGAACTCAAGGTGATAAATCCAAATCCACAATGGTAAATTCTCAAATGTGAAGAAATGCCATGATCTCAAAGCAATTTCATAGTTAACTGCCCCAACCGGTTTGAACTACTCTGGTGCTCCTACATCACTATTCATGTAGGATCCCTATACACATTTTTCACATACTTCGCTTCCACTTTAGCCTTACATTAACATGCTATAATACTTTCAATATACTCTAAAGACAAGAAAAATGAAAAAAAAGGAAAGTAACATAAAGATTCAAAGAGATATGAAACCTTTGATCCTGTTTACTAGTTCCTCCTCAAATTAAGATAAAATATAAGAGTTGCAGTTAACACTCTATTGATGCGCTCCTTTGGTGTATTGAATGTGGTTTCTTATGAGTCCAATATCATGATGATATAATCAAAATGATTGAGTGTTAAATTAAGCATTAAAATAGTATGATAGAAAAATATTTATATCAACATGGGTTGAGATGCCTCAATTTAATAGAATTTCCAAGAAGCAATGTCAATATTTTGTATAGATTGATAATGGGTGGCTAGGATTGAATGAGGATTAGGGTTAGGATCAAAGATGTAGTCATGTGGAAAGTGTTACATGAGGCATAAGGGATATTCTTTAGGGATGGATTAAAGCAACATCTTAATGTTAATGAAAAGCATTAACAGGTTTAGTTTGACATGAATGGTTGAAATGGAATGTTTTTTTACTATTGGGAAGTGTCCAGGTTTAATGCATGTGGAAACAATCTTAGTGAGTGATGCGAAAGAGACACTTATCACATTTTAGAAATTTTATATGGTGATTCATGTGAACAAGTATAAAGTCTAGGATTAAATGGATAATGATGAAGAGATAAAGGTGAATTATAAAAATAATTAAATAAATAATAACTATTTAGTGAACAAATGGAATCAAGTAAAAAAAAAATAATAGTTTTTATTTAATTAAGATAAGCGTAGGAATGGGGTAAAGGATGAAATAAAAAGGACAAATAATAAATATCTATTTAATTAATTTCTTATGATAGTGTAATATTTGTTGTAGTTAAGTTTGGAAATTCTAGGCGTCTACACACTCTTACATTAATGGCACCTATCCTTATGTATATCTCCTTCTACATATTTTTCATCTATGTTTTTATTCTTTTGCACTCAATGACATGTGTCATGATCATGGAGTTGACACTATAATTATAGATTTAGATAAAATAAAATTAAAATCCAAACTTAAAACTAACTAGTTAGATGTCCTTATTTTTCCATAATGATAGAAAATAAACACGGTTTGTGAAAGTTATTCAAAGGCATGTAGTAGCAATCCTCTCTTATATCTCAATCATCCTATTACATTCTAGAACATTAAAAAATTTAGTCATGAAATATTTGGATTTGGTGTAGCAATGTGAGTAATAAATACTTATTTTTATATTAGCCTATGAGGTTTTATTTTCTTTGAGCTTTGCTACACTTTAATGATTTTTAACCTAGCAAAATTTATTTTTTAGAATACAACAACCACCTTTTCAAGGAATTTTGAGTACTACCAATCATTATGTTAACAAAAGGAGGAATGAGGATAAATATTTATCAAACAAACAATATAGATTCACTATATGTTATATAGGGTCGAGTCCAAACCTAAAAGATGAATCTAATATAGGCTATTGCCTACTATATCACAAAAACCACACATCATTATTAAAAAAATTGAGGCATTCAATTACTAATTATAACCAGGAATTTGGGAAAAGGATCAAAGCAAATAACTAGCTAACTGTGAAAGCTAATAAGCTTATGAAATCAAATCCTAATTCAATCAACAAAGGAACGAAAGACAAGACATTCAAATTAAAATGCAAACTATCACAAATGTCTCCCTTCATTGAGCTCCATTGTCCTTTCTCCTTCAAATTATGTGGATGTCACCTACAAATGCAAGTGCAAATGAAACCAAGTTGATGACAAAATCATAGAAAATTGGACAACATAAGGATACTCAAAGTGTGGCTGAAAATAATTTATGAAAGAGACCAATTTATAGAGAAATTGATGAAATCATGAAAATAGCATGAAAGATGATGAAAGAAGCAACCTCATTCAAAATTGGCAAACTGATTTGAAAGAGACATGATTATGACAAATTACTGACACATTTCTATGTCAAAAATTATGACAAATTGCTATGTCCCTTAATGACAAAATTAGCCATGAAATTAACTTTCAACTTATGAAAAAATGAAGCATGAAAATAAGAGAAATTAGGGAAAAATAATTAGTGGGAAATTAAAATTGACAAATTAACAAATTTGGTGACATTAATCAATAAATTCACATTTATTAATTAACTCATAAAAAGGGAAACAATTAGCGAATTAAATAATTCATTTAATTGTGACATGAGAGACTTAGGATAAATGAAATTAATTCATTTAACCTAAAGAGAAATCTTAGTAGTATTAAATGAATAAATAATTAAACCCCAATGGATAGTTTAGAAATGAAATTAGGTCAAGACAAAATTGAAGCCAATAAATGATAAAGATTGCAATCAAAGGGACAAATGACAAAGATTTGATAATGACAAGAAACCGATATTGATTGATAGATGAAGATCAATGACAAATTGATCAAGATTGACAAAAGAATCAAATTGATAGATGAAAATTGATAAAGGATCAATGACTAATCTATTTAAAATTGACAAACAATGATGATTGATTGAGGTCGATGATGAATCGATCAAAGATTGATAAAACGTTGACTTGATAAAGGTTGACGTGATACTCAGATTGACAAAGACCGATGATGAATTGATCACAAATGGACAAAATTGATTGATAATTGACAATTGAAAGAGGATTCTAAATGATCAAAATTGATTGAAGATGATTGAAAATTGATTGATAATTGACGATTGAAAGAGGATCCAAAATGAAAGATGATGAAAGAAGCAACCTCATTCAAAATTGGCAAACTGATTTGAAAGAGACATGATTATGACAAATTACTGACACATTTCTATGTCAAAAATTATGACAAATTGCTATGTCCCTTAATGACAAAATTAGCCATGAAATTAACTTTCAACTTATGAAAAAATGAAGCATGAAAATAAGAGAAATTAGGGAAAAATAATTAGTGGGAAATTAAAATTGACAAATTAACAAATTTGGTGACATTAATCAATAAATTCACATTTATTAATTAACTCATAAAAAGGGAAACAATTAGCAAATTAAATAATTCATTTAATTGTGACATGAGAGACTTAGGATAAATGAAATTAATTCATTTAACCTAAAGAGAAATCTTAGTAGTATTAAATGAATAAATAATTAAACCCCAATGGATAGTTTAGAAATGAAATTAGGTCAAGACAAAATTGAAGCCAATAAATGATAAAGATTGCAATCAAAGGGACAAATGACAAAGATTTGATAATGACAAGAAACCGATATTGATTGATAGATGAAGATCAATGACAAATTGATCAAGATTGACAAAAGAATCAAATTGATAGATGAAAATTGATAAAGGATCAATGACTAATCTATTTAAAATTGACAAACAATGATGATTGATTGAGGTCGATGATGAATCGATCAAAGATTGATAAAACGTTGACTTGATAAAGGTTGACGTGATACTCAGATTGACAAAGACCGATGATGAATTGATCACAAATGGACAAAATTGATTGATAATTGACAATTGAAAGAGGATTCTAAATGATCAAAATTGATTGAAGATGATTGAAAATTGATTGATAATTGACGATTGAAAGAGGATCCAAAATGATCGAAATTGATTGAAGATGATTGAAAATTGATTGAAACTAAATGAAATCTAGAACAAAACCATAATTCAACATAAATTAGGATTGACAATGTCCAATTGACATGACAAAATTGATCATGCCCAATGATTGCAATTCATAAATGATACCAACAAGACATAGTTCAAAATGTGAGAGATTAGACTTAAATTGGAAAGAAATGCCAAGGGAAGACGCAATGTCGACAAACAATGAAGATCGAATGTGCGACATAGAGGAAATGTCAATAAGATGCGAAAACCCTAAAAGAAGGTCATGCAGACATGTTAAAGTATGGCACCACAAGTGGACCATTTTTAGATACCCTAAAAGAAGGTCAAGTTGAAAAAAGTCAGTCAGAAGCATTAAATAAAATTCTAAGATATGTTTAAAGATAACTTTATATATTATTTATAAGAAAATGAACATTGATAGTATCTAAATCTTTTGATTTTTAAAGTCCATTAAACTAGGTAAGAAAAATTAAAATGTTTCGTATAATTTATTTTTGAAGTTATGTATCTTACAAAGATTAGTATGTATAGTTCTTAAGTACAAATATATATCTTATAGGTAGGGAATATTGTGGATGTCGTTAGTAAAAACATAAAGCAAAGTTTCTTTAGTAAGCAAGTTTTAAAATTGTGGTGAGAAATAAAATACATAAACATAAAAGGAATCCCTACACAAGTGTGGTAGATTGAGTCTGAGATGAATTAATCAAAAGGTAGTGTGTAAAAAAATTCAAGAGTACATAAACATGTGAATAATAGCAAATAGATAATTAATATCTCATTTGAACATTAAAACTCAAAAATGTGAGAACAAAATATCATGCCAAACCTTTGAGGAGATGTACAAGCTAATTATTAGTTAGTAAGTCCATATCATCCTCAAGCATTCTTTGAAGCTTTGATGGTCACATTTGCAATAAACGTGAATGAACAATTTTGAAAACTTGATGTTGTAGATTTGTGTGATCAATTTGGTAGAGCTTAGCTATCATAAGGATTGTATATCTAGATGAGGAAAGATACTAGCTTTTATATGAGCCAAATGTTGTTTTTCATAAAAAGACAACATAAAATGACAATATTAAAAAAGATATTCTATAATGTCAAGACCATCACTTGAAATTTTAAAATTTTAAAATATATTTTAGTGGTACACATTGCGACATGGTGCCCTTCTCCCAAAAAAAGGAGATGCTTGAAAGGTAGATGTTAAAATCAATGTATGTTATATTACACCCTATCCTAATTTTTTATTTTGATGATAATTAAATATAAATAAGATAATTAAGAATTAAAATGGAATAGGACACATCTCCTTGAGTTGGGATTGAAGGCTAAAAATGATCCTAAAATTGATGGTATGATGAAATAATAAGTATCTGGTAGAATATTGAGAGGGGGAGTGAATCAGTATATTGAAAAACTGATACAAAGTTCCCAAACTCAAACTCAGTTAAACAAAGTAAACATATCTCAATCAAGATCAATATTCATAGGAATACTTGACATTAACCAGTTTAACTATTATGACAACTTTAACAGTAAACACCTTCAATATTGTAAACATCAACAATGCTTAATCATAACTCAACATATTCATCTATCAATGCTTATACTTAACTTGCCTTATCAGAAGTTAATCAAATCAACAAATAAGATCATAGCCACAAAAGCATTCACCGCTTGACACAAATATTTATACATGGAGAACCCAAATAGGTAAAAACCATGGTGAGATGGGACTCACAAGGATAGCTATCTAAACTCTTTCAAAGTTCACCCTGTTAGGAGCCAAAGCCTGTTAGAGATTTACAATAAGTCCTGTTAAGAACTAATTCCAGTTAGGAATCACTCGGTTAAGGGATTTACAAATATGCCTTGTTAGAAGCACAATACCCTGTTAGGAGTAACCTCGCTGGAGGATTTAAGAATCCAAGCTAATGAACCACCTTGTTAGAGGATTTAATGAGTAACCAAGCTTGTTAGAGCTTACCCGGTTAAGGGATTTTACTTCTACTGTAATTGTTAGAAAACAACAGGTTTTCTTGATCTATCTGAGTAGCACTATCTTTGCTTGATCAGATCCTTCTAAGCTTCAATCTGCCTTCACTCAAAGTGTAGATCCATTCACTGGTTGGGCAACCACACACACAACAGGTTTTCTATCAACCTTGCCAACAACCTTTACAAACAACTTCATCGACCTTAAATACAAATCAATTAGGTCAGTAACACAGCAAAAACCTAATTCTCATCATCGAGATTACAAACAAGTCAATTCAATCTTGACCATTAGAAATCATTACAATCTCTTCACATTCTTCAAGACAATTCCAACCGCTCCATTGGACTTTGTAACTCAAACACACTATGCATTAAATGCAATCCACTTTGCTCCTTCCCTAGATAATAAGCAAACGTGCCAAACTAATTTGAATTTATCCTTATATAATGATCACACGTGTCTCCATCATTACCGCTCATCAGATAATAAACCAACAAAGTTGATCGGTTAGGGTATAACAGCTGATAGGGTTTACCGGTTACATTTCATAGAAAGGTTTAACCCTTTACACCGGTTCACCGGTTCAACTCACAAACTTTACATACACCGATTACAACATCTTCTACAACTCTCTTCTTACTAGTTACTAGCCAATATCAAAAGCAACAATATTGGCAATAATATGAATAGCATTTACTGGTTCAATTGATATCAATGACAACATATCAGTAATGTAATCTCTATGCAAAATGCCAAACAAACACAAAATGCCACCAAAATTTGTGTAGGGTAGTTTAGATAAGGAGACCTTGAGATTGGGTTCATAATTAAGAAGTACAATTAATGATCTATGCAATACATACTTGATCAATAAGCACCCCATGTGTGGGTTTGTCATTAATTCTAGCAATAATTTATAGTGGTCCATCATGTGTGCATGCATTGAATTATCCCAATAGCTAAAGGTGATACTAGGTGTAAGGTTGAGTTTAGTTTTCACTTGTTTACGGATAAGGTTCTATTATATTCACTAGATGTTTAGCTTAGTTGGTTTGATAATCCATGTCTATGCAACTAGAACTAGGGTAAACAAAATTTGTGGAATGGGAAGAAAGAGGATTAGTGAAAAATTATGTTCTGATTAGGAGGTGATACAAATTTATTCCCTCTTTCATCTATGTCATCCACCTAAATGATATTAGATTTAGTGAGGTCTTGGACATCATGTTTTAAACACATACATCACTTAGTATCATGTCCAAGAGAAAGATGATATTGACAAAAGGCATTCAGATTAAAAAAATCTAAAGATTTTGAAGTATCTACAAGATGGATGGGAGGAAGTGTAATCATTTATTTCTTAGCAATAGAAGCATAATTGAATGTAGGGGTCCTCGAAAACCTATATAAAGTGTCGATCATTTGGTCTACAAGAATAGTGAGATACAATAGAAGGTGTTGTAGTTGCAACTTGAGTTTTGATGTTATTGGAAGAATATGTGTTTGTCTTAATAAAGTTATTATTTTGTTTCTTAAATGTTGCTAAGTTTGAAGAGACTCGTCATATTTTTAAAAAGGAGGGATAGATGAAGGGCCTTCATATTGACTAATAAAAAGTTGATAACCACGAACTATTGTACACAAGTATATGAATGATGGAAATCTAAAAGTCACGAAAAAAATCTTATCTCTAAGTTGTGGTTGTAAATTTGTAATAAAAAATATTTCAACATCAACATCAATCTTATGGGGATGGATTTTGGGGAGGGAAAGGATGTTTTAAAGGATGTTGACTAGGAAATAAAGGATGTGGCTTCATTCCAGAGAAAAAATTTGTCTCGAAGGAGGAAAAAATGACAACCACCCTCTTAGGGATGAGAAAAGGAGATTTGTGAAGAGAAAGAAAGTGATGCAGGTGTGTCCTAGTCAAGCTGATGTGGAGTTGAATACTGAGGAGACTGGTGATAATTAGAATGTGAAATGGGAAACTTGTATGGATGAATAGGCAAACCTTATGGGTGAAGGGAAGGATCCTTGGGAGAAGCCCCTTCCCCTCCATTATCTAATCCTACTAATGAGGATATAGCTAATAGCACTCCCTTTCCCCAAGATTTAGTTAGGGATTCCAAATTCCTCAAGAGTGATCCCAAGAACCCCCTTAATCTTCTCAATGTTACAAGGGATGCTACCTTGGACCAATTTAAGGTTTCTAAATGGTTGTTTCTTGAAACAAATTAAAGTTAATATCTAGGTGATTAAAAGTAAGATGGCTAATTTGGAGTAGGAAGATGGTTAGGTAGCCTCTAAGGCTCTTGTTGACAATATGATTTCTAATGAGGAGAAAACAAGAATGCTCTCTATCCTAGAAAATATGGCCAAAGATGTTGATCTCCTTAAAATTGACTATGAAGGTAGGTTGGGGGTTCTTGAAGACAAGATGAAGCGAATAAATGGTAAGTCATCTAATATGGTTAACATGAGCGAATAAATGTGTAGGCAATGAATTATGGGGATACTATTGTTATTAATATGGACTTGGTAGAGAAGGCTAAGCTAATAAGGGGTGAAAGTGGTGGTCCATTGTTGTAAACCCATGGGCACATAGAGAAGACTAGAGAGAAACCAAAGATTGAATTGCATAATCTGACAAAATTGGATAAGAACCTTAACCAAATGGAAGCTGAGGTTGTTGAATCCCTATAAAATCTCTGCTAGGTTTTCTTTTTCTCCTTTGCTAGCATGTTATTTTAGGGGTCTAGTTTTTAGTAATTTTGTGTTGTTTTCTTATTAAGGATCAAATAGGTTTTGAGGTGACCTAAAACCTTTTATAGTATGTTTTGAAGGGACCTAAAACTCTCAGATTTTACAATAATCTAGAAACCATAGAAAAGAAAATTGTAACAAGATGCAATAAAAAACAATAGTCTAACCACAACCTAGCAACAAATATTAAACATTGAGGAATGGACTATAAAACAAGTAGGCCAAAGCCAACATTATAGACAACTCAGATAAACATGAGTGTAGGGTTTTTTTGGGCTCCCTCAATCTCACTAGTGAGTTTTAACAAGATTCCCACAACCTTCATCTTGAGAAAGTACAACACGGAGCTCCCTTTTTCATTCAAGATCTCAACCTCAAAAGGATACAAAAGAGAGAGGGAAGAAAAATTGACAAGGAAAACTTCCTCATAGGCCAAAAATAGGGTATTTATAGGCCCCAAGAAGCATCACATAATTTCTCTAGCACAATCCATGTTCACCTCAATAGAAAATGGCACCACCTCTATAGGAAGATCTGAAGAAAATCAGTGATGTTGTAACTAAATTACCAAGCCACTTGACCAAATACTCTCTACCTCAATAAGAGAGCCTAGAGAAAAGAGGATAGAAAGGGAAAATAAAGCCCCCTTAATGCAACACCGTTTCAAATAAGAAACCATAACCAAAAAACTATGGGTACACCAAAGGTCTAACCCACAAGGCACTTAGCCTCTAAAGGAAACCCAGAGCAAGCTTCCAAAGAAATGACCAAGAAGTCCTCCAAGCCCTACAGAGAAAAGAGTAGAACTCACAAAAACCCACATAAAGAAGGGCAACAAGACCCTCAACTACGAAAAATACTACACTCAAAAGAAACAAAACCACCTCTATAGGCCCATAAATAGCCAAGAGATAGGTCATGCCCACAACAAAGGGGTCACCAAAGGTTGAAGGAGTGTGAAAACTAAAATACCCCACCTCAATAGGGAAATTAGTAAGATAGCACATCCTAAAGAGCACAAAGAATGATACTACTTTATAACCAAGAACCCTCTCCCTCGAAAACAATGACACCAATGAGTAAGAGGCAAGGAGGAGGAGGTCAAACAAAGGGTTTGGGAAAAAATAGAGACTCACACCAAGATTTGAACCTCTAATAAGCCACACACAGGCTCCAAAAACAAAAACTCCAGCCATGTAATCTACGATAGACATGGATTTGAGAATAGCAATGATATACAAGAAACCAAACCATGACCCAGTGCAACAAATGGCCACCATTAGGAATCATCACCAGAGACCAGAGATGAGAGAAAGACCCCATGCATAGACAAACCAGGAGCCACTAAACAAGGGCCTAAAATAGGGAAACCTAGAACATACTACAAATGACAAAAGCCCAATGGGGAGAATTCTCATCTCTATCTAGATTTCATTCTTCCCCAGCATCTGCATCCCCTCCTGCAACCCTAGATCCTCCTCCACGTGCATGCTCCATTAAAATTATTATCTTTTTTTTTTTGTATTGTTGTTGAGTTGTGGGTTGGTTGTTTTTGTCTCTGTTTGCATCTCACTGTACTTGTAATGTCATAAATTGTAAACCCTTGCTAGGGTGGTACAATTCATACTTAGTTTAGTACCTGCCTTAGTGGGTTTCCATCTTGCATTATTATTTCCCTGTAAGCATATAATTAATTAATTTAATTAAATCTAAAGTCATATTTCATCACTCCTCACATCATAAAATTGGGCCCTTTACCCTAAGTGTGCCCTTTTTATTTTATTTCTCTAATAAATCATTTAATCATAAACCGTAATTATGTCCTATTTCTACCTTTAAGGCTCAATTTCGCATATCAAAATTCCTCAAAATCAGTTGTAACTTTGGGATTCACTCTAATATCATCATATCTAGTGACCTTGAAAATTTAGTGAAAAGTTGGTTGGACCATGGCAGGAATGCACATGGTCCTCGACTGTTTTCCCGAAATTTCAGGAGCATAATCCTATGATATTATAATGCTTAACCCCAAAAGATTGGTAGGAAATTCAATTCCTAGGTCAGCCTAAAGGTAGAATCAATTCAAAATTAAGATCTAGGGTTTCATACATAAGAGCTCTCTTTCTTTGTTTGAAGGCAACTAAGATCTATCTAATCTAAGGGAGCTTTTAGCAAAAGAAGCATAAGGAGCCTTCTATGTAGTGAAAGAGAAGCCTATGTGGAGTCTTCAATAACATTTAACAATATTCAACAATATTCAACAACATTTCATCAAGAATTCATCATCAATTAGGAGCCTTGAAGACATTGAAGAGTAATAGGAGATCTTGTGGCAATATCTCTCCCTTGGAGATTGGTATGATTTCATGTTATTTTCATGTCTTTGTATGAGCTTATTTACATCAATTTGCATATTTACATTCATGCTCTAGATCATTGAGCATATTTGGTTTGAGGTATTATCATTTACATTCACATTTAAATTTTGGGTTTACTCTCATGCATAGGGTAGCTCTAGTTTCTTATCATTTTCGGATCTTGCATACACACAAGGTTCTAGCACACACATTTTTAGAACATTGTCAGTTATTTGTGGAGGTGGAAATCACCAAGATAGGGGTTTGACTGAGGCAACACCCTATATAGCCACCCAAACCTTCCCTTTTTAGTTGCACGTGCAGAAACATACATCCAGAGGTAGTTTCAAATCTAGAAAAGGCATCAAAACCACTCAGAAGTCTCAAAAGTGCATAAATATTTAAAGGAAAAGGGTAGTGGTGCTTTGTTCTTGCCTAGGATAGGGGCATGGCGCCATGGTCCCTCCATTTTGCAGTAAAATTTGATAGGTTCTAGACTCAGGACCTCTGGTTTACAAGGTCTAAGTTGCAGCCTTCTGTCTACAGAAATAGGATAGTGGCATGGCACCCTAGTCCTAGCTAGTTTTGTTTAATTTGTAGCATCAGGTACACATCTAGAATCCTCCCCCTTTTATGCTTTCAGTATCTCTATTTCAGATATGCAAGTTTGTGTAATTTCAAGTTCATTTATGCTTCATTCTTCATCTCCTAGTCTAGTTGATCAATCAAACCATAATTTTTCTCATCATTTACAACAAGAGGAATAGAAACCCTAAGAGGTAATCCTTGGCTCTCTCTTTCTCACAAGAAGTATCCAAAGTGATCTATCACTCTAGGCTCTTTCATATTCCCAATGTGTTGGCAAAAGTAGAATTAGGTCCTAGTCACTCGATCTTGCTTTTTCTGCCTCCACAGTACTAATTTTTTCAAGCCCCCTTCAAAACCTATTTTTTTCTTAATAAAAAAGATTAGCAATATAATAAATTGTTTTAAATACATAATTTTATATCTACCAATAAAACCCCCTAAATCTTCTCAATGTTGATGCTACATTGTATCAATTTAGGATTTCTAAATGGTTGTTTCTTGAATTAAATTAAATTAATGTTAATATCTAGTCCATTAAAAAATGGCTACTTTGGAGTAGGAAGATGGTTAGGTAGCCTCTGAGGCTCTTATTTACAATGTGATTTCTAATGAGGAGAAAACAAGAATGCTCTCTATCTTGGAAACTATGGCCAAAGATGTTGATATCCTTAAACTTGACTATGAAGGTAGGTTGGAGGTTCTTGAAGCCAAGATGAAGCGAATTAATGGTAATTCATTTAATATGGTGAACATGAGTTATCAAACAATTAACACCAGTGCATAGGGGGTTAAAACCCTTGTGAACCATAGGAAGAATGTTTAGGCAATGAATTCTGGGGATTCTATTGTTATTAATATGAACTTGGTAGATAAGGGTAAGCTAATAAGGGGTGAAAGTGGTGGTCCATTGTTGTGAACCCATGGGGACATAGAGAAGACTAGAGAGAAACCAAACAATTAATTACATGATCTAACAAACTTGGCTTAGAACCTTAACCAGATGGAAGTTGAGGTTATTGAATCCCTATAAAATCTCTGCTAGGTTTTTTGTTTTCCTTTGCTAGGATGGTATTTTAGGGGTCTAGTTTTTAGTATTTTTGTGTTGGTTTTTTTATTAACGATAAAATAGGTTTTGAAGGGACCTAACATCCTTTACATTAGGTTTTGAAGGGACGTAAAACTCTCAGATTTTATATGAATCTAGAAACCATTGAAAAGAAAGTTGCAACAAGATGCAATAATAACTAATAGTCCAACCACAACCTAACAACAAATATTAAATATTGAGGAATGAACTATAGAACAAGTAGGCCAAAGCCAACATAATAGACAACTCAAACAAACATGAGTGTAGAGTTTTTCTGGGCTCCCTCAATCTAACTAGTGGGTTTTAACAAGGTTCCCAAAACCTTAATCTTGAGAAAGTATAACACGGAGCTCCCTTTTTCATTTAATATGCAACCTCAAAAGGATACAAAATAGAGATGGGAGAAAAAGTGACAGCAACAACTTCCTCGCAAGCCAAAAATAGGGCACTGACAACTCCCAAGCAACACCACATGATTTCTTTAGCACAATCCATCTTCACCTCAACAGAAAATGGCACCACCTCTATAAGAAGATCTAAAGAAAATCAACGATGCTGAAACTAAATTACCAAGCCACTCGACCAAATCCTCTCTACCTAAATAAGAGAGACCAAAGAAAAGAACATAGAAAGGGAAAAGAAAGCCTCTTTAATGAAACACCACTTCAAATAAGAAACCATAAACAAAAAGCTATGGGGGCATCAAAGGTCTTATCCACAAGGTACTTAACCTCTAAAGGAAATGAAAAGGAAGGTTTGAAAGAAGTGATCAAGTAGCCCTCCAATCCCTAGAGAAAACATAATAGAACTCACCAAAACCCACAAAAAGAAGAGCAACAAGACCCTCAACCATGAAAAATACTGCACACAAGCAGAAAAACCACCTCTATAGGCCCATACATAACCAAGAGACAAGCCTTGCCCACCACAAACGGGTCACCAAAGGTTGAAGGAGTGTGAAAACTAAAACTCCCCATCTCAATAGGAAAATTAATAAGATAGCACATCCCAAAGAGCATAAAGATCAATACTACTTCAGAACCTAGAACCCTCGCCCCCAAAAACAATGACACTGATGAGTAAGAGGCAAGGAGGAGGAGGTTAAAAAAAGGCTTGGGGAAAAAATACAAAATCACAGGAAGAGTTGAACCTCTAATAAGCCATGCACAGGCTCCAAAGACAGAAACTCTAGCCATGCAATCTACCGTAGACGTGGATTTGAGAATAGCAACGACATACAAGAAAGAAAACCATGACCAGTGTGACAAAGGGCCACCCTTAGGAATCATCACTAGAGACAAGAGAAGAGAGAAAGACCCCATGCACAGGAAAACCAAGAGCCACTAAGCAAGGGCTTAAAATAAGGAAACCTAGAACATACTATACATGACAAAATCCCAATAGAGAGAATCATCATCTCTATTTAGATCTCCATCTTCCCTAGCATCTGCATCCCCTCCCGCAACCCTAGATCCTCCTCCACGTGCATGCTCCATTCAAATTATTAGAATTTTTTTTTCTATTGTTGTTGAGTTGTTGGTGGGTTGTGTGTTTTTATATTTGTAGCTCATTGTACTTATTTTTTCAAGGCCCCTTCAAAACCTATTTTTTTCCTAATAAGAAAGATTAGCAATACAACAAGTTTGTTTAAATATAGTTTGATATCTAGTAGTAAAAGCAACCACTTTCTATATGACAGATTGTTTACAATGCACAAAAACAATCAATATTTGTTGTGCAACAATATTATTCTAGAAATGGTGTAAAAATTTACTAATTAAGTGTGACAAAATATTAATAAGGTTGTTAGGTAAATAGAAAAACTCATCCAAAGAAAAAAAAATTAAGGATCTCAGATAGTTTTTGTAAACAAGGGCATCTTCAAGAATGAAATCAACCCATAATGTAGTAAATGTCTCCACATGAGTGTTATGGTCACCCTTCCCATTGTATTTCTTAAAGTGTGGTGCTTGTATGTGTTGTGGGAAGCTACTTGTACAACATGATGTAAGAGTTGGTCGGGATTGGGTTTGGCTTTTGTTGGCTAATTGTTCTTAAAGTGTTGTGCTTGTATGATGGAAAGTCTCACTTGAAATGTTTTTCTTGTAATAAGATAGGACATTTTGCTTCTAGATGCCCAGAGAGAATGACTAAGTATGAAAGAAATGGTAAGTTTGATAAGCATGATAGGAATGATAGATATGAGAAGCATGAGAAGTATGATAACCTTATAAGTTTAATTAGAATTTTGGGAACTAGAAGAACTATTATTATGTTGCAGATGAAGGTGTTACATATGATGAATCATAAGGAGATAAAGTTGTGTTTATTACCATTAAAGAGGATATACCTGTGCCTATTGATTTCATAAGTTGTTTTGTTGAGAAGAAAGATTTGGCCGCAAAGGTAGAAGAGAAGGGTGTATGGGTGATTGACAACGGTTGTTCACATCATATGACCGGTGACAAAAGAAAATTTGTAAGCATGGAAAGGTATGATGGTGGAATAGTAAGATTTGGAGATGACAAAGCCTGTGTAATCCGTGGGAGAGGTTCTATTTATTTTTATGGTAAGCATAACACTAATGATGGCTTGTATGTTGAAGGTTTGAAGCATAACCTTTTGAGTGTTGGACATATGGTTGATAAGGGTTATAATCTATAATTTAAATATGGTAAATGTTAGATCTTGAATGCCTTCGGTATAGAGATTACATCTGGAACTAAGACTGAAGGTAACATTTTTCATTTGAATACTGGTGAGAAAAGTTGTTTGATTGCTAAGATAGATGAGAGCTGGTTGTGGCATAGAAGAATGTGTCATGTAAACTTTGATTCATTGATCAAGATCTGTTCTACACTAGTTGTTAGGGATCTTCCTAAGATTGTTAAATCTATTAATCTGGTATGTAAGGAATGTCAGTTGGGTAAGAAAACAAGGATTTATTTCAATAGTAAATGGTATACATCTGATGGATTATTAGATCTTATGCATACTGACCTGTGTGGACCTACAAATGTTAGAAGTGTGCAAGGTGATAGATACTTTATGCTACTAATTGACGATTATTCCATAATGATGTGGGTTGTATTTTTGAAAGAAAAATCAGAAGCATTTGAGAAATTCAAGATATTCAAAGATAAAGTTGAAATTGAGTCTGGATTGATGCTGAAGTGTTTGAGATCTGATAGAGAAGGAGAATTATGTTTTGGTGAATTCAATTCTTTCTTTGAGGTACATGGAATCAAAAGACAACTATCTACTCCTAGGACTCCACAGCAAAACGAGATTATTGAAAGGAAGAACCGTACTATTTTGGATGCTGCTAGAACCATGTTGATTGAAGGAAATGTTCCAAAGGTGTACTAGAGAGAAGCTATTAGCACTACAATTTATACATTTAACTGAGTTCATATCAAAGGTGAAACGAGTAAGACCCCTTATGAGATTTGGTTTGGTCATGTTCCTACTGTGGAATATTTCAAAGTTTTTGGTAGCAAATGTTATATCAAGAGAGATGAGGATATTGGAAAGTTTGATGCTAGAAGTGATGAAGGTATCTTTTTGGGATATTCTACAAATAGCAAAGCTTACTGGTGCTATAATAAGAGACTGAGAAAGATAGTGGAGATTGCAAATGTGAAGGTGGATGAAAACCTTGGGAAGGAGGTCAGAGCTTATGATTATGGTCAACATGTTGTTTTAACTCCTATTCAGTCTGAAGAGCCTAAGAAGAATGATCTGGTAGAGACTATTAATTTGGATGTTGCTGCTGCTGGTAATGATGTACAGGAACCTAAGATTCGGGACAATCAAAAGACTCTGAGATATGTCAGACTAAATCATTCTGAGAATCAGATTGTTTGTGATAAGAATAAAGGTGTGATGACTAGAAGAAGGTTAGCTGTAGAATAGGTATGTTTGATTTCTAAAGTTTAACCTAAAGATGTTGGTGAAGCCTGTAAAGATGATAACTGGATAAGAGCCATGGAAGAAGAGTTAGACCAAATTGAAAAGAACAACACTTGGGAACTTGTACCTAGACCTAAGGATAAAAATTTTATTGGTACTAAATCGATTTTTAGTAAAAAATTGAATGAATTCGGTGAAGTAGTAATAAATAAAGCTAGACTAGTTTGCAAAGGATATTCATAGCAAGAAGGGAATTCTTATGAGGAAACATTTTCTCTAGTTATCAAAATTGAAGCTGTTAGATTGTTGCTTGCTTATACTGCTTATAAATATTTCAAGGTATATCAAATGGATGCTAAATCTACATTTTTGAATGGTGATCTAGAGGAAGAAGTTTACATTGAACAACCTGATGGATTTTCATTGTTGGATGATGGAGACATGGTATGTAAGTTGAAGAAAGCACTTTATGGACTGAAACAAGCTCCTCAAGCCTGGTATGCTAGATTAGAAAAATATTTGTTGAAATTGGGATTTGTCAAAGATGTTGTTGAAAGTAATTTGTACTTTAAGATTGAAAATGATAACATTTTGATTATTGAAGTCTTTGTTGATAACATTATCTTTGGTGGTGATGATGATATGATTATGAAGTTTGCCGGTGATATGCAAAAAAGAATTTGAGATGTCTATTGTTGGTGAGTTGAAATTTTTCTTAGGTTTGTAGATTACACATACATGAAAAGGTATCTTTATATCTCATACTAAGTATGTGAAGTAACTATTGAAGAAGTTTGGATTAGATGATTCCAAACTAGTTGGAACTCCTATGGTGACTGGTTGCAAACTGTCTAAAAATGATGAATCTCCTAAAGCAATCAAAGTTTGTACAGATCTATGGTTGGTGGACTACAATATCTTACTCAGACTAGGCTTGACATTATGCATGATGTATGTATGGTTGTTAGATATCAAGTTGATCCAAAGGAAAGTCATGTCACTATTGTTAAAAGAATATTCAGATATCTAAAGGGAATTGTAAATTATGGGCTATGGTATCGAAAGAATGATGATTTCATGTTTTGTGCCTACACTGATGCAGATTGGGCTGGTGGTGTCGATGACCAAAAGAGTACTACCGGTGGAGCATTCTTTTTAGGTAAGAAGTTGGTTTCATCAGCTAGTAAGAAACAAGATTCAATATCTTTATCTACTGCTAAAGCTGAGTACATTGTTACTGCTAGTAATTGCACTCAGATAGTTTGGATGAAGTAAATGTTGAAAGATATCAGAGTTTTTCATGATGAGCCTACTATTATATACTATTATAATTCCAGTGCTATAAACATGTCAAAGAATCTGGTGCAACATTCAAATAATAAGCATATATCAATCAAATATAATTACTTGAGAGAGAAAGTCAGTGAATAGAAGGTCAAGCTAGAATATGTATCTACAAAGGAGTAAATTGCTGATATTTTTACTAAACCTTTGCCTGCAGATACATTTGTCTATTTGAGAGACAAGTTAGGGGTATCCACCCCTCTTGATATGAATTAGATGCATTGAGTTACATCGATCCAGTGGAATTCAGAGCCTTATTCTTTTATCTAGATTGATGAGTTGGTGTTGCTCCTCTACTGGAGTAGTTTGTTGATTTGGTTGTATTCAAGGGAAAGAGATTCATGTTTTTGTGGTTTTGTGTTTTGGGGATCTTTGGCATTGTTGTCAAAGGGGGAGAGAGATCATGTGAAAAACTGATATCTATCTTGATCTTAGGGGGAGTTTGCTGGTGATATCTTCTTTCTTTGCATTGATTGTTTTTCACATTCATATGTTGTCATCAATTCCAAATGGGGAGATTGTTTGATTGTTGGGGAGATTTTTGGTTTTGGTTGATCATTGCTGCAGCTAGGATATGTTGTTGTCATTGATATCAACATATTCTTGTCATTTATTCTGATGAGTTTGGGAAGATTTTCTGATCCGGTTTTGTAGTTTTCTTTTGCTAATCAATGTTTTGTAGAATCTGGTATTTCCTCCAGTATATTTTGGTGCGATCAGATCTTGTGCTGAGACTTTGGATCATTGTTTGGGATGATCTTGTGTATCTTCATTTTAGATGGTTAAATGACCATCAAGGTAGAAATATTTCATGACTACATTGAGAACAATAGCTCAAAGGGGTTCAATGCAATCAATGTCAAAACCTCTATTTGGCTTCTTAACTAGACACTTCTTTTCTTTACCTTTGGGTAATTTCTAGGCCACTTCTTTCAAATTCTTTTTGTCTCTAAAGAACTTCCCATCCATCAACATTGTCATAATCTCATAAATGAGATATTCTATGAGGTCTGCGTTCTTTCAATACACTAAGACATAAGTCTCCTTCTAGCCCATTGACAACAAGTTTGGATAATCTATGACCATAACCATGTAGCCTTTCCTAGTAAGGAGTAGCATCCCCTTTTTATAGAATCCGCTAGATAGTAGCATTCTTCTTCACCCCTTCATAGTTAATTGGCTCCAAATAGATCCTTTCACTCCACATTTTACAGACTCTACACCACATACCAACAACTAGAGACCCAGGAAAATAAAGAATCCAAGTCCTTGAAAGCAAGAAAAACACGCAAAAATCATGGGAGCTGGGCAACATGGCATGACAAGCATGATGCAAAGAGTTCATTATAATGATTAATAAATTCTCCATACATGAGTGTGTAGTATTTCATATGCCATCAAATTCAAGACATTTAATGGTAACATATCCTCTTTAGCCCATAACTTTTTAGCATTGCTTTGGACTACCACGTTAGAAAAATAGTCAACAACACAATTGGCCTCCCTATAAGCATGAAAAATGATACAACTATAAAATAAATCAATAATTTTGATAGCACCCCTTATTCAACTTTGGATAGTCTAAGAAGTACATTGAGACCCCTTAAGATATCAGATTATATTATTATAATCATCTTCAAGCTAGACCTTTTGTAATTCAATTAAGAGGCTAGGCTCAAACCATGGTAGGCAACAATAGCTTGGGCTAGGTGATTTTTCTAGACTTCCCAAAGGAAGCACCACCATCAAAATAAACCCACCATTTTCATCCCTCAACACTCTCCCACAACTACTCAAACCTGAGTTATCTTTCACCACCCCATAATGTTTTAAAAATATTACTATGAGGTCTTATAGCATATTATATTGGAGCTACATTCATATTAAATTTTCCTCTCCCTAAATTCATTACATAGAGCTTGTAGGTCTTAATATAGGATGCCTACAAGACTTAATACAATATTTTTACAAGTGGAATATTTACAAGGAGAACAATTGAAAAAATGCTTGTAGGAATTACAACATGTGCCTATAGGACAATAAAATATGCTCGTGGGACTTGAAACAAAGGATTTAGCCATCCTTAAGTGTTAATACGCCCATGGATCTTATTTTATGCTTGGGTTATTATGTCTAGAGGTGACTTTATTTTGCATACTCTCCCTCAATGATAATTCCTTGTGGCCAAGCATTAAATTGAATTCAAAGCATATAATGCGTAAAGTTCTTATATTATGCCTTTCAGATCGTACATCAAGGATTTAGCCACTAGATGGTATCATGTGCATTCCCCCTAAATGGCATCACCTAAAAATCAATCAATGCATAGAGGATTTAGAAAGTGACGACTAATAATCCAATACATAGCATGTACCAATGATAATCAATGTGTTTTTTTGATAGAACTAGAGAGAAATTTATTCACTTTATTGAGGTGTCTATGATCTTCAATGTTCTTTTTTTGTTTAGAAATAATATTCTTTGAGAAGAATAAAATTAATTTAATTATTATATAGTAAGGTGGTAGTTTTACACATCCAGTTTGAAGTTTTCCATAAATCTTCAAAGACAATTTAATTCTTCAAGAGTTACTTGTGTATTTTGTCCCTTTGATTCAAGCAAACAAAATAAGATAGCCTTCTAATTAAAGTATTGCACCATCCATGTATTAACACTTTGTTACTATTTACTAAGTTCTCATTAGTTTTAGGTTCAATTCATTCTATATACTCTAGTCGGTTATTACTACCATATCATTCAGTCGGTAAGAACAAAACAGTCGGTAAGCACAGAGTAGTCGGTTGTAGAAGAAAGTAGTCACAGAGCCTAGTTTACACCGAGCTATCTACTGAGTAACACTCTATGTCTACCGAGCAGCAAAAATGATATACCGAGTTAACACACACCGAGTGAAATGTGTTACCAAATTCATTGAACCTAGACACATATGGGAAATGTGTTACAAGATCGAGGAACAGGGAATCTTTATCGCTTAGGAAATTGTACCTTAAAGATTTTGTATGATTTTGAGGTTATCTATCCAATGAAATATTTTGCATGGTTATTCATTTAATGAATCATGTTTTTAAGATCGAAGCAATGAAAAAGATCACGGACATAAGAGATCTATTTATACAGCAAATTGAGGATCAGAAAGAGAGATAGATATGTGTGTGAAGCAAGACATAAGGAAACACTGAGTATTGTGACTATCAGAGACATAGAGGTTACCAAGAAGGATTTTAGAGAGCAGTCAAGGAACATAGTAAATAGAAGGGTTTACTGAGTTACTTTATGTATTACCGAGGTATGCTATAAGCAAGGTAATCTCATTTTGAGCACATAGAATCTACTATAACATTCCAGATGTGAAGTTGCAGATATTTGTAATATTGATTGTAATATTTTGAGTTGTAAGAGAAACCTTTAATAGGGTAAAAGACTATAACAAAGTCTATAAATTGTAAAGCCTTTAACCAGGTGCAACATTTAGGATAAGTGTTGTAAAATCCTTTAGCAAGGTAGATCTAATGATCTTGATACTCCTAATAGGGTAAGCTATCAGAAATAGCTGAACATGTAGCTCTAACCGAGCAACCTTTATTATTGTAGTAGTGAAGTTGTGGGTGCCATCCCCACTGCAGTTTTTCTTTCTAACCAAGACTTACTACATAACCAAAATATATGTGTTATAAAGTGAATCATTTATCATTGTTATTTATTTGTTTTAGCATTATATTATGTTACAATAGTTTTTGGTTTATGCTTAATAGTAAAGTTATTGTAAAGAAAAGTTTTGAAGTACTGATTCACCCCTCCCCTCTCAGTATATTAACTTTCCATATTGGGCCTAACAATTGGTATCAGAGCTTGAACCTTGGAAAAAGGTTTAACTGCCTAAAGAGAAAGATCTTATCAATGGAAGGCTACAAACAATCTCAAAGAATTGTGAATCTTCAAAATGAATTAGATCATGCTAATCAAGTGATTGCTGACATGCAGAAACAAATGCAAAAATCTCTGAAAATTAGAGGAAGATTATCTGATGATTTGCAGGACTCTCAAGAGTTAGTTTAACAAATTGAGACATCATCTGAGAATAGTATATCTGAAGAGACTAAAGAAATGATTGAAGAATTGAAAGAAAAGAACAAAGCATTGACTGATCAGCTAAAAGCAATGAAAAGAGGACATGAACATTTCACTACATAGATGACTAAAAATCTGGATGCATTGAGGTCAACCGAGGATAAAGTAAGAGATCTAGAAAGAGAAAAACAATAGCTTGAAGCATTAGTATCTTAAAAGAATGATGAAATCACAAGGTTGACTGGGATTCAACAAAATATGTCAGATCAATTGGGTTATGAACATCATGAAGCAAAACTGAAAGATGATGAGAATCAAGCATTGAAACTTGAAGTATCAAGGTTGATCGATGAACTTGAAACAAAGAAGAAATCCAAAGAAACACTGAAAAAGAGTTACGAAGCATCAAAGATGTTGGATGTGCAACTGAATACAAAAAGACCCAACAAAGATGCAGGACTCGGTTACAAAGGAAAAGACTCTACCGAGAAGGGAATCCACACTACTGAGTGAGGAGAATCATCAAAGCAAGCTGGAAATAAGAAGAACATCAAAGGAAAGAAGAATATTTGCACCTACTATGGAAAATAAGGTCATACTGCTAACATGTGCCAAATCAAAAAAGGTAAGAAACTGAATGTCACTAGGTGTAATGGTTATTGTTACAGTTGCAATAAATATGGTCACACATCTAACCAATGTAGGACAAATTCTGCTAGCAATTATCAAAATGCAAAATTAAAAGGATTTTGTAAAAACTGCAATAGATATGGACATAGTACCGAGAAGTGTTGGTTTAAGTAGAAGAACTATATGTGGTCTACACACCGAGCAAATACTAGAGGCTACCAAACTCACACAGATCATAACCGACAGTATTCTACAGTACCATGGTATTATAATACAAGAATATGGTGTGAATGTTGTGGAAGATATGGACATATAAGTGCCAACTGCTTTATAAGGTTTGGAATGAACAACTGAAGATCATGGAGAAATCCTGGTATGGCATGTTTTCATTGTCACAAAGTTGGACACTTGGCTAGAGATTGTAGAGGTCAACCTAGAAGAGATACTGAGGAAATAAAAGGTAAATTACAGATGATTTGGAAAAAGAAGGACATTGTGTCAAATGAAGAAAGCACCTTACCTACTGAGTTAGGTGCACCTATTCCAAATTAGTTGGTAAAGGTATGAAGGGACTGCATTCTCTCAAAGGTTAAATCTTAACAATTCCTATTTTATCATGTACTTAATTCAAAATCTGCATAGCTAAAGATGCATTAGAAAATCTGAAATTTTATCAAGTCTTTTGGAAGCCTGTCTAGTCGGTAAATGTAGGAAGTCTGGCTACTCTGTAAAAGCATAAAAAGTAAGTGGAATTGAGTGCATTTAATGTTTTCTTACCTAACTGCATAGAGCCCGAAAAGGTAAAATTGTGTACTTAAAACTTTTACACCGTCATTTTACACTTACCAATTTTTCAGAAAGCAGAGAAAAGCGATTCAAAGGCGATCAAATCTCTTTCGAAGCGAATTCAAAGGTATTTACATCAATCACAATGCATTGTCGAGATAGTTTACCAATCATATCAAGTTGTTATTATTTGCTAAGTAGAAAGCATCTACTATTTGAAAGTCTTCAAACCCTAAGGATCTTTTGTTTAGTGTTTATCCGAAATCGGCAATGGCACCTAAGATCCAGAAGCTCGTTGTTGTTGAAAACATTGAAAAGCCCTTACTAAAATACTCTCTCACTCCCAAAGTAGCATCTGAACCGGATGATAAAGCTGCATTTTCATTCATTTCGGATAGGGTTTTATTAGTTGAGGATGTGAGATTCTTTACTAAGTGTCATGTTGAGGAACTAGGTCATGTTGAAATCAAGGACACATATGATGAATTGTGTACTGATGGGAAACTAGATAGCAAGTATGAACACATTAAAGTCAAGGGATTGACTGAAGCCCTAACCTACCCACGAGTCTTCAAACCCCAGTGGGTTAAATTTGTTTTGAGCAGAGTTCATGATGACTTCATGTAGTTAGAGGAGCAACCGTTCAAGATCACCAAGGAAATCATCCACTTGATCACTGGTTACCCTATTTTTGATCATGCCCGAGCTTAGAAAATGATATCAAAAAAGGAATTGACCAGTTTAACTGGAGTAGATTCTAATTGCAAAGGTCTAAAACTAAAGAATGTCACAGATGCAGAGCTGAAGTTTGCAATTAGAGTTATAGGCTATTGTTTCTTTCAATCGGCAACGGAAAACAATGTACCCTGTGCAGTTGTCAATTTAGCATATAAAATTGTGAAGAAAGGCATGAAAATTGATTTATGTGAAGTATTGTTGAAAAACCTGTTTGAGAATCTCAATACCATAAGGAAGCCAAAGAAGAACAACTTAGCAAATACACTGAAGTTTGGATCACTTTTGGTATGCACGTTTTTCTATTTTGAGAAATTCTTTCCATCAGTCGGTAAAGTAATTTGGGAGCTACACTGACTAATCACCCATCAAATCAATGACTTCATCAAGAAGCTAGGTGATAACTTTAATGAGATTATGGATGATTACTTTAGCAAGTTTCAGGAAAAGATGCACAACAAGCATAGAATTCCACCCTAGCTAGTAGAGAAGTACAAGGATGACATATGCTTTGAAGTAGACACTGATTACTGTTATGTTAATGTTGTAGAACCGAGAACTCAATCTTTGCCACATATGGGTTATGAGATTGATTTTAACATTACACAAAAATAGATAGATGCTTTTCTTACACTTCCAAGGCATGCTACCGAGCTGAGATACGGTACATATGAAGAAGTTAAAGAGAAAGTTAAGATGAGCATTGTAGTACCTAAGGCTAGAAGGAAAGCAACAAAAATGATTAAGGCATTAACAGAGAAATTTGGAGAAGGTTCTTCCTCCACACCTATCAAGGGCACTCTAGTCATCACCAAGGAGGAATCTGAAGCCCAAGAGGTAGCTATTACATTGAGCACTGAGTTGCCTAAAGGGAAAATTTTGAAAAGGAAGAAACATGACACATCAAAGGTATCACCGACTCCTTCAGTAAAGCGCCCAAACGCAAGATCATCTATAGTATCACTGAGTAAGAAATAGAAGAATGTTGCTGTAGCAAAGGTAACCAAAACTTATAAGAAATCTACTCAGAGACTCATTTTGGCTAAAGAGTCCAGTGACACCAAATTTGAAGGTGCAAGCAAATTTTAGATTGTTAAGAGTAAACAAAAAGATGTACATAGCATTGATAATTTTTGTGCAAATCTGAAACAATATGGTGGATTTGGATTATTTAGATTTGTTAAGTATGAATCTAGAAATGATGATGAAAAGAGACAAATAGAAGAAGCTATCATCTGTACACTTCTGAAATTCTGATTGGTCCCATTGGAAGTATCTAATTCTCTTCGAAAAGAATTGTATATGCACATTGATAACAGGTGGAAGTATGCTATGGACTTGGAGAAACAGATGAGAGAAATAAGTTTGGTACATCTCTTCTCAGACATGTCGGTAGATGAGATCAATGAACATCTGAAAAACTACCACGCAAACTTTCTTGTCAAGAAAAGAGCCTTGAAATTAATGAATGGCCTTTATCTGGATGGAGAAAATGAGACCAAAGAAAAGTGGCAGCAAATCTTTCGAATCAAGAATGCTGGTGAACAAGTTGAAGTTGAAATAGTTGATGACACTGAGCAAGATCCTCATATCACTGTGCAAGACCTTGCTGACTCTATACAAATTGATGAGGATATCATGGACACCGAGGCACAAGAACAGGAAATGATAGAAGGGAATGCTTATGCCCAACTAGTTTCAAGTGAGTCATTTTTGGAACAAGTTCATCCCTATCCTTCGGTCACTCAGCCTATTTCAACCGGGGCCCCTCAGGATACTAAATAAGGAATGGAGGATCACAAGTCTACAAAAGGAGAAGCTACTTCTCAGGCTATAGGGGAACAGACTTCACAAGCACCTTCTAGCATTGAAATTGTTATAGCTGAGACCCCAAGCAAGGATTCACCGAAGGCTACATCAGAGGTTCAAGAAATTGACAAAAGTGTTGCCTCTATCGAGCAACCTACCGAGGGTCAACAAGCCTCCCAAGCCATTGTCTTAGTTCAACCGGTGAAAACTAAAGAAAAGAAAATGAAAAAGCATAGTTTCAAATTAGATTTGTCAAAACCAATAGTGTTGTCAAATGTAGACATCTCCAAATTAAATGGGCAAGCACTCATTGAATTTGGTGAACTATGCAGGGCTAAAGCAGAATAGGAAAAATAAATGGCTATTCAAAAGAAAAATAGAGTACTTCAGAAGGTGAAAACACTCTTAACCGATATGCTACCTGAAGCTACAGTGACACAAGATGCAGCCATCCATGTTCAACTAGATGAACTCCTAACTAAGATAGAGACATCTAGAGTAGATGCATCTGAATATTTGAGCAAATTGAAGGACAAAGAGCTCACTACTAAAATGATTGAAGAGGTACAGAAAGCTATTGCTATTGGCAAGGTAAAACTTGTCAAATTTATTGCTAAGTTGTCCCTCAACTCAAGCACATTCTTTTATTATTTCAGAAACTCTGTACATTTTCTTTATTTATTAAGGAGATCAAGAATAAAATCGAAGTGATTGAGAAAGAGATCACCGATCTCTCCAATTAGTTGACCACCAAGCCAAATTCCACTCATGGAAAATGTCAAGGATGCCCTCTCTATCACTCTCACCAATGCCAGAACAAAGTACAAATCCATTTTTGACCAGTCGCCTCCACCGAATGGTAAATAAGTTTTGATGTTTGTCAAAAAGGGGGAGTATATAGTGTACATAAGAGTATAGTGTATATAAGCAGATCAACATACAGATAATTTTGACAGGGGGAGCAATGACAACCGAGCAGTGACAACCGAGCAGTTAATACATAATATTGATCATAGCATATGCACACTCAGAGTTTTGTACAGTATATTGATAAGGGGAGTATACCTGACTATACTATTTTATTGTCAATTGTATATACTATCAGTTCAATCAAATTTTGCATGTATATAGATTTTTGAGTTATGACTTTGAAAGAAGTTTTGTTAAACATCTGAACTAATGTCAAAAGGGGAGATTGTTACTATTTACTAAGTTGTCATTAGTTTTACGTTCAAGTCATTCTATATACTCTAGTCGGTTATTACTACCAAATCATTCAGTTAGTAAGAACATAAAAGTTGGTAAGCACAGAGGAGTTGGTTATAGAAGAAAGTAGTCACAAAGCCTAGTTTACACCGAGCTATCTATCGAGTAACACTCTATGTCTACCGAGCAACAAAAATGATATACCGAGTTAACACACACTGAGTGAAATGTGTTACCATATTCATTGAACCTAGATAGATATGGGAAACATGTTACAAGATTGAGGAACACAAAATCTTTATCAGTTAGGAAATTGTACCTTAAAGATTTTGTATGATTTTGAGGTTATCTATCCAATGAAATATTTTGCATGGTTATTCATTTAATGAATCATTGTTTGTAAGATCGAAGAAATCAATAAGATCACTGACATAAGAGATCTATTTATATAGCATGAATTGAGGATCAGAAAGAGAGATAGATATGTGTGTGGAGCAAGACATAAGGAAGCACTGAGTATTGTCACTATCAAAGACAGAGAGGTTACCGAGAAGGATTTTAGAGAACAGTCAAGGAACAGAGTAAATAGAAGGGTTTACCGAGTTACTTTATGGATTACCGAGGTATGCTATAAGCAAGGTAATATCATTTTGAGCACATAGAATCTGCTATAACATTCCAAATGTGAAGTTGCAGATATTTGTAATATTGATTGTAATATTTTGAGTTGTAAGAGAAACCTTTAACAGGGTAAAAGACTATAACAAAGTCTATAAATTGTAAAGCCTTTAACCAGGTGCAACATTTAGAATAAGTGTTGTAAAATCCTTTAGCAAGGTAGATCTAACGATCTTGATACTCCTAATAGGGTAAGCTATCAGAAATAGCTGAACATGTAGCTCTAACCGAGCAACCTTTATTATTGCAGTAGTGAAGTTGTGGGTGCCATCCCCACCGTAGTTTTTCTCTCTAACCAACACTTACTGCGTAACCAAAATATATGTGTTATGGAGTGAATCATGTATGATTGTTCAAGAAAAGTTTTGAAGTAATGATTCACCCCTCCCCTCTCAGTACATTAGCTTTCCATATTGGGTCTAACACATTTACCTCGCATGTTTTGAAGGTATAATCTAAAATAGAATAACAAATATAGATAGTAACATAGTAGTTGCGAACTTGGGCCCTATTTGCTTTGCTTTGCTTTGGGGGTTTCTATTATTTACTATGATGGGGGTTTGTTGCTTCTAGATGTATGTTTTATGTAGATGTGATCCTGGCACTTATTTTCTTTGGGAGCTTCAGGCCATTGTTATAAGGGTTGTGGTTTTAATTTTACTAACTAGAGTTGGTGTTGGGTCCCCTATGGATCTAGGAAGGAGGTTGGTTGTGGTGTACAATGTTTTCTCTAGTCTAGGGGCCCTCTGTTACAAGTGGGGTTGTCATTGCACCAAAAGATTGACCTGTTAATGCACGATGCAACCACTAGACCTATAGAATCCACATGAGGCAGTTAAGCCATGTCACAAAGTTGAGTGTTGCACTGCACAACACAAGGAGACCAAGGACTAACACTTTGCAACAATCCCTCCCCAGTGCAAGCAAGGGGTTTGAATCTGTGACCAAGCTCTGATACCATTTTTTATAAGTGTGGTTGTTGTTAAACCAAAAGATTGGCTTGTTAATGCTCGATACAACCACTAGACTTATAAAATCCATAGGAGGCAGTTAAGCCATGTCACAAACCCAATTGTTGCACTACACAACACAAGGAGACCAAGGGCACATACCTTGCAATACCCTCTTACATTCCCTAAGTTTTTTTCCTGTTCCTTCTATTGGAGAGGATATTTCTCTCCTAGTTTTAGGTAGATCTTCCTAGTTTGGGAGTCTGGACATGTTGGATATGGTGTTCTTATGCTTATTTCATTCTATTCCTTATTTTATTTTTTTACATTTCTTACAACTTTTGGCAAGATGTTGCTTCTACATGTGATATGCTTTGAAGGATTTCTATTGGTAGGGATTTTGTGGACTTGTCGATTGTTTATACTTATGTGGCCTCTAATAATTTTGCGCCATTTTTTGGTGTTTATTTTTTGTTAGGGGTATGTCCTTTTTATACTCTTATGACTCCTATTGGGGTGGAGTTTTGCATGAGTAAAGATTATCTTGTAACTCTGTTCCTTTGGTGGGTTGCCTTAATGTATATAATTTTTACTAAGATTTGGAGCAGCTATAAGGGAGTTTTTATTGCCCTTTCTCTTGACATAACTCAATTGTCTCCTATGGAGTTGGGGAATTCTTTGGTGTATTGGGTTGCTTCATTAATTATGCATCTTTCATCTTCTTCAAATTCTCCTATAGATGTGGAGTTATGTCCTATGGAGGTGAAGATTTTCATAGTTAGAGGAGACAAACTGTTGTACAAGGAAGTTGTTCCTAATCCTACGGATGATCTTGATGAGCAGTTTACTGGTTGTAAGGAGGTTGTTACTACATTTCTTTCTATTTATCTCTTTTTCTCTTCTATTGAGGTGGAGACTAAATATAGTATTCAAAGATTGTTTTGATTGTACTTGTAGGTTATGGGAGCATTGTAAAACCCTTTGATAATGAGTCTCTAAGTTATATTGTCTAATGGTTTCAACATTTTAATAAAAACACTTTCTCTTCGATGCTTACTTTTTGTTGAGTGGTTGATGGTTAGCTGCTATTCATCTACGCGGTACCTTTGTGAAACATTATTCTTAATCATTTTCAAACCCCTACAAAATCTATTTGTAAGAGGTTTCAGGTTCCTTAAAAAACCTATTTTACCCCTAATAAAAAATATAGTAATCAATTTGTTGGCAGTTGAATGAAGATTGCATTAATGATATGTTATGTTGTCATTGATGTCAATTGAGCCAGTAATGGTATTCATGATTGTTGATGTTAATGTTGATATTACTTTTGTGTTGTAACCGATATGATAAACTTTGTGGAAGATGTTGTAAACTAGTATATGGTAATTTTTAAGTTGAACCAGTGTATAAGGTTAAACATTTCAATGATATGTAATTGGTAAACCCTACCTGTTGTTTTGTGTTAAACCCTTACCGATCAAAGTTTGTTGGTTTAAGATCTAATGTTGAGCGGTATAGATGGAGACACGTGTGATCATTGTATGAGGATAAGTTCAACTTATTTTGGCATGTTTGATTGTCTTGGGAATGACCAAAGTGGCTTGTATCAAATGCATAGCGCGTGATGAGTTACAAGTCCAATGAAGTGGTGATCATGGAGCGGTTGGAATTTTCTTGAAGAATGTGAAGAGATTGTTATGATTTCTAACAGTCAAGATTGTACCGACTTGTTTGTAATCTTAATGATGAGAATTAGGTTTTTATTGTGTTACTGACCTAGTCAATTTGTATTTAAGGTTGATGAAGTTGTTTGAAAAAGAGTTGCTAAAATTGTTAGAAACTAATTACGTGTATGGTTGGCAAATCGGTGAATGGATCTGCAGTTTGAGTAAAGGTAGATTGAAGCTTAAGAAGGATCTGATCAAACAAATGTAGTGCTATTTAGACAGATCAAGAAAACATGTTCTTTTCTAACAATTACAACAAATCTGAAATCCCCTAATAGGGTAACCTCTAACAAGCTTGGTTACTGATTAAATCCTCTAACAAGGTGATCCATTAGTTTGGATTCTCAAATCCTCCAGTGAGGTTACTCCTAATAGGGTATTGTGCTTTTCATCAAGGCATATCTGTAAATCTCTTAATCGGGTGATTCCTAACTAGAAGTAGTTCTTAACAGGACTTATTGTAAAAGCTTTAACAAGCATGTCTCCTAATGGGGTGAACTTAAAAAGAGTTCAGATAGCTATCCTTGTGAGTCTCATGTCACCATGGTTTTTACCTATTAGGGTTTTCCACGTATAAATATTTGTATCAAGTGGTGATTACTTTTGTGGTTATGATCTTATTTGTTGATTTGATTAACTACTTAACTATTCTAATATGACATGATAAATGGAGGCATTGGGAGATGGAATATGTTGTTATTTGATTAAGCATTTAGATGTTTACAAGATTGAAGTTGTTTACTGTTAATTTGGTTTAATAGTCAACTGGTTGGTGTTGATAATCTTTGAGTATTGATCTTGACAAGTGAAAGTTTACTTTGTGAGTTTGATTTTGAGTTTGGGAGTTTGTATCAGTTTTTCAGTATACTGATTCACCCCCTGTCAAATTATTCTACCTGATACTTATTCTTTCATCATATCATCAATTGGTATTAGAGCGTCTCAGGTCCTCTTTACCTAAAAGCCTAATAGCTTGAGGAAAAGATCTTGTAGACCATGATGAAGAAAGAAGGTCCTAAGTTCAACAAAGAGAGCTATAGAATCTAGAGTGACAAAATGAAGATTTACATTAAGAGTCTTGGTAGTTAGTATTGGGATCATATAAAAACTAAGTATGTTGCACCTACTGGTATCCCAACTGATGATCATAAGAAAGAACAACAAGAGAATCATCAAGCATTAGAGACTATTATAAGTTCCTTGTCTGATGCTAAATATGTAGATGTTCATGGTCTTGAAACTGCATATGAAGTATGGAAAAATCTTAAAGAGATTTATAGTGGTGATGAACATGTTAAGATTGCTAAAGAAGAGAGTTTAAGGGGAAAGTTTGATGACACGAGAATGTCTGAAGATGAGAATATCTAGTAGTATGGTCAAAGGATAAAAGAGATAGTTGGTGAAATGAATAGTGCAGGAGGGAAAGTGGAAGATGCCACAGTGATCAGTAAGTTACTAAGAAATCTGTTACCGGTCTATGCTATCTGAGTTTTAGCTATTTAGGAGCTGAAATTCATTGACAAAACTAAGGTAACTCTTGACTCTATTATTGGCAAACATACTGCTTTTGAGTTAAATGGCTATGATGGTAGTGTACAGAAATTTGAATCTACATTCCAAGCTTCTATCTCTAACCCATTTGTGGGAAGAACTAGAGATACCGGTCATAGCTATGAATCCAGATCCAACATAGATGCTGATGATGAAGATAGTTTAGTGTAGCTTGAAGCATTATTGGCAAAACAACTACCTAGAGGCACTAGCAAATACAGAGGTAAGCTACCGTTAAAATGTTTTGCTTGTAATAAGATTGGTCATGTAGCAGCAAATTGCCCTGATAGTGAAAATGAATACAAGAGAGACAAATTTAAGAAGTATAACGGTAAAGGCAAAAGTGATTGTCTTATAGCTATTGATAGTGGTATTATTGATGATGAATCTGATGATGAAACTAGTGAAGATATTGTGTTTGTGGCTATTAAGGAAGAGATATTTGATCAGAAAGTTCTAGTGTCTAGGATGGATAACTCTAATGAGTGGATCATTGATAGTGGTTGTTCACATCACATGACTAGTGATCGAAGCAAATTTCTTTCCTTGAAGGAATTTGATGGTGGTGTTGTCAGATTTGGCAATGAATCACCCTGTATTGTTAAAGGAAAGGGAGTTACTTCTCTGAATGGGAAGAGCAGTACTGACGATGTCTATTGGGTTGAAGGTCTAAAGCATAATCTTCTGAGTGTGGCACAACTGAATGACAAAGGATATCTTTTGGAGTTTAGAAATGGTATGTGCAAAATCTTTTACAACAAAGGTGAATTGATTGCAATCGGTAAACAGACCAGAGGTAGTCTATTTAATCTTAATCCTAAAGTTAGCAACTATTTGATTGCAAAAATAGATGATAGCTGGCTTTGTCATAGGATAATTTTTCATATAAACTTTGACAACATTGTTAAAGTGAGTAAGTCTAAGATAGTAAGAGGTCTACCTCAGATAGACGAACCGGTTAATGCTCTTTGCAAAGAATGTCAATTAGGAAAGATGACTTCTTCAACTTTCAAGAGCAAGTCTTTCTCAGTAGAGCACTTGTTAGATTTGGTTCATACAGATCTATGTGGACCAATAAGAACTACAAGCATTTCAAGTGATAGATATTTCATGATCTTCACTGATGACTATTCAAGGATGATGTGGGTCACATTCTTGAAGGATAAAAATGAAGCTTTTGGTAAATTCAAGGCATTCAGAGCCTTAGTAGAGAAAGAGAGTGGGAAAAAGATAAAATGTTTGAGAACAGATCAAGGTGGTGAATTCACTTTTGCAGAGTTCACTAAGTATTATGATGAGAATGGTATCAAGCACCAGCTGTCTGCACCAAGGACACCACAACAAAATGGTATAGCTAAAAGAAACAAATGGTCAGTGGTTGAAGCAACTAGAAATATATTGATACAAGGAGGTGTTGCAAAAACATTTTGGAGAGAAGCTGTAAGTACAATGGTCTACACAATAAACCAGGTTCTGGTGAAAAGAGGTAAGGAAAAGACACCTTATGAATATTGGTATGGAACATCACTGGATGTTAGTTATTTTAAGCTCTTTGGTAGTAAATATTTCATTAAAAGAGGTGATTATGTAAGGAAGTTTGAAGCTAAAAGTGATTAAGGCATATTTCTTGGCTATTCCACCAAGAGTAAGGCCTACAAATGATTCAACAACCAGACACATAAAATTGTTGAGAGTGCTGATGTTCGAGTAGATGAATGTCCTAAAATTTTAGAAGAAACCAATTCAAAGAAAAGGATGAAGATCCTTTCATTTTGCTTTTGGAACTTGAAATAGTTAAATCTGAAACCAGTAAAGAAAATTGTGATGCTCTTGTTGAACCGGAACAGATGAATTTAGAAGAAGAAGGTAATGAAGAAGCTGAACCTGAGGAGAATGATCATGTTATTCCTAGATATGTGAGACTGAATCACAGTTCTAAGTAGATTATTGGGGAGAAGGATGTTGGAATACTTACTAGAAGGAGAATAAGAGAGAACTCTTGCATGATATCTGCCATTGAACCTAGAAGTGCTAAGGAGGCATTTGGCGATGATCATTGGGTTAAGGCAATTGAATAAGAATTGGATTGAGAAGACCAACACTTGGACCCTCGTACCCCGACAGGTAAACAAAAATGTCATAGGTACTAAATGGGTGTTTAGAAACAAGTTAAATGAGGATGGTGTTGTAGTTCACAATAAGCCAAGATTAGTTTGCTAAGGATATGCGCAAGAAGAAGGAGAGGATTGTGGAGAAACATTTTCACCAATAGCAAGACTAGAAGGAGTTAGAACATTACTTGCATTTGCAGCTCATAAGAAGTTCAAGGTATATCAGATGGATGATAAGTCTTCATTTTTGAATGGGATATTTGAAGAAGAGGTTTATATAGAGTAGTCTGATGGTTATGCATTGACAAATAATGAAGACATGGTATGTAGATTGCATAAAGCTTTATATGAATTAAAGCAGGCACCCAGAGCATGGTATGAAAGGCTTCATACACATCTGATGAAGATAGGGTTTACAAGAACCAGTGATGAAAGAAACATTTATCTCAAGTCTGAGGGAGATGAAATACTGGTCAATGAAGTATTTGTTGATGACATTATATTTGGAGGTAATGATGTCATGAGTAACAATTTTGCAGATGAAATGAAGAATGAGTTTGAAATGTCATTAGTAGGGGAAATAAAAAATTTCATAGGCTTGTAGATACAACAAATGAAGAATGGTATTTTCATTACTCAATCTAAGTATGTGAAAGAGGTTTTGAAGACTTTTGGCATGAGTGACTATAAACCAGTTGGAACCCCAATGGTTACAGGTTGTAAATTATCCAAGGAAGATGCATCTAAGTCTGTAGATGAGAAGGAGTACAGGTCAATGATTGGGAAATTACATTATGTTGTTCATAGTTGACTAGATATTGCCCATGCAGTTGGTATTGTTGCTAGATTTCAAAAAAATAGAAAGGAAGCACATTTGATAGCAACCAAGAGAACTTTTAGATATCTAAAAGGCACAGTTGACTATGGATTATGGTATCTATATGGAGGAAATTTTGACTTGAAGGCATACACTTATGCTGATTGGGCAGAAAATATTGATGATTGGAAAAGTACTACTGAAAGATCATTCTTTATAGGAGGAAGGTTAGTTTCATGGAGTAGTAAAAGGCAGAGTTGTACTTCACAATCTACTACTAAAGCTGAGTATGTAGCAGCTTATATGAATTGCACACAAGATATTTGGATGAGGCACATTTTGGAAGGTCTTAAGATGAAGACCTCAGAACCTATAAGGATTTTATATGATAATACGAGTGCCATAAATATTTCTAAGAATCATGTTTTGCATGCAAGGACTAAGCACATTGAATTAAAGTATCACTTTTTGATGGAGAAAGTTCAAAGTAAAGATGTTATCTTAGAGCATGTTTCTACCAAGGAGCAACTTGCAGATATCTTTACCAAACCTCTATGTAAGACCACTTTTGAGTATCTTTGAAGTCAGTTGGGGGTTGTCCCTCTTCACGAAGTCAGTTGAACATGATGCTGATTGCATCAGTCCTTGAATTACAAGTTGCAGTATGTTGTTGATGCATAGTGAAAATTCAACATCACATGTTTTACTTTAATTTTGGAATTTTTGTGAAAGGGGGAGAAGAATTATGTCATTGATGAGAAGAATTATGTGACTGGAAAAGGGAATCCAACGGTAGGCTAAAGATAGATAGAGCATGGTGAATACTTGGTAATGTAAACTAGGATTCTTATTCACCCATCCACAACAATAATTAGAGGCATTGATATTTGTATTGCCATCAATGCCAAAGGGGGAGATTCTTGGCACTTGCATGAAGATTGCATTAATGATATGTTATGTTGTCATTGATGACAATTGAACCGGTAATGGTATTCATGATATTGCTGATGTTATTGTTGATATTGCTTTTGTGTTGTAATTGGTATAATAAACTTTGTGGAAGATGTTATAAACCAGAATATGGTAGTTTGTAAGTTGAACCAGTGTATAAGGTTAAACATTTCTATGATATGTAACTGGTAAACGCTAGCAATTGTTTTGTGTTAAACCCTAACTAATCAAAGTTTGTTGGTTTAAGATCTAATGTTGAGTGGTATAGATGGAGACACATGTGATCATTGTATGAGGATAAGTTCAAGTTATTTTGGCATGTTTGATTATCTTGGGAATGACCAAAGTGGATTGCATCAAATGCATAGTGCGTGATGAGTTACAAGTCCGATGAATCGGTGATCATGGAGTGGTTGGAATTTTCTTGAGGAATGTGAAGAGATTGTTATGATTTTTAATGGTCAAGATTGTACTGACTTGTTTGTAATCTTGATGATGAGAATTAGGTTTTTGTTGTGTTACCGACCTAGTTGATTTGTATTTGAGGTCGATGAAGTTGTTTGAAAAAGAGTTGGCAAAATTGGCAGAAAGCAATTGAGTGTATGGTTGCCAAACCAGTGAATGGATCTACAATTTGAGCAAAGGTATATTGAAGCTTAAGAAGGATTTGATCAAGATAATGTAGTTCTATTTAGACAAATCAAGAAAACCTGTTGTTTTCTAATAATTACAGCAGAATTGAAATCCCCTAATTGAGTAAGGTCTACCAAGCTTGGTTACTGATTAAATCCTCTAACAAGGTGGCCCATTAGTTTGGATTTTCAAATCCTCCAATGAGGTTACTCCTAACAGGGTATTGTGCTTTTCATCAAGGCATATTTGTAAATCCCTTAACCGGGTGATTCCTAATCGGAATTAGTTCTTAACAAGACTTATTGTAAAAGCTTTAACAAGCTTGGCTCCTAACAGGGTGAACTTCAGAAGAGTTCAAATAGCTATCATCATGAGTCTCATCTCACCATGGTTTTTACCTATTTGGGTTTTCCACGTATAAATATTTGTGTCAAGTGCTGAACGATTTTGTGGTTATGATCTTATTTGTTGATTTGATTAACTACTTAACTATTCTAATATGGCATCATAACTGGAAGCATTGAGAGATGGAATATGTTGATATTTTATTAAGAATTTAGATGTTGACAAGATTGAAGTTGTTTACCTTTTAAGTTGGTCTAATAGTCAAACCAGTTGATGTTGATAATCTTTGAGTATTGATCTTGACAAGTGAAAGTTTACTTTGTGAGTTTGATTTTGAGTTTGGGAGTTTCTATCAGTTTTTTAGTATACTGATTCACCCCCCCTCTCAATATTCTACCGGATACTTATTCTTTCATCATATCATCACAATTAAAATTTATTCTTGTTTCAATGAAGAAACATAACATTATGTAGTTTTTATTTGTCAAAGATCATATAACATTCACCGTGATGCCTTACATTTGTAGTGTCATAAATTGTACACCCATAATTAGGGTTGTACAATTCCATGCTTAGGTTAGCACCCGCTTTAATGTGTTGCATCTTTCATTTTCAATATTCCTTTAGGCATTTAATTATTAATTTAATTAAACCTAAAGTCCTCCCTTATCATTCCACATAATATTAAAATTGGACCCTTAACCATAAGTGTGCCACTTTTTATTTAATCTTCTTTAATCAATTAATAATTAAGTTTTGATAATGTCATATTTCAACTTTCAAGGCCCAATTTCGCATATCTAAACACCTTGCATTGTCGCACCAAGCTAGGATTAGCTTTGTAATCATGAAATCTTGCATCCCTAAAAATTTGGAAAAAAGTTGGTCCCAACTTTTTCCCCTTACATTTTAGGATCATGTTGTGGTAGTATTACAATGTTTAAATCTTTCTTTATGTGAAAATATATCCATTCTAGGTTGGCCTATCATAAAAAATAAAGCTAGGATTTCATATATAGCCTTTGCTTTCCTCATTTGAAGGATCCAACGACTTTAGCAATTGAAGAGCTTCTTGTGAAGTGAAAGTATAGGTTTATGTGAAGTGTACAATCAACAAATCAAGCATTTATCAAGTCTTTATCAACCTTTGTATCATCTATTGAATCTTTGTAGATATGAATAATAATAAGGAGATCACCGAGTGTTGATTATCTTGTACCTCTCCCTTAGGGTTTGGTATGGTTTCATGTTCTTTTCATATCTCTATGTGAGCTTCACCTCACTCATTTTTAGATTTACATTATTGCTTTAGATCCATATTGAATTTGTGATTTGAAGCATTAACACTTACATTATATTCATATAGGGTTTTTACTCAAAACATAGGGTAGAACTCTTAATTTGCATTCTAGCTCATTTAGGATCTTACAAACACATGAGATTATAGGGCGCACACACTTTTCAATATTGCATCAGCTATTTTTGGAGGTGGAATCACCAAGATAAGGGGTGTGATTAAGGAAAAACCCTATATAGCCACCTAAACACCACTTTTCAAGTTGCAAGTGTAGGTACATGTTTTCAATGAAGTTGTGATCTTTCAGAAACACAGAAGTCACATACAAATGCCTAGATTCATAGGAAGGCCCCATATGCCTAGGACCGAGGCACCCAACATGTTGGTCCTTTTCATTTTCTATTAGACTTTGGTAGTTCAGGCTTAAAGATCTCGAATTTGTAGATTTTAGTCATTCAACTTAGTACAATAACGGGTATAAGAGCACTCGACGCCCTAGTTTGGCTCAATTAGGATGAGTTTTGGGAGACATGTGTACATATGGATTTCATTTCTTGTTCTATAATTTGTATCTCTCTATTATTGTAATTTATATCTAGTTATTTCTATTCATCTCTCTAGTTTACTTAATTTATTGTTTACATTTGACTTATTAGTAGCGAAGGAATATAAACCCTAAAGATATTCCTTGATTCTCTTTTATAAGAGCAAGTCAAAGTGAATCATTTCATTAGGCTATTTCATATTCAAATGTGTGAATGAGAGTGTGATTAGGTCTTAGTGTACATGATCCCATTTTCATCCATCACTAGATTATGTACTATTCGAAGAAAATTTTGTCAAAAAAATGATACACCATCTTATTGAGTAGGTAGATTGGAGGTCGTCATAAAATGTTAGAGTGCTTTTGAAACCTAAGGCTCTTGTACCCAAATCAAAGACCACTCATAACTAGGGAGACTAGTTTTTTATATAAATATTCTATAATAATCTAAGTTTAAGGCTCACTACTGGGACTGCACATGATCCCAAAATGTATTCTTAACAAAATTACTTTTTCTTGAGATTATTTGGCACATGGCTGAGGTAAGTAAAACTCACCACTAGCAAAAATTTAAAGGAAGGTTTATTTTTACATCTTATATTATATGTTTTAGATTTTCAAATACTAGCTAAAGATGTCCTTGAACTCATAAATAATATATTAATACCGTATTTATTGAAATAAGATTTTCCTTGGCCTTTTGATCCCAAGGATTGAATTAGAGAGGTGAGAGCCTCATACAAGATGCTAACCTTTTCCCATCATTATAAAGAATCGGAAGATGTAATAAAGAATTGTCAACCTTAAGCAAAAGTCACAAAGAGAAGAGAAGAGTGGCTAAAGGATAAATATGTTGAGGGAGAGATAAAGGGGTAAAATATTGCATATAGTGGATCATGGGTGGAAAGAAAATATTCTCTCTTAAGAATGAAAATGATTCTCAGTGTCTATCAATATGATTTGGATAGGATCAAGCTTCTAAGCTTGGCATCAAGAACTTCAGTTGCACCTTGTTCCCCATCAACTTCTTCTACTTTAGTGCCATCATCACCACACCCATAATCATCATCACAAGTATAAATCGTAGAGAGTCCTAGACCAATGATTCCAATTCACAAACTGTCTCCTAGGAAAAATCCTACAATAAACTTCCTCAAAAGTGGATTTGACATCAACACAGATGGCCAAGATAAAAATAATGATTTTAACACTCATAAGAAGGTTGACAGAAGGTTTCCCAAGTAGACAAAAAAATGGTTACTTATAGATAAGGAGGGGAGATTCTTGATGATATTAGAGAATTGGCTTGCACTCTGTTTATGGATGATCAAAGCTTCATATAGATAAATTTTTCTTAAAAACATTATCATAAAAGATAGAGGAGAGAAGTATAATAGGGAAGAGAAAATACAATATATGATAGATGAGAATAGAAAATAAATTGTTGAAGAAGCATAAAATATGGTGAGGGAGGAAATGAATGAAATGAGCCTTGGGAAACTATGATAGATAGTTAAATAAAGTGGTATCTTACTACTTGAAGGTTGGTACATTTGCTATAACATTAATTTTTATTCTTTAGGAAAGCAAGAGAGAATTGAAGCTACCAACAAAAAAGAGAAAATGCAAAAGCTTTCTATTTTGGGTCAAGATTTGACTGAAGACATGATGTCTTAGCTATTTGGTCATTTTTATTTTTAATAGATAATCCTGACATGATAAAAGACAAAAATAAACTATGTTGCCATTTGTTTATTAGGAGGCTTACTAACACCATAGTTTCTCAGGCTACACAATTGACCTCACATTCAACCATGTTTATAGAATCTCCTACTTAAAGACTTGAAGTAAATATGGATAAGGTAATAGAGGAAAATTAATTATTTAGAGAAAAAATTACAACTCAATATCTTTTCTCCTTCCTCCTTAATAAGTTCTCACACTAGAATAAATAATACAGTTTAGGGAAGAGTTAGAGATGATAAAACAAAAAGCCATAGATCTACAAAATATTTTTAAAAAAGTGTGAAGAGAGGAGAAGAAACAAAACAAAAATAAGAGATGATATAGTTGACTCGTTCTATGGAAATAGATTGATTCACTCTTAGGACATGTAGATAAAGCATGACAGTCGTACAATACCATTAAAGGAATTTATAGAAACCATGCTAGGGTTAGAATTCATCTTCAATGTGTTGAGAAGTATTAAAGCCCAAGAATTGAGGATTTTTATGTTCCAATGGAAAATGTGGATGTGGAGAATGTAACATAGCAAGACATGTGTGATATGCACCACAAATATGAGAAGATGGTACAATTGCTTACTGTCCATGGTACTTATAAACAAATGATTATAAGGGAATTGTTTGCATTTGAAGAAATTATTATCTACCATATGTTTTTCCTATGCAAAGAAGATGGATACTTGAAATGCAATATAGTATATAAGGCACTTTTTACATATATTATTTTTACAATATTTATAGGAATTAATGTTGATGAGGAAGCAAGTTTAAAAAAGTTAAGCTCTTATCTTGATAAATTATATCAACTTGATCAAGGAATGATTTTTATCACCACTATTAGAGGTAAACTATTCCGAGATCAATTCCACAAGAATCTGGCACTAGTCAATTGCATTATAATGGATTATATTTTTGGACTCTAAAATGAAGAACTATGCAAGTTCAATATTCATGTCAACTCAACAATCAGAAAGAGGCCTGCCTTGTTACATCATCAACCCATGGACATCTTCTGAAATTGGAAATAAATGAAGAAAATCAAAATTGACTTGTATTTCAATCATTCATCCTAAAGGACAAGTTTTTCCACATCATCAATCTTGTAATCATGTGCTTCTTTATGCAATTTCAATGTCACTAATGTCAATTTATTTTCAGTTTAGATAGTGGAATATCTTCCTTGAATCGCGAGCTCTTCATCAACATTTTTTTTATCTCCAACATTCCTTTTGGTGGGCATTTAAATATTTTTTCATATTGCAAGGTGAGTGATTATTAGATTAAAATGTGACACATGTACATGACTTGAAGCTTGTTTCTCACTTGTTTCTATAAAAGAGAAATCAAAGCCATTTTTCAAAGGATTTAAAGTCTAAGTCTTAGGAGTTTTGGTCTAGTTTTGTAAGGTGTCATTTATAGGAAATATAGATGAATTTTTAGTCTTTCTTATAATAGTTGTAGATCAAATTTTAAGAAACATGAGAAAACAAATATATAATTTATGATTAACTTGTCTCCTTAATATTTTATTCAAACTCTATTAAAATTAATAAGAAAGTTTTATTGATTTCATATATGTGTCCTTTGCAAGGTGTATATCTGATTTTTTTAATCTTCTAAAGCAGAGGATTAAATATATTTAAATAGGATATAAAGGTTTGAATGAGATGCTATGGAACAAAAAGTACAAAATTTGAAATTGGATACTATTGAGAATATAATATAATTTATTAAAATTAAGAACCCTATAATCTAAAATTCAATTGATTTATTGATTCTTATTTTATTCCTAAATCCAAATCTGTACTCCAAGATAGCCATCAATTAAGAACCTCCAACTACATTAGATAGAATTACTTATTAAATTTAAATGAATACCTTTTATTTTTTAGTATTGTCCTTTAGTTTAAAATAGCCATATATTCTCTCAAGACCAAAAATTCACATCATCAAAAATTATGCCAATTTTTCCTTGAAGTTTGTTATTTCTTCATGTAAATACGAGAGCACTTTTGTTAAAAAATAACACAATTGTTAGAAAATTATATACTTACTTATTGTATAGAGAAATTCTCCTTGGTCTTACAAAACTAGAAGTATAGTAGTATGTCTATCTAATTATAGGTTGATAGAGAACTTCACGATAAGTCTAATACTTAAAATGGTTCATTAATTAATCTCCCAAATAAAAAATTATGGCCTTTGGAAGTTGGATCTCCTAAATGGGAAATATTAAATATGTTGGACACATAAATGAGTTATAAAGGGCAGTTACAAATGTTGGTGTGTGTTTTTGCACATCATTTGGCATCTTGGATTGGTGATAAGATAAACACCACTTTTTTGTGGTTTTATTTCATTGTTTTGTAATGTTGTTTGTTGGTTTGATGTATTGTATCTCCTATATATTAGGTACATGAGATGGAGGTTGTGTGTAAGAGTTCTATAGCTATTGAATTACCTCTAGATTCTTGTTAGTGCCATTCCTATAAGTAGCTTAATATGGAAGTATATTACAATCTTTTATTCTTTGAAACGATTATAACATATAATCCTAAAATAGTCATAGTTCATTATTTCATTCTTTTTCTTCTAAGGACACAAAACAAATAAAACAAAAAAATAGTAGTTTATTTAATTTATTTCAATGAATTTTATTGGAAAGATATACAAATATAAAATATACCAAAATAATATATCAATAATATTTTGTTTAATTAATTAGTTTTTAATTCAATATTAGCTTAGTTTGTTCAATATCTATTTCATTAATATTCAATAAATAGATAATATTGAAACAAAGAAAAAATATAACAATTGTATAGCACCATATGACTTCACATTGAGTTAAATGATCAAAGAGCAAGACCAACTTTTTGCCACTCAAACTTGAAAAAACAAATGTTCAACTGGAAAAATGATCAAAATGTTACAACTAGACCAAAGTAATGTGAATCAACATTCCCTAGGGTCCCCCATTCACATTATCTCCACCTTGGTCACATTTAGCTTCTCGTGCTCAAGTAACTTAGAATTAGAGAGGATTGAGTAGAAGCTACTCTCAGGGAACTAGGTCAAAACCTACCCAACAAAAGCTCATTGAGGAATAATAAATATAGGCCATCTGATATAAATAATAAGATATAAATCGATAATATACTATTATCTTATGCAATCTTGGCACACTTCTTTGAGGTACATATTAAAGTCTTGACATGTTCTTAGCAAAAAATCACTAAAGTTCACACTACACAAGCCACTAATAAAAATACTTACATCAAAACCATCATCACTACACCTCTATAATTATTGAAAATTATAAATACAGATATAGTTGTTACTAAAACTACAGACCTTGTGAATAACATTACCACAATTATGATACTTGTGAGGAATTTATTAGTACAAATGGTCTTCAATTCCACATATATGTTGGAATCCAAAAACATTAAGAGGGGGGGTGAATCAGTGTTCTCCTGGTATGATTAATTTTAACCTTATTAGCACAACAACTTAGTAACTATTATGCATAAAAGCAAATAACATCAAGTAATAATGCAACCACAAGGATCAACACCATAACATAGAGATTTATACGTGGAAAACCTCAAAGCGGAAAAACCGCAGTGGGATTGGTGACCCACAATATCTATCCACTAATCAGATGAATAAATATTACAAATAAGGGGCCTGCACATGCATGAAGGCACAATTCCTAGAGCGCATTGCTCATCAAAAAAGGAGCCTCACTGACTACAATCTAGAAAGAAGATTGAACTGTAAGAATAACATCTCCTATGCCTGAGTATAGTTCTAGTTAAGCTTAATACCGAAGGTCTTAAACCTCTTACTCAAACCCAATTTGATCACCTATGATCGGCCAAAACCTCTGCATATGATTACAACTTTATTCACACATGGATAATCCCATAACCCATGATATACAAAGAGATCTTACATCATATTTATACAAACCTGGGACCTAAACAATTAGGTCAGTCATCTAAAACATAATACAATAAATCCATTACATAAACCCGCAAACCAATGATAACCCAAGTCAGCCAGAGACCTAAACAACATTAACCAAAGAATAAATCCAACCAGTAATGTATCGGGAGCATCCACCAACATGTTACATAAACTGGTCCATAACCTAGGATAATAACATAGAATAGCACTGGACCTAAAATAGGTCGCCATAAGCCAAATGTAACCCATTGATCAGCTAGAACATGAACATGATAACCATCAGCATCCTAAGAACCTTCTAGAAGCTGCCCCAACAATGCTTATGAAATCCATCAAATGTAACATGCATCTGAACCACATGAATGACCGAACCAAACCATTTCCACCAATCTGAACGTACCCAAGAATACTGAAGATGGTCTCCAGATCAACATCACAATCCAACCACTCTACCGGAACCCGGTAGACAACCAAACAAGCTAGTGTTAACATCAATGACAAACATCAATGCAACACATAATCAATTCCTCCATATTTTCAACAATATATACATACATACATACATACTATTAGAATCAGAGATCACTAAGAGGGGGGGGTGAATCAGTGATCTATCGGAATCTAGATCCACAAGCTTACTCTTTATCCACCAATTAACAATGCCCAACTGAAAAGAACATAAACATGAAACAGAGAACACACAAATCCACAACATCAAAATTTTTACGTGGAAGCCCAAAAATGGAAAAACCATGGTGGGGCTAGAACCCATAATATTCATATACTATGGCCAGGAGTACATAAATATTACATAGATGGGGAATGCACTTGCATTCAGCTTCACTGCCTAGAGCTCACTGCTCAAATATAGTTTCCTGGAAGGCTACAACCTTTAGTGTAGTCTCACTAACTTCCAATCTGATTAAAATGAGAAAATACAATAAAATGGACTCTCAAGTAGCATATGACTATACAAGAATGAGTTTCGGTTAAGCACTGAATCCCTGACTATCTTCACGTTGCTTAATACTTTGTTACTATTTCAGTCAGCTACCAGATTGTTTGAAAGCAAAGTGCGCACATGAAATTATGCTCAATCGCACCAAAACTAATTGCCACACCACTAATACATCGAAAATCAATTGCCAATTAGATTGTATATATCTAGTCTTCACATAAATGAAATCTCCTTCGAGTCGGCTTCAAGAAGTGTAACGTGTAGCTTCAAGTCAGCTTCAATCTCGAACATAAACATAGCACTGGACCAAAATAATATAATCACATCCTTCATAAGGATTTTCCCATTCACCAAGATCATAAAAATAATCACCAAAAACACCGCAATCATCATAAATCATTTTAGACCAAAACATTACTAAGATACCTTGGTTTACTGGTTAACTCTAGCTTCTAGATAAGATGAATCCTGACTGTAGGATCAAATCTCCAAGAAGACTTGTCATTAACATGACAACCCTAAACCATAAATCAAGCATCAAAGATCACTAGATGAGTGCCAATTGCCAACAATCTCCACCTTTGGCATTGATGGCAACACCTATTAAAAATGACTAAGTGTAGAAACCTATGAAACTTGTACATTGGATCGAGAATGAAAGAATTATAAGGCTCCCCCTTAGATCAACAATCCCAAAATATGCATCACCGAATTGTACATTCTATACACAATTAGTCTATACATTTTTCACCTTAACTCTCCCGCTTCGACAAGAATACCAAAGATGGGGTGCTGCCCAAAATTGATATACAAATGACAATCATTTTACAAATATTTGAAAAGGTTAGCATAAACAGTCTAAAAAAATCCCAAGTGAGTATCCCACCCACTCTTCAAGTTATCCAAAATTGTGATAAATGCATTAAGTACAGTAGCATGAATTTATAATTCTTTCAAATCTGATGATATAGGCTAGGCCATTTCCTTCATACAGTCTGCCTTATTACTAAGCATAGTATCTAATTGGATGGAAATCAGGGTCTAGAGTTCATCCACTTTCCTCAAATGTTTCTCCTTATCTACTTGAAGGCTTGAGATTTGATCAATTAAGGCTATTCATTACTTCTGGTTAATATTACATTAGGGTCAAAAGATTGAGAAATACTAGCAAGCATTCCTTAGCAGACACCTATCTGTTTATCAATATCAATAACTTGAACTTAGGCAAAATGAGGCAAGATTTATACAATTTACTGGCTTCTGACAATGTGTCAGAAATAGTCTGCAATCTCTTATTCAATGTTACCTTATCATCTTCAATCATTTTTAGGAATGTTTGTTTTCTAACTTCCGTAAACCTATCCAAAACTTTCTGAGTAGTTGTCTTCTCCAAAGAATCAAAATTGGTATTTACACTATTAATCAACTGTAATAATTTACCAGAGGATCTGTTATTTGAATCTAACTGTACATTGGAAGCCACCTTCTACAAAGCATCTATACACATTAAAATTATATTTTTGTCTTCATTCTTTGATTTCACTAGATCTTGACTAGCTTGGGCTTACACTGCAGCAGCAAGCATATGCTTCTTGATAGGATACATTTTCCCAAGATCAACTAAGCCATCAAAATTGATCATAATCTGAAGTGGGATCCCTGTAACTGGATGAGTGGCAATTGTTGGATCAGCTATGCCTTTACCTTTGTCAACCATAGCTACCCCAGCCTCTCCTGGTACAGTATCAAATCCAAATATAAAGAATCTCAAATATGATAAAGACAATGAACTCAAGGTGATAAAGCCAAATCCACAATGGTAAATTCTCAAATGTGAAGAAATGCCATGATCTCAAAGCAATTTCATAGTTAACTGCCCCAACCGGTTTGAACTACTCCGATGCTCCTGCATCACTATTCATGTAGGATCCCTATACACATTTTTCACATACTTCACTTCCACTTTAGCATTACATTAACATGCTATAATACTTTCAATATACTCTAAAGGCAAGAAAAATGAAAAAAAAGGAAAGTAACATAAAGATTCAAAGAAATATGAAACCTTTGATCTTGTTTATTTCTTCCTCCTCAAATTAAGATAAAATATAAGAGTTGCAGTTAACACTCTATTGTTGCACTCCTTTGGTGTATTGAATGTGGTTTCTTATGAGTCCAATATAATGATGATATAATCAAAATGATTGAGTGTTAAATTAAACATTAAAATAGTATGATAGAAAAATATATATATCAACATGGGCTGAGACACCTCAATTTAATAGAATTTCCAAGAAGCAATGTCAATATTTTGTATAGATTGATAATGAGTGGCTAGGATTGAATGAGGATTAGGGTTAGGATCAAAGATGTAGTCATGTGGAAAGTGTTACATGAGGCATAAGGGATATTCTTTAGGGATGGATTAAAGCAACATCTTAATGTAAATGAAAAGCATTAACAGGTTTAGTTTGACATGAATGGTTGAAATGGAATGTTTTTTTACTATTGGGAAGTGTCTAGGGTTAATGCATGTGCAAACAATCTTAGTGAGTGATGAGAAAGAGACACTTATCACATTTTAGAAATTTTATATGGTGATTCATGTGAGCAAGTATAAAGTCTAGGATTAAATGGATAATGATGAAGAGATAAAGGTGAATTATAAAAATAATTAAATAAATAATAACTATTTAGTTAACAAATGGAATCAAGTAAAAAATAAATAATAGTTTTTATTTAATTAAGATAAGCATAGGAATGGGGTAAAGGATGAAATAAAAAGGACAAATAATAAATATTTATTTAATTAATTTCTTATGATAGTGTAATATTTGTTGTAGTTAAGTTTGGAAATTCTAGGGGTCTACACACTCTTACATTAATGGCACCTATCCTTATGTATATCTCCTTCTACATATTTTTCATCTATGTTTTTATTCTTTTGCACTCAATGACATGTGTCATGATCATGGAGTTGACACTATAATTATAGATTTAGATAAAACAAAATTAAAATCCAAACATAAAACTAACTAGTTAGTTGTCCTTATTTTTCCACAATGATAGAAAATAAACACAGTTTGTGAAAGTTATTCAAAGGCATGCAGTATCAATAAATACTTATTTTTATATTTGCCTATGAGGTTTTATTTTCTTTGATCTTTGCTACACTTTAATGATTTTTAACCTAGCAAAATTTATTTTTTAGAATACAGCAACAACCTTTTCGAGGAATTTTGAGTACTACAAATCATTATGTCAACAAAATGAGGAATGGGGATAAATATTTATCAAACAAACAATATAGATTCATTATATGTTATATAGGGTCGAGTCCAAACCTAAAAGATGAATCTAATATAGGCTATTGCCTACTATATCACAAAAACCACACATCATTATTAAAAAAATTGAGGCATTCAATTACTAATTATAACTAGGAATTTGGGAAAACTGATCAAAGCAAATAAGTAGCTAACTGTGAAAGCTAATAAGCTTATGAAATCAAATCCTAATTCAATCAACAAAGGAACAAAAGACAAGACATTCAAATTAAAATGCAAACTATCACAAATGTCTCCCTTCATTGAGCTCCATTGTCCTTTCTCCTTCAAATTATGTGGATGTCACCTACAAATGCAAGTGCAAATGAAACCAAGTTGATGACAATATCATAGCAAATTGGACAACATAAGGATACTCAAAGTGTGGCTGAAAATAATTGATGAAAGAGACCAATTTATAGAGAAATTGATGAAATCATGAAAATAGCGTGAAAGATGATGAAAGAAGGAACCTCATTCGAAATTGGCAAACTAATTTGAAAGAGGCATGATTATGACAAATTATTGACACATTTCTATGTCAAAAATTATGAAATGTTTGTATGCAAGAATTATGACAAATTGCTATGTCCCTTAATGACAAAATTAGCCATGAAATTAACTTTCAACTTATGAAAAAATGAAGCATGAAAATAAGAGAAATTAGGGGAAAATAATTAGTGGGAAATTAAAATTCAAAAATTAACAAATTAGGTGACATTAATTAATAAATTTACATTTATTAATTAACTCATAAAAAGGGAAACAATTAGCCAATTAAATAATTCATTTAATTGTGACATGAGAGACTTAGGATAAATGAAATTAATTCATTTAACCTAAAGAGAAATCTTAGTAGTATTAAATGAATAAATAATTAAACCCCAATGGATAGTTTAGAAATGAAATTAGGTCAAGACAAAATTGAAGCCAATAAATAATAAAGATTGGAATCAAAGGGACAAATGACAAAGATTTGATAATGACAAGAAACCGATATTGATTGACTGATGAAGATCAATGACAAATTGATCAAGATTGACAAAAGAATCAAATTGATAGATGAAAATTGATAAAGGATCAATGACTAATCGATTTAAAATTGACGAACATTGATGATTGATTGAGATTGATGATGAATCGATCAAAGATTGATAAAAGGTTGACTTGATGAAGGTTGACATGATACTCAGATTAACAAAGACCGATGATGAATTGATCACAAATGGACAAAATTGATTGATAATTGACAATTGAACGAGGATCCTAAATGATCGAAATTGATTGAAGATGATTGAAAATTGATTGAAACTAATTGAAATCTAGAACAAAACCATAATTCGACATAAATTAGGATTGACAATGTCCAATTGACATGACAAAATTGATTACAACCAATGATTGCAATTCATAAATGATACCAACAAGACATAGTTCAAAATGCGAGAGATTAGACTTAAATTGGAAAGAAATGCCGAGGGAAGATGCAATGTCGACAAACAATGAAGATCGAATGCGCGACATAGAGGAAATGTCAATAAGCTGCGAAAACCCTAAAAGAAGGTCACGCAGACATGTTAAAGTATGGCACCACAAGTGGACCATTTTTAGATACCTATACTAATAAGTCACATGTTATATCATTAAAAAAATTCTAAAATCTTGATCAGTAAAATATATTTTTAATTATCAAAATCTTGATGAGTAAAATGTGGGATAATGTTGTTGTTTGGTGATCTTGTTATTTCATAGGTTTAGGCCATTCTCTCTTCTTATATAATTAACAAAATATATTTTTAATTATCAATAATGATACTATTATTTTCTTATCTACCTGTATATTTTGCTGATTCCACCAATCTTCAAATTAACAAAAAAACCAAAGCCAAAAATGATTTATTACACAAACAATATAGTTGGACAATATATTGAGAGATTCTAATTCCTAATCCGGAGGATGAATCTATGAATCTAACATAGGCTACCAAAGTCAATCAACAGCAACACACATGATCATCGCAAAATTGAGGTATTCAATTAACAAGAAATCGCAATATTAATTGAAAAAAAATGCTGAAAGTTCATGGAAAACACATTTTTATTTACCTTTTATAGTTTCCAAATTATCTACTCATTATCTTAGTAAAGAGTAGTTAAAAACACTAGATGATCAGCCAAAAATATCTTTGACAAAAAAAAATATTGAATAGCATGAAAAAACTCATATGCTTTTAACGCTATCAAATTTTCATACTCCACAAAAATGTGCTGCTTTTAGATATTTTTTAACATCAATTCCTAGATAATCGAATCTAGCAACATCTTATTTCTTTTTCTTTCTGTCACTTATCATGTAGTGGGGTAGCCTTTTTCTTTCTGTCACTTATTAAAGAAATGAAAGCAAAGAACAGTAGTGGGGTAGCCTCACCTAGAATCCCTGCAAAAATCTTTAATAATAGTAATACAGTCATAATAGCTTTTGTCAGGTATCATGTGAATACTAACTGTAGCAGCATTATTTCTGCGCACTATACTCCTGTGTTCCCGTCTGTCTAAGGCAGGCATTTGACTAAATCTAAGATTCTAAACACATTAAACAGATGTTCTCAAATTCAGAAGGTGAATATTTGTAAACATTTGGATGCGATTAAGTATTAAGTTATATAGCTTCACTCAAATGACATTATGTGTTCCAGACGATTATAATGCTTATAGAAATTTCAAAGTTTAATCTGTTTTATTGTAATGGATTATGGGGATACTATTGTTATTAATATGGACTTGGTAGAGAAGGCTAAGCTAATAAGGGGTGAAAGTGGTGGTCCATTGTTGTAGACCAAAGATTGAATTACATAATCTAACAAAATTGGATTAGAACCTTAACCAAATGGAAGCTGAGGTTGTTGAATCCATATAAAATCTCTGCTAGGTTTTCTTTATCTCCTTTGCTAGCATGTTATTTTAGGGGTCTAGTTTTTAGTGTTTTTGTTTTTTTTTCTTATTAAGGATCAAATAGGTTATGAGGGGACCTAAAACCCTTTACAGTATGTTTTGAAGGGACCTAAAACTCTTAGATTTTACAGTAATCTAGAAACCATAGAAAAGAAAATTGTAACAAGATGCAATAACAAACAATAGTCTAACCACAACCTAGCAACAAATATTAAACATTGAGGAATGGACTATAAAACAAGTAGGCCAAAGCCAACATTACAGACAACTCAGACAAACATGAGTGTAGGGTTTTTTGGGCTCCCTCAATCTTACTAGTGAGTTTTAACAAGGTTCCCACAACCTTCATCTTGAGAAAGTACAACACAAAGCTCCCTTTTTCATTCAAGATCTCAACCTCAAAAGGATACAAAAGAGAGAGGGAAGAAAAATTGACAAGAAAAACTTCCTCGCATGCCAAAAATAGGGTACTTATAGCCCCCAAGCAGCATCACATAATTTCTCCAGCACAATCCATGTTCACCTCAATAGAAAATGGCACCACCTCTATAGGAAGATCTAAAGAAAATCAGTGATGTTGTAACTAAATTACCAAGCCACTTGACCAAATACTCTCTACCTCAATAAGAGAGACCAGAGAAAAGAGGATAGAAAGGGAAAATAAAGCCCCCTTAATGCAACATCGATTCAAATAAGAAGCCACAAGGCACTCAGCCTCTAAAGGAAACCCAAAGCAAGCTTCCAAAGAAATGACCAAGAAGTCCTCCAAGCCCTAGAGAAAAAAGAGTAGAACTCACGAAAACCCACATAAAGAAGGGCAACAAGACCCTCAACTATGAAAAATACTACACTCAAAAGAAACAAAACCACCTCTATAGGCCCATAAATAGCCAAGAGATAGGTCATGCCCACAACAAAGGGATCACCAAAGGTCGAAGGAGTGTGAAAACTAAAATACCCCACCTCAATAGGGAAATTAGTAAGATAGCACATCCTAAAGAGCACAAAGAATGATACTACTTTATAACCAAGAACCCTCTCCCTCGAAAACAATGACACCAATGAGTAAGAGGCAAGGAGGAGGAGGTCAAACAAAGGGTTTGGGAAAAAACAGAGACTCACACCAAGATTTGAACCTCTAATAAGCCACACACAGGCTCCAAAGACAAAAACTCTAGCCATGTAATCTGCAATAGACATGGATTTGAGAATAGCAATGATATACAAGAAACCAAACCATGACCAGTGCAACAAAGGGCCACCCTTAGGAATCATCACCAGAGACCAAAGATGAGAGAAAGACCCCATGCATAGACAAACCAGGAACCACTAAACAAGGGCCTAAAATAGGGAAACCTAGAACATACTACAAATGACAAAAGCCCAATGGGGAGAATTCTCATCTCTATCTAGATCTCCATCTTCCCCAGCATCTGCATCCCCTCCTGCAACCCTAGATCCTCCTCCACATGCACGCTCCATTAAAATTATTATCTTTTTTTTTTTGTATTGTTGTTGAGTTGTGGGTTGGTTGTGTTTTTTTCTGTTTGCATCTCATTGTACTTGTAATGTCATAAATTGTAAACCCTTGCTAGGGTGGTACAATTTCATACTTAGTTTAGTATCTGCCTTAGTGGGTTTGCATCTTGCATTATTATTTCCCTATAAGCATATAATTAATTAATTTAATTAAATCTAAAGTCATATTTCATCACTCCTCACATCATAAAATTGGGCCCTTTACCCTAAGTGTGCCCTTTTTATTTTATTTCTCTAATAAATCATTTAATCATAAACCCTAATTATGTCCTATTTCGACCTTTAAGACTCGATTTCGCATATCAAAATGCCTTGAAATCAGTTGTAACTTTGGGATTCACTCTAATATCATCATATCTAACAACCTTGAAAATTTGGTGAAAAGTTGGTTGGACCATGGCAGGAATGCACATGGTCCTTGGCTATTTTCCTGAAATTTCGGGAGCATAATCCTATGATATTATAATGCTTAACCCCAAAAGATTGGTGGGAAATTCAATTCCTAGGTCAGCCTAAAGGCAAAATCAATTCAAAATTAAGATCTAGGGTTTCATACATAAGAGCTCTCTTTCTTCATTTGAAGGCAACTAAGATCTATCTAATCTAAGGGAGCTTTTAGCATAACAAGCATAACAAGCCTTCTACGTAGTGAAAGAGAAGCCTATGTGGAGTCTTCAACAACATTTAACAATATTCAACAATATTCAACAACATTTCATCAAGCATTCATCATCAATTAGGAGCCTTGAAGACATTAAAGAGTAATAGGAGATCTTGTGGCAATATCTCTCCCTTGGAGATTGGTATGATTTCATGTTATTTTCATGTCTTTGTATGAGCTTATTTACATCAATTTGCATATTTACATTCATGCTCTAGATCATTGAGCATATTTGGTTTGAGGCATTAACATTTACATTCACATTTACATTTAGGGTTTACTCTCATGCGTAGGGTAGCTCTAGTTTCTTATCATTTTAGGATCTTGCATACACACAAGGTTCTAGCACACACATTTTTAGTACATTATCAGTTATTTGTGGAGGTGGAAATCACCAACATAGGGGTTTGACTGAGGCAAAACCCTATATAGCCACCCAAACCTTCCCTTTTCTCTTGCAGGTGCAAAAACAGACATCCAGAGCCAGTTTTAGATCTAAAAAAGGCATCAGAACCACTTAGAAGTCTCAAAAGTGCATAAATATTTCAAGGACAAGGGTAGTGGGACTTTGGTCTTGCCCAGGACAGGGGCATGGCACCCTGGTCCCTCCATTTTGCAGTAAAATTTGATAGGTTCCAGACTCAGGACATCCAGTTTGCAGGGTCTCAGTTTTAGCCTTCTGTCTATAGAAATAGGATAGTGGCATGGCACCCTAGTCCTGGTCAGTTTTGTTTAATTTGTAGCATCAGGTACACATCCAGAATCCTCCCCCTTTTATGCTTTTAGTATCTCTATTTCAGATCTGCAAGTTTGTGCAATTTCAAGTTCATTTATGCTTCATTCTTCATCTCCTAGTCTAGTTGATCAATCAAACCATAATTTTTCTCATCATTTACAACAAGAGGAATAGAAACCCTAAGAGGTAATCCTTGGCCCTCTCTTTCTCACAAGAAGTATCCAAAGTGATCTATCACTCTAGGCTCTTTCGTATTCCCAATGTGTTGGCAAAAGTAGAATTAGGTCGTAGTCACTCGATCTCGCTTTTTTTGCCTCCACAATACTAATTTTTTCAAGCCCCCTTCAAAACCTTTTTTTTTCTTGATAAAAATGATTAGCAATACAATAAATTGTTTTAAATACATAATTTTATATCTACGAATAAAACCCCCTAAATCTTCTCAATGTTGATGTTACATTGTATCAATTTAGGATTTCTAAATGGTTGTTTCTTGAATTAAATTAAATTAATGTTAATATCTAGTCCATTAAAAGATGGCTACTTTGGAGGAGGAAGATGGTTAGGTAGCCTCTGAGGCTCTTGTTTACAACGTGATTTCTAATGAGGAGAAAACAAGAATGCTCTCTATCTTGGAAACTATGGCCAAAGATGTTGATCTCCTTAAAATTGACTATGAAGGTAGGTTGGAGGTTCTTGAAGCCAAGATGAAGCAAATTAATGGTAATTAATTTAATATGGTTAACATGAGTTATCAAACAATTAACACTAGTGTAGAGGGGGCTAAAACCCTTCTGAACCATTGGAAGAATGTTTAGGCAATGAATTCTGGGGATACTATTGTTATTAATATGAACTTGGTAGATAAGTGTAAGCTAATAAGGGGTGAAAGTGGTGGTCCATTGTTGTAAACCCATGGGCACATAGAGAAGACTAGAGAGAAACCAAACAATTAATTGCATGATCTGACAAACTTGTCTTAGAACCTTAACTAGATGGAAGCCGAGGTTATTGAATCCCTATAAAATCTCTGCTAGGTTTTTTGTTTTCCTTTGCTAGGATGGTATTTTAGGGGTCTAGTTTTTAGTATTTTTGTGTTGTTTTTTTTATTAAGGATAAAATAGGTTTTGAAGGGACCTAAAACCCTTTACAGTACGTTTTGAAGGGACGTAAAACTCTCAAATTTTACATGAATCTAGAAACCATTGAAAAGAAAGTTGCAACAAGATGCAATAAAAACTAATAGTCCAACCCCAACCTAACAACAACTATTAAATATTGAGGAATGAACTATAGAACAAGTAGGCCAAAGCCAACATAATAGACAACTCAAACAAACATGAGTGTAGGGTTTTTCTAGGCTCCCTCAATCTAACTAATGGGTTTTAACAAGGATCCCAAAACCTTAATCTTGAGAAAGTATAACACGGAGCTCCCTTTTTCATTCAATATGCAACCTCAAAAGGATACAAAATAGAGATGGAAGAAAAAGTGACAGCAACAACTTCCTCATGGGCCAAAAATAAGACACTGAAAGCCCCAAGCAACACCACATGATTTCTCTAGCACAATCCGTCTTCACCTCAATAGAAAGTGGCACCACCTCTATACGAAGATCTGAAGAAAATCAATGACGTTGAAACTAAATTGCCAAGCCACTCGACCAAATCCTCTCTACCTAAATAAGAGAGACCAAAGAAAAGAACATAGAAAGGGAAAAGAAAGCCTCTTTAATGAAACACCACTTCAAATAAGAAACCATAAACAAAAAACTATGGGTGCATCAAAGGTCTTACCTACAAGGTGCTCAACCTCTGGAGGAAACCAAAAGGAAGGTTCGAAAGAAGTGACCAAGTAGCCCTCCAATCCCTAGAGAAAAAATAATAGAACTCACCAAAACCCACAAAAAGAAGAGCAACAAGACCCTCAACCACAAAAAATACTACACACAAGCAAAAAACCACCTCTATAGGCCCATACATAACCAAGAGACAAGCCTTGCCCACCACAAAGGGGTCACCAAAGGTTGAAGGAGTGTGAAAACTAAAACTCCTCACCTCAATATGAAAATTAGTAAGATAGCACATCCCAAAGAGCATAAAGATCAATACTACTTCAGAACCTAGAACTCTCGGCCCCAAAAACAATGACACTGATGGGTAAGAGGCAAGGAGGAGGAGGTTAAAAAAAGGCTTGGGGAAAAAATACAAACTCATAGCAAGAGTTGAACCTCTAATAAGCCACGCACAGGCTCCAAAGATAGAAAATCTAGCCATGCAATCTGTCATAGACGTGGATTTGAGAATAGCAATGACATACAAGAAAGAAAACCACGACGAGTGCAACAAAGGGCCACCCTTAGGAATCATCACTAGAGACAAGAGAAGAGAGAAAGACCCCATGCACAGGAAAACCAAGAGCCACTAAACAAGGGCCTAAAATAAGGAAACCTAGAACATACTATACATGACAAAATCCCAATAGAGAGAATCCTCATCTCTATTTAGATCTCCATCTTCCCCAGCATCTGCATCGCCTCCCGTAACCCTAGATCCTCCTCCATGTGCATGCTCCATTCAAATTATTATCATTTTTTTTTCTATTGTTGTTGAGTTGTTGGTTGGTTGTGTGTTTTTATATCCGTAGCTCATTGTACTTATTTTTTCAAGGCCCCTTCAAAACCTATTTTTTTCCTAATAAAAAAGATTAGCAATACAACAAGTTTTTTAAAATATAGTTTGATATCTACTAGTAAAACCAGCCACTTTCTATATCACAGATTTTTTACAATGCACAAAAACAATCAATATTTGTTGTGCAACAATATTATTCTTGAAATGGTGTAAAAATTGACTAATTAAGTGTGACAAAATATTAATAAGGTTGTTAGGTAAAGAGAAAAACTCATCCAAAGAAAAAAAAATTAAGGATCTTAGATAGTTTTTGTAAACAAGGGCATCTTCAAGAATGAAATCAACCCATAATGTAGTAAATGTCTTCACATGAGTGTTATGGTCACCTTTCCCATTGTATTTCTTAAAGTGTGGTTCTTGTATGTGTTGTGGGAAGCTACTTGTGCAACATGATGGAAGAGTTGGTTGGGATTGGGTTTGGCTTCTGTTGGCTAATTGTTGTTATAATAAGATTTTTTTTATAATAATTGTTTTATGATGGTGTCAATAATTTAAATGGTTAGTGAAAATTTTGAATTTTATGGTCAATTGGAAAGGACTTTAGGGTCTAGGTATGTGGAAAATTATGGTGAGTGGTGGAGAAAGCTCATAGGTGTTTTGGGAAACAAAAGGGTGTTGGCAAGAAGTAGCAAACTGAGAGGTGGGGTGAATCGATTTGCACAAAAACATTCTGCAACTTATACCACAAATCAGATTTGATGATTAACAATTAAAACATGAAATAGCACCACATCAATATCACACATAACACCAAGATTTTTGATGTGGAAAACCCGATTAAGGGAAAAACCATAGTGGGAATCTACCCACAATGAGATAATACCTAGTTAGGATTAAATGAAATGTTACAATGGGGAATGCACATGCATTCAGGCACATTGGCTAGAGCTCACTGCTCAAATAAGAAACCCAGAAATGCTACAACCTTATGTTGGCATTTGATTGAACTGGTAAATGATTGATTGGTGAATGTGATGAAGAGATTGAGATTCATGGTTGATGACTAAGTCTTGTCTTGTCATTGATGGCAATAATGTTTTTATAGTCATCTAAGTCTTGTAAGCCAACTGGTAAAGCTTAACTGATAGAGATAATAGTTTACCAGTGAACTAGCAATTAGGTCTTCAACTGGTAAATAGGAACAAAGTTGCATTCATGCAACCGGTATAGGTGATTGATGAAGAGTTGAATGATGTTGTTTTATAGGAGTGATGGAGACTGGTATTTGGAGCTATGTTCATGACTGCATTGGCAGATTCAACCGGACAAGCGAGATTTGATGGACAAAGTAGCTATTCTGATGAACACCTAATCCATAGTGATACAGTCACTTAAATTGACAAACCGACACAGGTTTTGATTTATTTTTAGTTTGTTTAGATTCATTAAACCTAGAAAATTGTTCCAAGGTTTTAGCCCACTAAGTTTATGTGTATAAAAAATGTGATGAGTTATGAGATAGATATGCGTATGTTAATGAGATCGAAGGTGAATATTGAGATTCTGATTGTGCGGTGATTAGTGAAGCTTTGTATTGATGTGTTGTTGAATTTTTGAGGATCTGAAGAGGACCTTCTTAGACTAGAGGTGTTATATGAAGATCATTTGAACTGTTGTTATCCTAATAGTTATAGCAGCAAAATCCCTTAATCGGTTAGGTCGTGATAGGCCTTATATTGTAAGTCCCTTAATAGGGTAGCTCTATATTAGAGTCTTAAATCCTCTTGCAAGGTTGATCCTAATAGGTCAAAGCTCCTAATAGGGCTCATCATTTAAATCCCTTAACTAGGTGACTCCTAACTACGTCTGCTCCTAACAGGGCATATTTGTAAGACCTTAACCGATCAAGATTTCTATTTTGCAGATAGTAAATCTTGTGGGTATTAAATCCCACCATGGTTTTTCTCTTTTGGGTTTCCACATATAAATCTCTTGTGTTATGTGGAATTTATTTTATTGGCTATTAGCTTATGTGGTGATATTCCTCTTATGCTTGTTAAGTTTTAAGTTGTTTAAGTTGGTAATCAGATTCATATTGTTTTTGTTTGCATTGGTTCAACCCCCCCCGTTCTTAGTGCCTTATAAGTTTATCAATTGGTATCAAAGCCAACCTTCTTTGAGGCTTAACCGCTTGAGATGTCTAATAAAGTTGCAGAAACTGAGGAAGCTCTAGAAACATTGAGAGGAAAGTATAAAGCTTCACTTGCTAAGAGAAGAGAGCTAAATGAACAACTATTGGACATTTCTGAGAGTAGTTCTTCTAATGAAGAAAATATAGGTGCATTGGTTGATGAGGTGGAGAAACTAAATGATGAGAAGACTAACTTGAGGAGAGAGCTAGAAGCCCTAACTATCTAGATGAGTCAGGAACTTATAGCAAGGAGGGCAATAGAAGACAAGATCAAAGAGAAAGAACATGAGATCTTTATGATAAATCAAGAAAATGACACTCTATATGCACATTGGCATGAGGAGAAAGAAGAAAAAGAAGAAATAAAGGCAGAACTAGATATGGAAATGTCTCTTAGATAGACTCTTATGAAAAGGAATGAAGACCTTATAAAAGAACTTGCTTATGCTAATGAGAAGCTTGCAAAGTTTAACAAAAGTTCTACCATTCTTGATAAACAAATCCAACCTCAGAGGATGAACGGTGATACAACTGGATTGGGTTATAATATATTTGAGAAACAGGAGCCTTCTGGTACAAAGGACAACATGCATGAAATTAAATTTGTGTGTAAGATTCAGAAACCCACTAGTAAGAAATCCCATAAGCCTGTTTGTTTCAATTGTCATAAACCAAGACATACTGCTAATGTTTGTAGAAGAAGATATGATGTTACTAATGGTTATAGACCTAATACTTATCAAGGGTATAAGCCTAGAACCTTTAATGGTTATTGTTTCACTTGCAACATCCATGGACATAGAGCTATTGAGTGCAGGTATGGAGAAAATAATCCTACACCTCACATGAGTCAAAGGTTTGGTGGTGGTTGGCAAAGAACCTTTAATGATCGAAGAAGTCCTAACTAGAAAAGACCCTATGCTAACTCGCCTAGTCCCTATGAGATGGAAAAGAGGATGAATGTGGTTTGCACAATCTGTCATAACTACGGTCATGTAGCTATGAACCATAGAAGAAAGACTAGTAGAGGCAATGCTTGACATTGGAGAGCATCTGGTATGGATTTTTATCATTGTCATAAGCCAAGACATATTGCAAAGTTTTGCAGAGCTAAGGTGAACCAATCGGTAAATCAATCTACTGACCAGAAAGGAAAGATTAAAGTTGATGTGGAGGAGACTAGAGCTGAAATGAATAGAATCTGGAAAAAGAAGGATGATGAGAAAACCAAAGACAAACCATCTAAAGATTCTATTCCTTCACCTAGTGTGGAGATCCCTTCACCAAAAAACTAAGTTGTTAAAAAGCTTAAGGGGATCTTAATGTAAGATCTATTTGAGAACCCCCTGAGGGACCATAAGGTATGTTAAATCTGCATACTTTTTTGTATTATGATATTATGAAAGGTGTTTGTGATCAAACAGGTAGGTTTGATGTGTTACGAGAACTGGTAGTGTGTTATAAGATATTTTAGGGTTTTACTGGTAATGACATTTAATGCGGTAGATGATGGGAAAAAAAAAAGGAACCTTTTAAATTTTATTTGTCACATTACATTCTTGTGAGCACATAGAGAGAGAATAGAGCAGAGCAGAGTTTGTGTTTGTAGTATTGACATATATTTGAAGTGATCTAGTGTGATTTACGATCGTCAATCAGTTGGAAATCTTTGTTGGTGTTTTGGAACCCTAGTGCAGAAGCGACAAAAGGTATTTACCCAGAAATATTTTTATCTGCTTATCTTTCTGAAGCATTGAAGATGGACACCCCACATCTAGTTGATGTTATCAATAGATCCCCTCCTAAATTTAGGAAGGGCCCATTTAAGTCTGAGGCAATTGATCCCACCAGAGCCCTATCCAGAGTTCCTTATGGTGTCTTACATATTGAAGATGTTAGATTGTTTTATCATTGTAAACTGGAGGATCTTGGTATTGTTGTTATTTTTTATCAGTATAAAGCATTCTGTGATAAGAACAGAGTGATAAAGGAACAATTCAAAAGGGTTACCGAGAAAGGGTTTCACCATGCCCTGAATTTCATTAATGATTTTGATGATGAACTTGTGAGATATGTGCTTAGAAGAATTCATGACCAGTTTATGTGGCTCAACCGACCACATAAGATTTCTAAGGAATCTATTCATGCAGTCACAAGACTTTGTGCCACTGGTGAGTTTCCAGTATTTAGATCCATTCCTAATAATGATGTAGGATATTTAATAGTATCTATATGGGATGGAAGAGCAATGACAGTGATTAATATCAATGATATGGTAGTAAAATATGCCTCAATGGTTATCGGTTACCAGATCTATTACTCTAGTGGGATGAACAACATCCCTGGTGCTACTATTCACACTGCCCACCGGATGATAAAAGAGGAGGTTGATTATGACTTGTCAGAGGCATTGAGGAGTCAATTGATGTTAAACCTAGAATCCATCAAGAAGGATAAGATGTTAAGGTTCAAATTTGGTCAATTAATTCTTGGTTAATTCTTTCACTTTTAGAATTATTTCCCCAGTATTGGTTAAATACAATGGATAGATGGGACTCCAGCATTGGGGCAAATGAAGAACAACATTAGAATGTTGGGTAATAGTTTTGACAATATTTCATGGAGACATTTTAAAGATTTTCAAAAGAAAATGCATGGAAGGGAAAGGATACTGGCAGAGGTTTTCAATCGGTATGAAAACACAATTTTCTTTATGGTTGATACATATACTTCCATGATCGAGGCAGTTGTGCCCTAGACTACATGGGTTATACCAATGGGATATGAAGTGGACAAGGATCTTCTGATTGCATATGTTGATCATTTTCTTTCCCAACCGATCGATACAACAACAAAATGTTTTGGAACTTACAAGTAGAAATCCCTTCAAGTGCATTCAGAACTTAACAAACTGGTAATAGCAAAAAAAGTTAGAAAGGAAGTTGAAGCATTTGTAGAGAAAGTAGGATTCACAAAGGTAGTCATTGTTGAAGCAAGAGAAAAGCATGCTGCTCAATAGGCCGAAACATCAAGTGCACCAACCGGTACCCCCACTGGTGTAAAGACTAGAGCTTGAAAGGAGAAAGATACAGAGAAAGAAAAACCAACACTTGTTAAGAAGGAGAAACCAGTAGCAAAAAAGAAGGAAAAACCATCAAAGATTTAGTTCCAAAGAAAAGGTAAGATTGTTGAAAATGAAAAATGAAAAACCAACAAGCATAGAAACTGGTAGATGCTGATGAAGAAGAGACTAAGTCCGAAGGAGAAAAGAAATCCCTAAGGGCTAGTGGAAAAAGGTTAAAGGGTGCTGGTACTTCAACTCTGAAATCTTCAAAGAAACCGGTAACCAAGCTCACACCTCTTGAAATTTTAATAATAAACATTAAAGAGTATGGTTTATTGACCGGTGTGAAGAAATTCTATGATAAGTTTAGTGAAGATGAACAAAGGTAGATAGAAGATAAAATTGTTTATATGATGAATAAATACAACAAGGCCCTTATTAAATTGAAAGGAAAAATTCCAAATTCATTGTATAATATAATTCATTCTAGATGGCAAGCAACCATGAGACAAGATAGAGAAATTATTGAATATTTTCTAAAAAATTTGCTACCTAAAGCTACTAGGGAAGAGCTAGATGAAATTTTTGCTAAGGCAAAGTCATCTTTTAGGTCAAAGAAAAGGTTGACAAGAATGTTAATTGGTGAGACCCAATCAGTCCATGAGGAGACTGAACAAATTTTGAAGAAGGTACTGGGTCTGATTTTGGATGAAGAGGAAGAAGTTAAGGAAGATGAACCGGAAAGGTTTGAGGCTGAAGATCTTCATGAAGGTGTCAAGATAACTAATTTTGAGCAAGATGAAATAGTGATGGGAGATCAATTGGTGAACATACAAATTGAACCTGTGATTATCTCTGATGATGATGATATCGGTAATAATGATGATGCTGGTGCTACTAGCAATGTAAATGTATAGGATGTTGATGTTCAAATGTTTGAGCTACATGAACATGAACAAGGACAGGAAGAAAAGAAATATGAAGAAGAAAAGAGGGATGAGGAGCCACTGGTAGTAACTCAATTGAAAATGATAAGGAAAGTGAAAAGAAAGAAGAAGTAATAGAAGATAAGCTTGAAGATAGAGAGAAGAATATATAAGAAAAAGAAAAGAAAAAGGAAGAGGAGAAAACTGAAGATAGAGAAAATAGAGGAGAAGAAGCCAGAGAAGACTGAACCTAAAGTGACACCTTCATCACTTGATTCTGAAAAGAAAATTATTCATGAAGATGATGATGATGCTATAAGCATCAAAGGACCCCTAGACATGGATAATTTGAGCTCAATTGAGTTGATGGAGATTGCAACTGCCATGCAATCCCAGGCCAAGAAGAAGAGGACGATAGAACAATAGAAGGAGGTAGAAACAATAAAGAATGTTGTAGAGATTTTGTCAAGTTTCCTACCGAAGATTGATACTGATAATGTTGTTACTCCTATTGACAAGCTTGGTCAACTTATTAATGATGGTATATAATAGATGAAATATTTTGAGGATGCAGCTTATGTCGCTCTTGAGAAAGATTACAAGAAGAATTGAATAGAGGACTTAATGACTAAAATTGATAAAGGGAAAGTTGCACTTATTATAAATAAGGACTATTTGAAAGAAGGACATGAGACTGGAGGTAAAATACTCTCAAGTGTTTCTAAATATTCATTGTTTTGTGATGATTTTAAGAAGAAGAAGGAGGAAGCTGAGCAAGAACTTGAAGTTCTTAGTGAGTCATTCACGACTCTACCATCAAGTTTGGAAGATTGGTTGTTGAGCTTTAGCATAAGCTGAAAGCTTATGAAAATGAATAGGTTAAGAGGATCATATCACTGCAGGAACTAAAGACACAACTGGTATTGAAGGTGGAAATCTTGTAGAGAGCTTATAAAGAAACTGAAGCCATCCTTCCAACATAGGAGATGAGTACCATAGATGCCATGGAGGAGTTTTCTTGGTAGATAAAGATACATGTTGAGATAACTGACAGTATTTTGGAGACTTGGCATAATGATTTGACATAGTTTAAATCACATTTTAGTGATGCTTTTGTTGGTATTAGGGATGACTTCATCATGTGATGCATTGGTTTTGTCATTGATGTCAACACTTATCTTTCTAGAGGTTTACATTGTTGATTTGGCACTCTGGTTATATTGGTTTATTGTTGAACTGGCATATTGTGGTCCCGACATTGATATTGGCTTATGCACAGTCACCAGTATATGCTTCATCGACATGATATATGTTTCACTGGGAGCTCGGGAAGTTGATGATGACTTGTTATCATTTGGAGATCATTTGGTTATGTCAAAGACATGGATTGGATGTTTGGATTTGGTGTTTTTCTTATTGGTTTGATCAGGTTCACATATTTGCCTTTACCGATAGATAGGTCCAGGTTATGCACCAGTACAAGATATCATGTTCTAGATCAGCACGTCAGGTCTTGGAAATGGTTTATTGATTGGATAATGTGTAAATGTATTGAGCTGACATATTGTATCGCATAGAGACTTATTTTGTAATTGATTTAAATGTAATATCTTTAGGCAGCCGACCTCATCATAAGGTCTTAGGGTTTTGCATAAATAATTGTAAGATATTATTTGAAGATCATATATGTGTATGAGTGTGTGAATATTGAGGATCATTGTAAGAGAAGATCCTTGTGTGAATCACGAAGATATTATCTGAAGGTTGAAGGAAAGGTTATGAAGGTGTTTGGCACTCATGGTCAGAGCTTAAACCAGTACTGAATCCAGCATTGTAGATGCTATATTGAAGGAGTACATTGTTTATTGGATTTAACTATCCAATTGTAGTCAGTGTGACTCCTATTTTGTGATTGAGCAATGAGCTCTAGGTAGTTGGCCTTTTTGCATGTGCAGACTCCATTATTGTATTCACTTACTATCTGTAGTAGTATCATCTGATTGTGGGTAAGGTTTCCCACCATGGTTTTTCCCCTTACAGGGTTTCCACATCAAAATCTATGTGTCATGTGTTGTCGATGTTGTTTCTCTTTCTATTTCATGCATTAAGTTATACCAGTATTGCTATAATTGTTAATATTTTTTATTGGCATTAAGTTTATTTTACCAACACTAAGATTTAAGATGGAATAATTGGTTTTGGGTTATAATTTATTAACAACTAATTCACCCCCCCTCTCAGTTGTCCTTCCTGGTTCCTAACAATTGGTATCAGGGCCTAGTCCTCTTTTTGTAGAATCCTAACAGCTTGAGGAGATCCTATGGCAGAAAATATGTTTAGGAAGGACAGTCCTAAACTTGATGGAACTTACTATGGTATATGGAAGATCAAAATGAAAACACATCTTAACTACATTGGAAGAGATATATGGGATGTTACAAAGAATGGCTATGTTGGTCCTACTCAAAATAACCCTAATCCATTGACATTGGCTAAAGACCTAAACAATGATTGCAAAGCAAGAGAAGCACTTCTAAGCACATTATCTGATCAGCAAATCATGGGATTATCAGACAGATCTACTACAAAATCTATTTGGGATAAATTGGAAATATTGAATGAAGGAGATACCACTATCAAAATTGCAAAATTGGAATGTTACTGGGTTAGGTATGAAAATTTAAAAATCGAAGAAGATGAAAGAATTTCTACATTTATGGAAAGAGTTAATGAAATTGTTTTAGGAATACAATGTTGTGGAGGATCTTTAAGTAAAGATGAAATTGTTTCTAAAGTTTTAAGAGCTTTGCCACCGGCTTACAAAATGAAAGTGATAGCTATTAATGAGTTGAGAGCAATGCCTAATACATCAGTATCTAGAGATACTTTGGTTGGAAAACTTTTAGCATTTGAGCTTGAAGAATTTAGTCTTGTTGCTACAGTAAAAATTGATATAGCTTTCAAAGCATCATCATCATCATCATCATCATCATCATCATCATCATCATCATCATCATCATCATCATCATCATCATCATCATCATCATCATCATCATCATCATCCTCATCATCATCATCATCATCATCATCATCATTATCATCATCATCATCTGACAAACTGGTTGGAAAGAAATCATCATCATCATCATCATCATCTGACAAATCTGATTGGAAAGCACTTTATGCAAAAGAACTTGAAGATATCAAAAGAGAAAATGAAGAACTTGAAGAACTTGAAGCACTATTTGCAAGGAAGATGCCTAAAGGTCCAGTAGGAAGTAAGTGTTAAGGTAAAGCACCTTTCAAATGTTTTAATTTCAATAAAGTTCGTCATATGGTGTCTAGGTGTCCTTATAGACATGCAAGACTAAGAGATGAAGCTAAGAGAACATATAAGCCTAACCCTGAATATCAGAGATATAGATTTAAGAAAAAAAGAGATAAGTCATGTTACTATGTAGATGAAGGTGTTACAGATGATTCAGATGAAGATCCAGTAGGTAGTGGATGGGCATTTTTTGCAATAAAAGAAGATCAACCGGCACCTATTGTCAAACCGGTAGAGCAGACATTAGCAACAAAAATTGAAGAAAATGATGAATGGATCATTGATAGTGGTTGGTCGCATCATATGACTGGTGATAAAAGAAAATTCTTATCATTACAGGAAATTCATAGAGGTCTAGTAATATTTGGAGATGACAAAGCTTGTTTAATCAAAGGAAGAGGCACTATATGTTTGGATGGTAAGCACACTACTGACAATGTTTATTATGTTTGAGATCTGATCAAGGAGGAGAATTTACATCTAGGGAATTCAATGCATTTTGTGAGGACAATGGAATCAAAAGACAACTATCAGTACCCCAGACACCTCAGCACAATCGAGTTGTGGAAAGAAAGGACAAAACTTTACTGGATGCAGCAACAACCATGATGATGGAAGCAAATCTACCTCATATATACTGGAGAGAAGCAGTGAATACAACAGTTTATACTTTCAATAGAGTTCACATCAAAGGTGAAACCGGTAAGACCCCTTATTTGCTATGGTTTGATCATACTCCTACTCTTAAATACTTTTGAATATTTGGAAGCAAATTCTATATTAGGAGAGATGAGTCTATTGGAAAATTTGATCCTAGAAGTGATGAAGGAATATTTCTTGGTTATTCAACTAGAAGCAAGGCATATAGATGTTATAAGAAAAGATTGCAGAAAATCATTGAGAGTACTAATGTGAAGATAGATGAACATTTTAGAGGAGAATAAAGATCTGTAGGTTTTGAATTGGTAGTAGAAATGATTATAAATAAACCGGCACAGATTGCACTGGAATAGAGTGAAGAACCGGTCACACCGGCATCATCAGAGAACTCAACTATGACTGAAGATCAACAGCCTATGAATGGAAATCAGAATAAACTCAGGTATGTAAGATTGAATCATTCAGAAAATCAGATAATTGGAAATAAAAATCAAGGTGTCATGACAAGAGGAAGATTGGCAAATGAAGAGGTATGTTTAATTTCTCAAGTTGAACCAGCGTCAGTTATTGAAGCATGTCAAGATAAACATTGGATAAAAGCAATGGAAGATGAATTAGAACAAATTGAAAAGAATAATACTTGGACATTAGTTCCCCGACCTAAACACAAAACTGTAATTTGAACTAAATGGGTATTTAGAAATATACTTAATGAGGATGGTTAAGTAATCAGAAATAAAGCAAGATTAGATTGTAAAGGTTATTCTCAGAAAGAAGGAATCGATTATAATGAAACTTTTGCACCGGTAGCCAGAATTGAAGCAGTTAGACTATTTCCTGCATTTGCAGCTCATAAGAACTACAAGGTTTATCAGATGGATGTAAAATGTGCATTTTTGAAAGGAGATCTTGAAGAAGAAGTTTACACTGAACAGCCTGATGGATTTTCATTAACAGATGATAAGGATATGACCTACAAGTTAAGGAAAGATTTATATGGATTGAAGTAAGTTCCTAGAGCTTGGTATGCTAGACTGGATAAATATCTTTTAAAGCTTGGTTATACTAATGGTAATGCTAATAGTAATTTGTATTACAAAGTTACCAATGATGACATTTTGGTTATTGAAGTATTTGTGGATGATATCATTTTTTGAGGTGAAGAAGAGTTATGTAAAGACTTTGCTAACAAGATGCAGGAAGAGTTTGAAATGTCTATGATTGGAGGGATAAAAAAATTTCTAGGTTTCTAGATTTCACAAACAGATAAAGGTATATTCATGTGTCAAGCAAAATACTTGAAGCAACTTTTGAAGAAATTTGGTATGGAAAACTCCAAACCGGTAAGCACTCCTATGGCTACAACAAATAAATTGACATTAAAGGATTATTCAACTCCTATTAACTCGAGAAGGTACAAATCTATGATTCGAGGATTACTTTATTTGACACAAATCGGACCTGATATAATGAATGCAATGTGTATTGTACCAAGATTTCAAAGAAATCCTAAAGAAAATCATGAAACTGCAATAAAAAGGATTTTTTGGTACCTACAAGGCACAACAAATCTTGTTTTATGGTATCCTACGAATGACAATTTTGAGTTATGTGCATATATAGATGCAAATTGGGCAAGAGATGTGGATGATAGAAAGAGTACCATTGGTGGAGCATTCTTTCTTGGTAGAATGTTAATTTCATGGATCAGAAAGAAGCAGACTTGTATATCATTATCTACAACAGAAGCAAAATATGTTGCAGCAGCAACTAATTGCACTCAGGTATTATGGATCAAGCAAATGTTGAAGGATATAAAGGTAAAATGCAAGGAACTGGTAATTATTTACTCTGATAACTCAATAGCAATTGATATATTAAAGAATCCGGTATTTCACTCTAAAACAAAACATGTTTCTATTAAGTATAATTTTCTGAAAGAAAATGTTGAAGCAAATGAACTGAGATTGGTTTATGGGAATACTAAAGAGAAAATTGTAGATATCTTTACAAAGCCTTTGCCTAAGGAAACATTTGAATACCTTAGAGAGCAGCTTGGGGTAATTTCCCCACCGGTAGAGACTTGAATGATGAAGATTGGCATCAAACTGACAAGGACTAATAGAAAAATCTTTTTTCGGCTTTGATGAAGGAGAGCTACTGCTCAGGGTGAGTAGTTAGCTGTATGTTTTGATTTTTGATTCTTGACTACTTTGGCATTTGATGTCAAAGGGGAGAGATGTTTATGGAAAAACATTGTTGTACTTTGAAGATTGGGGAGAGATGTATTTTGGTTTTGGTTATATTGTTTCCAGTTTTTTGGTATAGAACTTTGTATTGATCTATTTTGGGAGATTGTTGGTATTTGGCATTCTCTTTTTGGCACTTAGATGTTTTTCCCATCTAGTGTACCAACAATGCCAAAGGGGGAGAGTGTTGGTATTATGGATGACTTCGTCATGTGTTGCATTGGTTTTGTCATTGATGTCAACACTTATCTTTCAGGAGGTTTACATTGTTGTTTTGGCACTCTGGTTATATTGGTTTATTGTTGAACTAGCATATTGTGGTCCTGGCATGGATATTGGCTTATGCACAGTCACTGGCATATGCTTCACCGACAGGATATATGTTTCACCAGCAGCTCGGGAAGTTGATGATGACTTGTTATCATCTAGAGATCATTTGGTTATGTTGAAGACATGGATTCGATGTTTGGATTTGGTGTTTAACTTATTGGTCTGATTGGGTTCACATATTTGCCTTTACCGACAGATAGGTCTAGGTTATGCACCGGTACAAGATATCATGTTCTAGATCAGCACGACACATCTTGGAAATGGTTTATTGATTGGATAATGTGTAAATGTACTGAGCCGACATATTGTATCACATTAAGACTTATTTTGTAACTGATTTAAATGTAATATCTTTATGGAGCTGACCTCATCATAAGGTCTTAGGGTTTTGTATAAATAATTTTAAGATCTTATTTGAAGATCATATATGTGTATGAGTGTGTGTGAATATTGAGGATCATTGTAACAGAAGATCCTTGTGCAAATCACGCAAATATTATCTAAAGGTTGAAGGAAAGGTTATGAAGGTGTTTGGCACTCATGGTCAGAGCTTAAACCAATATTGAATCCAACATTGTAGATGCTATACTGAAGGAGTACATTGTTTATTGGATTTAATCATCCAATTGTAGTCAATGTGACTCCCATTTTGTGATTGAGCAGTGAGCTCTAGGTGGTTGGCCTTTTTGCATGTGTAGGCCCCATTATTGTATTCACTTACTATCTGCAGTAGTATCATCTGATTGTGGGTAAGGTTTCCCACCATGGTTTTTCCGCTTATAGGGTTTCCACATCAAAATCTCTGTGTCATGTGTTGTGGATGTTGTTTCTCTTTTTGTTTCATGCATTAAGTTATACTGGTACTGCTATAACTGTTAATTTGTGTTAATCCATTTTACAGGCATTAATTTTGTTTTACGGGCACTAAGTTTTAAGTTGGAATAATTGGTTTTGGGTTGTAACTTGTTGACAACTGATTCACCCCCCCCCTCTCAGTTATCCTTCCTGGTTCCTAACAACTTTTTCCAAAATCGCATTGTAAAAACATATTGAACTCCTACATCTATATATATGCTATACAATTTGGATGCAATTTTGATGTAACATGTATTTATCTTTCATGTTTTTACTTCTTTGTTTGGCATTGTTGTCAAAGGGGGAATAGTAGTTGAAGAGTCAATAAAAAAAAAATTGTATTCATAATGGGGAGTAGTAGTAGAGAGTCAAATTTTTGTAATAGCATGCAATAGCTAAGGGGGAGTATATGTCATGTAGTTAATTTTTATTTTGCACACTTAGTTGAAATTTTTTTTCGTAAGTGTTGCCATCAATGCCAAAGGGGGAGAATGTTGGCATTTGACTAAACTGGTAAATGATTGATTGGTGAATGTGATGAAGAGATTGAGATTCATGTTTGATGACTAAGTATTTTGTTGTCATTGATTGAAAAAATGTTTTTGTAGTCATCTAAGTCTTGTAAGCCAACTGGTAAATCTTAACTAGCAGAGATGACAATTTACCAGTAAAGCGACAATTACGTCCTCAACTGGTAAATAGGAACATAGTTGTATTCATGAAACTAGTACAGGTGATTGATGAAGAGTTGAATGATGCAGTTTTACAAGAGTGATGGAGATAGGTATTTATAGCTATGTTCATGACCACATTGGCAGATTCAACCAAACAAGTGAGATTTGATGTACAAAGCAGGTATTCTGATGAACACTTAACCGGTAGTGATATAGTCACTTAAATCAGTAAATCGACACAAGTTTTGGCATATTTTTAGTTTGTTATGTTGGTGGCCTACATAAGTTCGGTGTGTAATGTTAGTTTGGTTAGATTCATTGAACCTAGGAAATTGTTCCAAGGTTATAGCTGACTAAGTTGATGTCTATAAAAATGGTGATGAGTTATGAGATAGATATGTGTATGTTAATGAGATCAAAGGTGAATATTGAGATTCTAATTGTACGTTGATTAGTGAAGCTCTGTATTCATGTGTTGTTGAAGTTTTGAGGATCTAAAGTAGATCTTACCAGACACAGAGGTGTTATATGAAGATCATTTGAATTGTTGTTATCCTAATAGTTACAAAAGCAAAATCCCTTAATTGAGTAGTTCATGATAGGCCTTACATTGTAAATCCCTTAATAGGGTAGTTCTATATCAGAGTCTTGAATACTCTTGCGAGGTTGATCCTAATAGGTCAAAGCTCTTAGCAGGGCTCATCATTTAATTCCCTTAACCAGGTGACTCCTTATCGGGTTTGCTCCTAATAGGGCATATTTGTGAGACCTTAACCAGTCAAGATTTCTATTCTGCAGATAATGAATCTTGTAGGTATTAACTCCCACCATGGTTTTTCCCTTTTGGGTTTCCACGTATAAATCTCTTATGTTATGTGGAATCTATTTTATTAGGCATTAGCTTATGTGGTGATATTCCTCTAATGCTTGTTAAGTTTTAAGTTTTTAAAGTTGGTGATTAGATTCATATTATTTTTGTTTGCACTGATTCACCCCCACTCTTAGTGTCTTATAAGTTTATCACCTTAAGGGAAGGCTCAGTGCCTTAAAGAAAGTCTCATTGACTTACAAAATTGTTCAGACAACAAACCTGATTACATGAATTGTGCAAATAACATCTCCATATGCTTGGATATAGTTTTGGTTAAGCACACAGTCTAATGTGAAACACTTCTCTTCTATTCTTTACACATTTGAAAGATGAAATTACTTGTTTTCACATACAAATCAATCATACAATTAATCAAGGATCACAGAACTTACGTCTTACATGATTATTACATTTATTTATACAAGACATCAACCTATATTTCAAGGTCGACTAAACCCTCAATACAAATTTAAAAATAATAACCTCACAAGATACAACTACATATGCGGATCAAAACAATGTCAAATAAGACCCAAACCAACACCACAAACATGCAACACCTCCAATAGTTATGCCTCAATCATTTGCAACATACTACAATCACCAAGAATGTCGCATAACACAAAGAACATAACCGAACCAAATAAATCTTCAATAATGCATAGAATAATCAATGCGGACCACAAATACGCATAGAACATGATCTAGAGATATTCACAAGCAACATGGATTTCACCACAATAACCACAACAACTCAGAATATAAGAACCATCATCATCTCTCCACTGGAGCTCAAGAACAACACCAAAATTGACTGTCAACATGAAATATTTTCTTGTGCACATCTAAATCATGAGCCAATCGAACTGAGGATACACATCAACATCTATACATCCCATACATATGCAACTAAAGATATAGAAATTCTAGAGCAATTTGGAGGACAAACTAGAATAAAGAATAATGTGAAAAACTAAATATCAATATTAGTATTGGATCTCATTACTCAATCAGAACATCACATGGACCATTGAAAATAGGAATGGATCATCTATAGACAACATACCAGAAACCCTTTAATTTGCATTAGCTCATCTACAATATACATGCTATTCAACCAAACTACAACACTAGAATACATAGAAGAATATCTTGACATCAATGACAACACATCATTCTAGCAAACTCTAAGAAACATCGAACAATCTCCCCCTCTTGCATTGATAGAAACATATGAATGTAAAAAACAATCAATGCAAAGAAATAAATTATCCTTGACCAATCTCCATCAAAGTCACAAGGATCAGCTCAAATAACAAATTATAAAACTTAGAATTCTCTAGGGTTTTTCACATGCTTCTCTTCCTCTTTGACATCAATGACAAAGGTTCATGAATCAAGATTCCCTCATCAAAAATCTGAACACAAACACTGACTACTCTCCAAAATTAGCAGCCTCACTCATCAATCTGGATCACAAGATATCTCTATGAAGTTCACTGGACTGCTACAAATTCATGCATCTTAGTTCTTATTAGGAGGGGCAATTACCCCTAACTTCTATCTGAGATACTCAAAAGTATCTTTAGGCAAAGGCTTCATGAATATATCTACAACCTATTCCTTTGTAGGTACATAGTCCAATTTGACTTCTTTCTCATTCACCTTCTCTCTCAAGAAATGAAATACCAAGTATCCATCAAGTTTCATTTGCAACATTTGCCTCATCCATACCACCTGAATATACTTGCATAACCATGAAATCAATAATATTCTGCAAAATTTATTACTACCGAAGAGAAATATGCAAGAACATAAAATAAACAACCAAAACATCACAAAATAAGGATTTTCTTGATTCTTAGGATTTTGAACTCTTTCTTCTACATTAGCATCTACACCTTCATTCTCAAGCTTTTCCAAAGAAATCTGAACTTGACTTTAGGTTTTCACTAGACTTCCTTTATCATTATCACCTTTGACATTTACTCGGTTAAGATGTATACTAGAGTACTAACAACTTCTCTCCAAAACACATGCGAAACATTTCCTTCAATAATCATGGTTCTAGAAGCTTCTTCAACTATTATATTCTTCCTTTCCACAACACCATGTTGGCATATTGGCATAATTGTTGATGATATTGATGAACCGGTATAAGGACTATTGGTGATGATATATTTGAGATGTTGTTTGATGACTTGATGATTAATTTGTGTTGTCATTGATGGCAACTATGGTTACATTTTTTTATCATGTTATCTAAGTCGTTTATGATTGACCAGAAAGCTATGAAATGGATTTGACAGTTAACTGGCAAATAGGACTTTAACCAGTAAATGTGAAACTGTGTTATTCTTAAGTAATTGGATCTTGAAATTTATGAACAATTTGGTGTTGCAATTTGAAATATGTGTTTGTAACATTTTAATGAGATTATGACCGAAACTGCATCATGTTTTGTGTATCAGAAGTCATATTTGTGATTGACTAATGTATTTTTTGTAGGGTTTAAGAACTGTAATTCAAATCTTATAGCCAATAATGATTTTGAGTTCAACAGTGTATTATGTTTGTAAGATGGTGATGACATGGTGGAATTCACGTGAAGTGTTTAAATGATGTTTTGGTGTGATCAAAGAGCAAATTTCTTTGGAATGAGCGAAGTGCTTAGTAGAATGTGCTAAGGGTTTGAAAGTGTATTAGATTGATGTGTGGTGATCATTCAATGTCTGTAATTGATTTGTAATTGATTGTAATGATCCATATGATGATCTGTAATGAGTTATAAAGATCTATGATGATCTATGATGTAAATCTTATGGTTTTATAACCGACTAAGTTGTAAAGTCTATTTAGGGTAAGTCTTTGATGATTTACTATGTCGGTGATCAAAAGAAGAGTGTGAGGCTGAACTAGTGTGCGTGTATACAAGACAGAAGTATATTAGAGAATGAAAGGATCTATACAAGCAAGCGAAGAGTGATATTTTTAGATCATACATCTGTTGTTCCCTAACAGTTGCAGTAGACTCAAAATCCCTTAACCGGTTAGGTCCTGATAGGTCTAATTGTATAAATCCCTTCACCAGGTGACTCATTAGCTTGGCTTCTAAATCCTTTCACAAGGTTACTCCTAATAGAGTAAAGCTCCTAAAAGGGTTGAGGTAAATCCTTTAACTAGGGGACTCCTCACAGGGTCTACTCCTAACTAGGCATATTTGTAAGCTCCTAATAGGGCTCATTCCGAAAGAGTGCAAAAATCTTTTGGGTACCAATTCCCAATGTGGTTTTTCCCATTTGGGTTTCCACATGAAAATCCTTGTGTTCATGTGTTGCTTGATTTCTTATGTGTTGATTTGATATCTTTCTATGCATGTTGATTAATATTTAAATCAGTAATTTGATAAATCTGATCAGCAGTGTGATTTCAGTTATTACCAATATTGTTTATGAGTTGTTTTGAAAGAAGTTTTTGGTGGTTGTTAAAGTTTTAAAGTTTATTGTCATTACTGATTCACCCCCCCTCTCAGTAATAATTAGTTCCTCACAAATAATAATTGGTATCAGAGTGTTGTTCCTTTGTGTGTAGTAGCTTAACCGCTTGAGGAAAAGATCCGAAGGAAAATGATGAAGAAGGAGGATTTGAAGTTTACTAAGGACAACTACACAATATGGAAAGACAAAATGAAGATTTATATCAAAGGTATTGGTTCTTAGTTTTGGCAACATGTTACTACTAAATATGTACCCCTATAGGTCCTTTGACTCCATATCAGCTTAAGGAGCAGTAGGAAAACAATCAAGCACTGGAAGCCATTGTAAGTATATTGTCTGATATTGAATACATTGATGTACATGCATTATAAATTGCCTTTGAAGTTTGGGAGAAATTAGAACTAATATATGGTGGTGACAAACATGTTCAAAAAGCTAAGGAAGAGAGTTTTAGCTCGATAAATTTGATGATATGAGAATGGTAGAAGGTGAAAATATAGCTTAGTATGGACAAAGGATTTAAAGAGGTTGTCGATGGTATTAAAAGTGTTGGAGGAAAGATTGAAGATGACATTGTTGTAAGTAAGATGTTAAGAGATCTTTTACCTCCCTATGCTATAAGAGTTTGTGCTATTCAAGAGTTAAGGTCAATAAGTAGTGATAATGTCACTATTGGTTCTCTTATTGGTAAACTAACTACATTTGAATTAAATAGTTTTGATAACAATATTTCTAAGACATCTGAATCATCTTTTAAAGCATTGGTAACCAGTATACCTGTGAGAAAAGGGAAAGATGTATGTCACAAAAGAGATAATAATAATGAAGACCATCTAACGGAGTTTGAAGCTCTTCTGGCTAAGAGACTTCCAAGAGGAATTGGTATATATAAAGGTAAACTACCTCTTAACTGTTTCTCTTGCAATAAGATTGGAAATATTCCTGCAAATTGCCCTAATAGTGATAGTAATGAGAAGTTTAGGAAATATAAAGGAAAATGGAAGAAACAATGCTATGTTGTAGTTGATGAAGGTGTGATAGATGAGAAATCTAGAGATGATGAAAATGAGGAGATTGTCTTTGTTGCTATGAGGGAAGATCTGACTGATGAAAAGGCTTTGGTATCTCAGTTTGACTCTAGTGATGAGTGGATAATAGACAATAGTTGTTCACATCACATGACCGGTAATAAGAACAAATTCATATCACTCGAAGAGTTTGATGGCGGTGTGTTAAGATTTGGTAATAACTCACCCTGCATGGTAAAACGTAAAGGATCTATTTCATTGAAAGGTAAGAGTAATGCAGATGATTTTTATTTGTTTTAAGGTTTAAAACATAACTTACTAAGTGTTGGACAACTAAATGATAAAGGATATCACCTTGAGTTTAAAAAAGGAGTGTGCAAGATCATGGGATGCAATGGAGATTTGATTGCTACTGGTAAACAAACACTAGTACATTCAGGGCTAATTTCCAATGGCTCATTGTCAGAAGTCTAATGAGAACATGTCGGACTTACGACCAATGTAACCATCGAAAACTCATTGTTAATCTTCCTGATGATGCCATTTGCATCGGCAGTCCGATGACGTTATGAACTCTTTCGACGACTGCTATGTTTGCTCATCCGGCCAAAAATGTCATCGGATTACGATATCAGATTCTGTGGGTCAGATGACTTGGCCATCGGTGCATGAAAGCATTGAACGAGTTCTACTTTTAATAATTGCATAAAACATTTTTAATTTATTTGATTTAGTGTTATTTGCGAAAAAAGATTATCAATGATGTTTCCTTTCTCCAAGAATTGTCTAGGATCTTTCTATTAGATAATATGTAACATCCAATGACTAAATCTTTTCTTTACAAATGCTTATTTTATTTAATTATCATCTAAGCATGAATTATAATTTATATCTATGTGGAAGTAGAAGATATAAGCTGAAGACTCGTGTGCAAGTAAATTTCATAAAAAAAAGCAAGCGGGCATTATCTTGAATGACATGGAAACAAGCTCATCAGCTACCTAGAAGAGAGCAATTGGAGAAAAGCAGAGGAAAGTGTTAAAGGGTGATAAATACATAGAGAGTATGCAATACAAACAAACAATGTATGGAGTGTGTGATGTGATGTCTCTAATTTATGTCTGGAGGGACTAACTGGTTTTGGAGTTCTTGGGAAACCTATTGGGCCACACTTGGAGGAAATCAATGTGTTCATGCAAGGTCCACCTTTTTTCTATTATGAGAATGATGCTTTTGCACCAAATGATATTTAGAAGACAATATCCAAAAATTTCTACAGTGTAGAACCAGAGTTGGTGGACTCGAAGTCCTTTTCAACTTCCAAAAGACCAAGAGGTTATGTACACAATCACCCAATAGAAGGGAGATTTCAAGCATTACCTCTCCCCCCCATGACTATTCAAGAAGCATTTCCTCAGACAAAGGACTATTGGCCTCCATGGGATCAAAGAAAAAAAATTGAAGCATAGACTCTAGACGATGTGGTGGTGTTCTTCATGAAGAACTTTGCAGTATAATTGAAAATTCATGAGGGAAACTGCAAGATAGTGAACAGAAATACATTCTTGAAAAGTACAAAGAATGGAACTTGGTTTGGGTGGGGCCAGGCCAGGTGGCTCCTCTAGAGGTTGATGAAATAGAAATTATATTAGGATTTGAAAAAGATCACACTCGTGGAACTTCATGTGAGACTAATTGATTGCACTATTTGGGTAATGCATTCCAAATAGATATAGTTGCATACCATTTATCTATCTTGAAAGCATTTTATCTTGATGGGATTAAAGTTCTTTCTCTATTTTCTGGTATTGCTAGAGCAGAGGTTTCTTTGCATCAACCTAGGATACATTTAAGTTGTGTTGTATCTGTGGAAATATGTATCCCAGGTTGATGCAATGCAACCTCTTCTCCACCAATACCAGAAAAAAGATAAAGTACCTTAATTTAATGCCATCAGGATAAAATGCTTTGAAGACAAATAAATGGTATGCAACTGTATCTATTTGGAATGCATTACCCAAACAACGCAATCGATCAGTCGCACACGAAGTTCCACGAGTGTGATGTTTTTCAAATCCTAATATAATTTCTATCTCATCAACCTTTAGAGGAGCCTCTTGACTTGGCCTCACCCAAACCAAGTTCCATTCTTCACACTTTTCAAGAATGTATTTATGTTCACTATCTTGCAGTTTCCCTCCTGAATTTTCAATTATAGTGCAGAGTTCTTCACGAAGGACACCACCACATCATCTAGAGTCTATGCAATTCAATTTTTTTCTTTGATCCCATGGAGGCCAATAGCCCTTTGTCTAAGGAAGTGCTTCCTGAATAGTCATGGGGGGAGAGGTAATTCTTGAAATTGCCCTTCTATTGGGAGATTGTGTACATAACCTCTTGGTCTTCTGGAAGGTGAAAAGTAGTTCGAGTCCACCAAATTTGGTTCCACACTATAGAAATTTTTGGATATTGTCTTCCAAATATCCTTCGATGCAAACGTATCATTCTGATAATAGAAAAAAGGTGGCCCTTGCATGAACACATTGATTTCCTCCAAGTGTGGTCCAATAGGTTTCCCAGGAACTCCAAAACTAGTTAGTCCCTTTGGACATAAATTAGAGACGTCACATCACACACTTCAGACATTGTATATTTGTATTGCATACTCTCTACGTATTTATCACCCTCTAACACTTTCCTCTGCTTTTCTCCAATTGCTCTCTTCTTTGCAACTGATGAGCTTGTTTCCATGTCATTCAAGATAATGTCTGCTCACTTTCTCTTACGAAATTTACTTGCACATGAGTCTTTGGCTTGTATCTTTTGCTTTCGCACAGATATAAATTATAATTCACACTCAGATGATAATTAAATAAAATAAGCATTTGTAAAGAAAAGATTTAGTCATTGGATGTTACATATTATCTGACGAAAAGATCCTAGATCCAATTATTGAAGAAAGGAAACATCATTAATAATATTTTTTTCAAATAACACTGAATCAAATAAATTAAAAATGTTTCATGTAAGTTTTAAAAGTAGAACTCATGCAATGCTTTCATTCACCGACGACCAAGCCATCTGACCCACAACATTATCCATAATAGAACAAATCACCATAATAGGCTATTAAAAAGTATCTATACAAAAATATGAAAGAACACTAAATTACCATTACAAACCCATAAACCATAAAATAGTGAAAATAGATATAAATTTCTAAATGTCTCCCTATAAACACTACAACCATAACCAAAAATATCATAAATAGGAAGGGATAAATAAAAACTCAATAATTTCAAAATCTTGAATTCACTATACCACATTACAATCCACTAGGTATTCAGCCTCTATGTCCATCGTTTGAACACATTTTAAGCTATCTCGATGCCCAATGAGACTAGCGGGATAACTCACATCAATCAGCAAGAAGAGAGGTCACCAACTTATGTTATCTCGATGAGTACAAAAAAATAAATGACAACACAAAATCATATTTAAATCATCTCCCCCTTTGTCATTGATGGAACACTCATGAAACCACCAAAACACCAATATTTCTCTCCCCCTTTGACATCAAAGATAAGGACTTCTCTTCATCATTGTACAAACTCCATCAATCTCTACAAAATTTCTTCCCCTATCTTCATCATCTCCCCCTTAGTGTATGAGCAAAACTGAGAACCAAAATTGTGCTCCAAAAATCTTCTACTCATCTACATATGTTTGTACAAAAACAAAAAAATTCTTACTCGCAAAAACTAAGTAGCTTGCATGGAACGGGGCATGATGCCCTTGCGAATGAGCTTGAGTTGATACCAAGAGGTCTTCCAATCTTCTTACGTAGAGGCCAAAATATTGTATTGACTTTAAATATTCAAAAGATTATCCTCTGCCTTTCTATAGTTATCTAAAACCTTCACCACCAAATCAAGCTTCTAAGTGTCTTCAAACAGTCTCACCATCCTAGTGAGTTGCAAGTCTACAACATCTCTCAAATGATTGAACCATTTCTTAATTTTGTTCTTTTGATTAGTCAATGGATTTAGTTGCATGTACAAGTTTTCTATTTGAAGCCTTTCGTTTCCTTCTGCATCATTCTTCATGTTTATAGTATTGTATAGTTGTACAATTTGTGATGCTATAATTTCTATGTGACCCTTAATATCCTTAGTATATTTAGGCCAGTGCTTTTAAAACATGTATGCCACCACTACATCCTTTACACTTTTCTAAAAAAAAAATTATGCTTTCTTGTAGTTGGATATGTGTTGTTGCACATCTAATTAATCACCAAAACTTCTAGTCTTTTCTCTTCCACCTTCTTCTCTACATCCTTCAAAACTTTGGCTTCCAATTTGAAAGAACGTTCCTTAAATTGATTAAGCATCAATTGTATTTTCTCTACACTTGACAAAGACTCATCCAGAAATACTTCTAGAAGTCCCTCATGAAGGACTTCCATTGCATCATTAATAAGTTATGAGCCCTATATTTGAGACTTAATAAAATCTTGTGAGTAGAATGGTGAAGTATATCACCCAAACAAATCATATGCAAGGGAGACAATCACTTAAGGTCCATCTGATCTTGACACATTTATTCCTAAAGTATCTTAGAGGCAATAACTTCTCCATAGGAGAAGACACAATCTTCTTCAATTCTTTTGCAACTTCTGCTATTACATATTCTATTAGTTTGATCAATCTTTGATAATCATTAGAATATTTGGTAGTTAATGCTCTCTTTTGTTGTTAACCTTGTGTTGAGATCTCCAAAAATCTTATCTCTATCATCTCGAGCTAAGGAGCCACATACCTTGTCTATAACATATGTCCAAATGTTTTATTCTTCTATTCTTGTCTAAAACTAGTGAGATCATTGATATGCATGTTATAAGTGATCAAGTGCCCGATGATAGATTTCTCTATTGTTATCTTTTCTTTCAGAGGGGCATTCATTTATAGTCCTGCAACCACCATCAAAAAATCATTTTGACTTATGGCATTAACCAAACTATTGAGATCAACAGGTTGATAACTAGTTGCGGTGTCATAAATTGTAATTGGTGTGCCTCATTCTTGTGTCCCTACTTTAGCATGTCCCATCCTAAATATCCCCTAGGCATGTTTTGCTTCATTCCCACTTTGATTCTATTCACATCATCTTGAAAACTGTATTTTCAACTCCTTCCTCCACCTCTTTTCAATTTTAAGTCCTCATTGATAGGACTAGGATGCCTTAGGTGCCCTGGTACTCGTGATTGGGACCCAAAATAGGACCCCTCATTTCTTGCCTCATGTGTGTGAATTTTTTTTTAGCTTTATGTCAATTGGCTCAAAAAATTCAAACACTTTATGTATGATTAGGTATAAAAGGAAGCCTACCTTGTCATTTGAAGGGGTCTACCTACAATTCAAGTGATCTCTTAATTATAAAATCAATTCAATTCCAAGTGAACAAGCAATCAAGCATTCATCAAGCATTGAAGGAGAATTCAAGTTAAAGCACAACATTCATGATCAACATTCTACATGACATCCTAAAACCTTGTGGGAGGATTCAAGAAAGATTCATCAAGGTATCATGTTCAATTTCAAGCATTTTTAGATTAGATCTATCCTTTCCCTCAAAAGGAAAACATTACACTTCAAGGTTAATTCACAACCTGAGGTTGGACCTAGGAAATCCCCCATCGATAAACCTATTTTCGTCATTTTGTGTGTAGTAAATTGATTCAGGAGTTACGTGTGAAGAATTTGGTAAAGTAAATGATGACAATCAAACTCAAATTTTGATGGCATGAAAAGCAGAAGACTAGGTCAATTCACACCTCCTAGTCCCAATAATTTTTGACAACCTTTTGATAGTAGATTCTATGTACCATCCTAATCCAAAAAGCATTCATTTTGTCTACATCTAATAGGTGGAGGATTTGGTTGATCCGCACCTCCTACTCCCAACAATTCTACTTGAACACTTTGTCATAGGAAAAGAGATATGACTTCTATGTCTAGTAAGGAGATGCTTACTACTAGTCATATGATAAGAGAAAAGAGAAGAAATGTGAATGCTACTAGTTAACAAGCTATGTAATGTTGGGTGATTCATGCTACATCATGGATTTCATTGGCTAGCAAGTTGTGTTATGCTAGGTGATCCATGATAGAGAAGATTAACAAACAAAACCATTTGTTTGCAAGTCAATCCAAAAACTCTACAACAAAATGGTTGTTGTAGTGACACAAAACACAAACAACAATAATAACCAACACTTGCAAACATGTAAACAACAACAATGTGTTGGCATTTTTTATGTTTATGTTGTGATTGTCATTGATGGACACACACTTGCATTGAGATCCCCTTTATATGTATGAGTTAGAGCTCAACCGGTATCTGTTCCAACCAGTATGTTGCATTCTAGTCTTTAGACTATTGAAGTTTTGTAGAATGTGTTTCCTGGTCTAAAGCGACATGTCGACCCTAAGAGGTTTGTAGATCTCAAGTGGTACGAGGGAGAAAAGTGGCATAACACATTCTTACCAGTCTTCATTTTTGACAAACTGACAACTGGTATTTTGTATGAACTGGTAATACTCTGTGATGAGTTACCAACCGACATTTTGTGATGAGTTACCATCCACTGATTGTTTGATGATGCTGACACACTAATGGTGCTTTTTGTGTCATGTTACTGAGTATGTCTAGATTCATTGAACCTAGGAAATTGAAATGTAATCCTATTGGACCAACATGAAATCAGATTCCTTCATAAGGACATCATGTCTAGGGTTTTAGGTTGTTGTTAGAAGTTTTTGTTGGTGATAGGGTTTAAGGTGGTTGATGAGTTTTTCCAAGAGCGATCTTATCTAAGAAGATCAAGTTGTAACTGAGTGAGAGATAGAGAAGAATGAAGTAATGCTAGAATGCATTAGCTATGAGCTATATTGGATCTAACCAAGTAGTCTATGCTATCTGATAGATCACACACTTATTGATTACTCACCTCTTTGACAAGTTTGTAGCCCTTAGCCAGGTAGGCTCAGAGTAGCCTTTGTAAAATCCTCTAACAAGGTGGTTCACCTCTGTGAATCTAAAATCCTCTAGCAAGGTAGTCCTTGATTAGACTTATCTCCTAACAGAGATTGAGATTCTTAACAGGATCTGTTCTAGTAAAGAACATTGTAAGACTTTAACTAGTCTGACCTTAACTGGTTTGAGTTCTATCCTGCAGATAGTGATTTGTGAGTTCCATCTCACCGTGGTTTTTCCCATTTGGGTTTCCATGTCAAATATCTTGTGTTATTGTTGTATTGCTTTTGTGGGTGAATGCTTTATTTGCATTTTGGTTTGCATGTGTGATAGCTGGTCTATCTGTTAAACTATTTTACTAGTTTATCTTTAGACTGTTTAAGTGTTTAAGTGCTGTGTTTTTCAGTATACTAATTTAGACCCCCCTCTTACTAATCATTAATTGGTATCAGAGCCAAACTTTCTATAAGTCTAACCACTTGGAAAGAGATATGGGGGAATACTTTATAAGGGAACTTACTCACTAGCTCAATCAGTCTAAGCAAGCCTATGATGAACTTATGGCTAAATATAAGGTCTCTTAGGCAAAAAGGAGAGAACATGCTGAAAAGCTGATGGAGCTATCTGAAAAAGAGTTCTTTAGATGAAGCAGACATGGAAGCCATGATAGAAGAAGTAAATAAGTTGAATGATTCAAATTCCAATCTGAGAAAGGAGTTGGAAGGATTGACTATCCGGTTTAGTCAAGTGCTTGAGAACCGGAGGAAAGCTAAAGATCTAGTGAAGGACAGAGATCATGAGATCTCCAAGTTGAAACAAGAGATTAGTGCACTGACTACTCACCTTCATGAGAGGAGAATGGAAAAAGAAGGAATACAAGGTGAACTGAACATAGCCATTTCTGAGAATGCAAGCCTAATGGAGTCAAATGTTGCTATTTCCAAAGAACTCTCTGAGTTAAAGGAAATACTTGCTAAGTTCAGCAAGAGCACTGTTAAGCTAGAGAAAAAGTTTGAGTCAGCTAGACTGGTAAAGAATACCAATGGACTTGGTTTCTCTGGACATGAGGAAGGAGAATCCTCAGGAACAAGTGCTGAAGCATCAAAGAAGCAACCGGCATTCAAAGGAAAAGGTAAGCAAAAATTCAAACCTATTTTTTTTAACTATCTTAAAGAAGGACACACTGCCAATGTATGTAGGAGAAAAGCCTACAATAATTTTCCTTACTTTATTAACAATGTACCTAGATTCAATAAGTTCAATGGTCATTGTTATGCATGCAACAAGTTTGGGCATAGAGCATCTGAATGTAGGTTTGTTCTGAACAACACCGGAAGATATCCTCAGAGGACCCAAGGAGCTGGTCTGGAATCTTTTGTGAACTGGTACCCCAACTGGTTTAATGCTTATAACCATTAGTCAAGTAATAGTGGCTATCAACCGGCAACCAGATGGAGAGAAAACTATTCGATTTGTTATGGTCATGGTCACACTACTGCAACATGAAGAAGGAAGAATGGAAACATGAACAATGGACCTTGGAGAGCACCTAGAATAATTTGCTATCATTACAACAAACCAGGTCATGTGAAAGTATATCTGATGATATATCGGTCACTCCAGAAGGAGGAATTGATGTTGAAATAGTTCAAGTGGATATGAACAAAACCTGGAGGAAGAAACCAACAATGTTGGAAGAGGAACCAGTTTCTATACCTAGTGTGGAAATATTGGAACCGGCAAACTAAGCTTCAAAAAGCTTAGGGGGAGCAAATGGCTAAATGTTTTTGAACCCCCGGTTCATACCGGCAAAAGACCTTAACTGGTATGTGATACCTATCGCTTGGCAGAAGACCGAAAATGGTAAAAAGGCAAATTAGGGTTTACACCCTAATAGAGGAGCATTAATGGTAGTAGGTGAGAGATATGTATAAAAGCATTTTTCAAATCATTTCTCACTATCTTTTTTCAAGTGAAGAAAAGTTTTTCAAAGAGTAGAGTGAAGAAAAGGCGATTTGAGCTGAGATTTTAAGAAATTGACAAATCGCGAAGGAGATTCAAATTCAAATTGAAAATGGTCAAGTGGAGAACACAAAGTGGTGATTCAGCAACCGATAGAGCGTGGAGTAAAGGAGAATCAGAAAGCCCTAAATTCACATTTCAAAAGGTATTTCTTGAGTTCTTAAAATTTCTACAATGGCTTCCGCATCTCATACCAGTTCTAGTGCATCCATTGAGTCTGAAAGTTTCATTCAAAGGAAGTCAAAGTATAATGCCCTATCACAAGTTCCAACTAGAGTGATAATAGAAGAGAAAATTTCTGATTACATAGATTGCAAGATTGAAGACCTAGGGTCTCTAGCCATCCACTCCCAACTAGGTCTATTTTGTGGAAAGGATAAGAAAATCAAACCGGAGTATAGTATCTTAGAGAAGAAGAAACTCCATAATGATGTATACTTTCTGGAAGACTTTACAAAGGATCATATTAGGATCATTTTGAGAAGAGTCCATGATGACAAAATGTACCTAGAGAGGATGCATGATATCATGCCGTAGGCAATTCATGCAGTCACTAGTTTCTGCAACACAGGGGAAGTGCCAGCCCTAAGAACAGTAAGCAAATCTGAAATGTCCAGGCTCACCAGTTCAGTGAGCGACTCTCATGGCATGATAGTGAATTCAATCAAGGATGATCTAGTTAAGTATGTTTTTATGGTGATAGGCTACCAAACATTCTCTGCTAGCAGAATTAACTCTGTATCTACTGCAGCAGTAAATGCCACTTACCGGATGATTAAAGAGGATGCATCATTTGACCTATGCACTGTTATATAGAGGCAACTCCTATCAAATTTGAAGTCAATCAAATAGGATAATGCACTGAGATTCAAGTTTGGACAACTATTAGTTGGGTTGTTCTTCTATTTCCAAGGCTACTTTCCTGGAGTAGGAGATGTCCAATGGTCTCCTGACCAACCAGTAACCAAGTAGATCAAGGAAAGCATTCAAGCAATCCGAACCGGTTACCCTGATGTGCTAAACAAGTATTTTGATGAGTTCAGACAAAAAATGAGTCAAAGGATGAGGATCTCAGGTGACATCATCAAGAAATATGAAGATGACATCTGTTTCACCATCCAAGTGGACAAATGCATAATGGAGGCTGTTGAGCCTAGAATGGAAGAAGTGGAGCCAATGGGCTATGAGGTGATGTATGATATGTTGGAAGGGTATGCCTCAACCCTTATTGCCTCACCTCTTGATCCCAAGGCAAAGAGGACTAGAACCTATTAGGAAAGGATTGCACTAGTCAAGGAACCCTCTTTTAAGAAAGGAAAAGAACCGGCAACAAAGAAGGTAGAGGCAGTGCCTGCAGCATTGGCACCAGCTACTACTGCAACCCCAAGAGTGACGAAGTGGTCACCTGCCAAGAAGAAACCGGAAGTGGCACTGGCTAAAGTCTTCAAAAGAAAAAGGAAGACTAAGTCAAATGAACCGAACTCTGAAGAGACTGAGTCTGAGGAGATGCCAAAGAAGGCTAGATAGATGAAGAAGACAAAGAAGAATGAACCGGCAACATCTGCACCAGTAAATATTGATACCTCCTCATACAAATCTTTGACACATTGTCAAAGAACAATAAAGAATATTAGGAGAAAATTATTACATGATTTAGTAGACTTCTATGATGATTTTAGTGATGAGGAGAAAGAAGAAGTACTACAAGAGATTATTATTTATTTGTGTAAGATTGACTGGTCACCATAAGAGATTAAATCTCAGACACCAAATTCCTTGTATAAGGCATTAGATAATAAATGGTGCATTGCCATAGAAAAGGAACAAGAGATTAGAGAGAAAGTTTTTTCTCAATACTTTCCCAATCTGTCCAACTTAGAATTATTTGATATTTTGGATCACAATAAAGGTCTCTTCTTCACAAGAAGAAGAAGACTCTGGGTGTTAGAAGGTAAAATTTATGTTGTCGAAAAGGACCCTCATCAATAAATGGCTCATGCTATCCAATCTCACAAAGCACGTATGGCCAACTAGCAAGCAGAAAAAGAACCAGTTATATCCAAACTGGATGAAGTTTTTGATGAAGGAAACCTGGTTGTAGAACCAATCGACACTATTGATGTTGATGCCCTGGACGTGGAAGATGTCACTCAGAACATACCTTCTAAGGGAACAGGACAGGAGCAACAGGCCAAATAGGGCAATGAACAAGTCGAGGACAGATAGGAAGCGGCTAAGGAACAAGCAGAGAAGAAGAAGAGGGATAAAGATGAGGAAAAGAAGAAAGAGGAAGAGAAGAGAAAAGAGGAAGAGGAGAAAAGAAAAGATGAAAAGAAAAAGAAGCAAGAAGATGAAAGGAAAAAGAAAGAAGAAGAGGATAAAGAAGAGAAGAAGCGGAAGGAAGAGGAAAAGAAGAAGAAGGAAGAGGAAGAGAAAGAAGAGGAGAAGAGGAGAAGAGGAAGGAAGCTGAGAAGAAGAAGAAAGAAGAGGAAGACAAGGAACCAAAAAAGAAGAAGGAAGAAGAAGATAAGGTAGCGGAGAAAAGAGAAGTGGAGAAAAAGAAAGCAGAAGAGGACAAGGCAGGAGAAGTGGAGAAGAGCACACAGATGGAGACTCCGAAGACAACCGGGAGTCAAGCCAAATCAGCTGATATCTCCAGTCTGCAAGTGAATCGGAGCTAATGCAAAGCATCAAGGTTTCTCAAGAGCACCTTGAAATCATTCGAAGGAAAATGGAGCAAGATATAATTCAAGTGGCTGTAGACACCCTTATCGGTTTGATCCCCAGTACCAATCTTCCCAACACTAAATCATAACTAGCAAAGCTTAAGCTACTATGTACAGTAGTGGATGATTAGATGTAGAGCCTGGAAGAAGCAGTTGAGGCAAATGTCAAGAAAGAGCATCAAAAAGCTCTTAACATTGCTCTAGTGAAGAAGTTGAATGAGCTCCGGTCTAAACTACTGAAAGACCAAAAGGATATAAGGGATGCTTTGGATGAGGGAAATCTGCTACTAAGCAAAATCTATCAACCCCATCTATTCTATGATGATGTGCTAGCTCAGAAGCAAAAGCTTCAAACAGACTTAGAGTCATACTTGAGCACATTCAAGCCACCTTATGATTCCTTTGCAACTTAAGGGAAAACTGTTCACTGATTTCACATCCAGTCAGCCAAAATGGAGCAAGAGATCAGCACACGGTCTAGAGATTTGTAGGAGCTACAACTGGTTCTACTCCCACATCTGCAAATTCTTCAGAAGTGTTATCTAAACCTGGATGCCTTGACAGTTACATAGGAAATGAGCATAGTTGATGCCATGGAAGAACAGGTCTCCTAGATGCAAACAGAGAAAGAAGTGGCCACCTCCCTACTTGAGTCCTGGTCTCTATCAATGAAACAATTTTTGCAGGATTATAAATCGGTTTTTGACAAGTATTATTCCTTGTTTTCATAAACTTTTATTATTTTAATATCAAATGGAAACAGGGTTGTTTAGCGGTACTTTGTCATTGTTGGCAAAGGGGGAGAAGTACTCTATCTATTTTAGAGAAGTATATGGCTTTAAAATTTTTCTATATGCTTTGATATATGTTATATGCTCTGATATCTTAATGTTTATGCTCTGTATGCAAAATTGCTATACATTGTATTGATTAAGGGATAGTTTATATGCTTAGCGGGAGCAATTTTGGTAATGGCATGTTTTTGTTGTAAAACACTTAGATGTCAAAATTTTATTTTCCTAACTATTGCCATCAATGCCAAAGGGGGAGATTGTTGGCATTTTTGATGTTTATGTTGTGATTGTCATTGATGGACACACATTTGCATTGAGATCCCCTTTACATGTATGAGTTAGAGCTCAACCGGTATCTGTTCCAACCAGTATGTTGTATTCAAGTATTTAGACTATTGAAGTTTTGCAAAATGTGTTTCCCGATCTAAAGTGGCATGTCGACCCCAAGTGGTTTGTAGATCTCAAGTGGTATGAGGGAGCAAAGCGGCATAACACATTCTTACCAGTCTTCATTTTTGACAAACTGGCAACCGGTATTTTGTATGAACCAGTAATACTCTGTGATGGGTTACCAACTGACATTTTGTGATGAGTTACCATCCACCGATTGTTTGACAGTGCCGACACACTGACGGTGCTTTTTGTGTCATGTTACTGAGTATGTCTAGATTCATTGAACCTAGGAAATTGAAATGTAATCCTATTGGACCAACATGAAATCAGATTCCTTCATAAGGACATCATGTCTAGGGTTTTAGGTTGTTGGTAAAAGTTTTTGTTGGTGCTAGGGTTTAAGGTGATTGATGAGTTTTTGCAAGAGCAATCTTATCTAAGAAGATCAAGTTGTAATTGAGTGAGAGATAGAGAAGACTAAAGTAATGCTAGAATGCATTAGCTATGAGCTATACTAGATCTAACCAAGCAATTTGTGCTATCTGATAGATCACACACTTGTTGATTACTCACTTCTTTGACAAGTTTGTAGTGCTTAACTGGGTAGGCTCAGAGTAGCCTTTGTAAAATCCTCTAACAAGGTGGTTCACCTCTGTGAATCTAAAATCCTCTAGCAAGGTAGTCCTTGATCAGACTTATCTCCTAACAGAGATTGAGATTCTTAACAGGATCTGTTTTGGTAAAGAACATTGTAAGACTTTAACCGGTCTGACCTTAACTAGTCAGAGTTCTATTCTATAGATAGTGACTTGTGAGTTCCATCTCACCATGGTTTTTCCCATTTGGGTTTCCACATCAAATATCTTGTGTTATGGTTGTATTGCTTTTGTGGGTGAATGTTTTATTTGCATTTTGGTTTGCATGTGTGATAACCGGTCTGTCTGTTAAACTGTTTTACTAGTTTATCTTTAGACTGTTTAAGTGTTTAAGTGCAGTGTTTTTCGATATACTAATTCACACCCCCCTCTTAGTATTCATCACAATGATCACACTAGCAATCCATTCTATTCCAAGTAATCTTTAACGAATCTCAAAAAAATGATAACCATGCCCTAGGGGGCGCTATGTAACACAACACTTCTAGTTTGAGGATACATAAATGAATTAACAATAGAAAAAAGGAGAGCTCATATGCCTCCCCTTAAGATGTCAACATACCTCTAGGTTGATATCTTAAGGTAGATAGTGATCAAGGATAAGCACCTTCAACACCAAGAAGATACCCTTAATAAATATACATGCATTCCAAGCTAGGAAGAAAGATCCTTGTACATGCCTCATTGCTATAAGAAAGGAAGAGATAGTTGTAAAAGAGATATTTTTCAACAAGTGTAAAGGGATCATTTTAAAGAGGGAGGAAGAGATCTTTTCCTAAAGATGTCTACCTCCAAAAATAGAGGAGATATTTGATAAAGATATCATCTTTTAAATTAAGAAATGGGTAGGAGATTAAGAATACAAACCTTCCATATTGCTAGGAAATGGTATCCTTGATGAAGGATTTCACACTTTCTATCACTAAGGAGAGATCGTTCATAAAATACATACCATTTCAAGAAAGAAAGAGGTCCTAATCAAGGAACACACATGTCCAAGCAAGGAGAGAATTTGGATTGAGGACAATTCTATGCAAGAAAGGATATCAAATTATAAAAGATAAAAATCAACAAAGGTGAAGTGGATCCTTAAAAAAGAGGAACAATTGACAACTATTATTCTTGCTCCACAATGTAGAGACAAGAAGAACTAGGCTATTACGTTGCCTCCCAAGTATGGTTGCACATGAAATCATAGTACCATGAATGACAATGAGCCCCTAATAGGTAATTAAGCTACTGATGTCATATAGCAAGATAAAAACATAATAGGTTATAAATGTCATTTAGAAGGGATATGATGAGTGTATAACTCACTGTCACCTATTATTTAAATGTTACTATAACTACAATAAGTTGTTGAATTTTAATCTCCAAATCATGACATTCATTAGTGGAATACTTGATGATGCTTGAAAAAAGGATTGTCCTAGTTTTGTTTATGGTTTTTTTTTCAATTTTTCAAGGGGAGAGTAATAAAGCTGGCTTTAAGAAACTCATACAAAATTATCTCTTGTTGTGATTAAAAGTTTTTTAAAAAGTCATAGATATATTAGACAATGGGGGAGGGGATGCCAATGAAGGAGGAGGATAGAAACCTAAGTCTTCTTCAGAAAAATGTAATGTATATTTCTCATGAACCTCCACACTTCATTGCACACATCCTAAATCATGTCCATTGCATCCATGTTTATAATTAAATGTGGTATTTAAATCATGTCTAGAGGAGTGTGTTCATTCATATTTTCAAAGTTTAAAGATCCTCAACCATCATCAGGACATGTGTTGGAAGAAGAGGTTGGAATAGATTTAGAAGAAGCTTGAATAATTGACACATACAACTCCCTTGAGACTTCATATTTTGATAGAGGGACCTTATATCAAATTAAGGAAGGCATGAGAGTGATATATATATTAGTGTAATTATTATACTTTTTGAGTATTTATCCTTAGTATAATATATTGGAAATAGTATCTTATACTAATTAGGGAGTCATAATTAGGATATTATTTTCCCATTTTTAGTTGTTGATCTCATTATTTAAGATGCAAATGATTTTCATCATTTCTTTTCTTTATGTGGAATATGTATCTAATGTAATTATTTATATTTTTAATAAGAAAATAAATCTATTGTAGTAATCATGTGGTTTTTTAATTTTATCTCTTGTCTAAGAGAAAGTACTGAAGATCATAACTCTAACATGGCATCAAAATTCTAGTTCTACAAATGTTTTGTTTAATTTTTCCGAGTTTTACACATAAGGGTATAATCAATGCATACTAGTGTAAAAAAGAGCTCACAATCATACTAAATATATTTCAAACCCCACAATTCTTATAGAGAACAAAAAATTTGGACTTGAGAGCTTCTAGAGTAATTTTTGAGGTTAAATGAATCTATGAACAATAGTTTAAACATGAATAGTATTTATTTACACTATGAATATTATTTGATGTTCTGATTAATGTCTTAGGCATGGACAATGTTCTAGATGTGAATAATGTTTTCAAGTATGAATAGGTTTTCTAGTAATGAAGAGATTTTGTAGGGGCTATGAGTAATGGTTTAAGCCTTGTGTAGTTTTTTTAGGCTTTTTTTGCTTGCCTAAAGGAATAGTTTCATGAAAATAGACATCAGTTGGGAATACGATATCCAAATTTTAAAAAATAAATAGACATTGGAATGTTGATTCTATGATATAAAACATCTTTAAAACATGTACCCTGGCAATTGCAGCTACAACATGTGACAAAATTCTTCTATTATTTATCCTATGATAGATGTTCATACCTTGTTCCAAAACTTCCAATTTCTTTGAGGCAGTATGCCAAACAGTTGGTGTGCCTTATCTCATCTCACACATTTTGCATACATGACTGCCAGGGCAATTGCAGCTACACCAACTAATACAATTCCTGGACGTCCACACCCTATTCCAAAGCTCCCATTTTCGCACAGGCTGGGGGATGTTGACAGAGCTTTACACTTGCCCTATTCCATGAGCCGACATTGCTCCTATTTTCATAAATCCCTATTCCATGAGCTGACATTCCTTGGAGGCATTAATCAGTCAAACGGTTCACGTGCCTCATCCAAAAGCTGGAGTATGCTGGAAATAAACATGAATATGTCGATGGAAACCTATTTGTTCCATGGGGTTTGATTTTGGGTGGGATTGTATGTTTAAGCCAAACTCGCCCATTATTACGCTACTGGGGGTGGCAACGTGAGAATGGGAAGAGGCCGCGAGAATAATGTTTGAAATGTCTTGGTCTTTTTTTTTTCTTTAAAGTAATTCTTGCGGTCATTGGAATTTCGACAAATGCGGTCACTTTTTGTAAAAAAGCACAAATTTATTTGTCAATTCCTTCTCTGTCAAAACCAGATATTGAATTATCGTCATAATTTTGACGAATACGGGCAATGTTTCAAAAAAAATCAAATTTGGTCACAATATACCTTCTCTGTGGGAAACCTCCATCAGAATTTTAGGCCAAATGTATTAGTGAAACTAGAGGTAATCTTTCTCATATGAATGCTAATATGAATAGTTGTTTGGTGGCTAAAATTGAAGATAGTTGGTTGTGGCATAAAAGGTTATATCATGTCAAATTTGTTAATTTGATAAAGGTCAGAAAATCAATTATGGTGAGAGGTATGCCCCAACATGTTAAACCAGATAATGTGTTGTGCAAAGATTGTTAGATGGGTAAGATGACTTCAACATCTTTTAAAAGTAAATCTTTTTCTTCAGAGCATATTCTTGATTTAGTGCATACTGATCTATGTGGTACTATGAGCTTTAGAAGTTTTTATGGTGATAGGTATATGATTTTCACTGATGATTTTTCAAGGATGATGTGTGTAACTTTCTTGAATGAAAAATCAGAGGCATTCACCAAATCCAAGATATTTAAAGCCCTAGTTGAAAAGGAAACTGACAAGAATCTAAAGTGCTTAAGATCTGACCAGGGTGGAGAATTTACTTCTGATGAGTTCACTAGGTATTGTGAAGAAGATGGAATAATGAGACAAATGTCAGTGCCTAGGACTCCACAGTAGAATAACATTGCAGAGAGAAGAAATGGAACACTAATGGAAGCTGCTAGAACAATGTTGATAAAAGGAGATGTTCGAAATTTTTTTTGGAGAGAAGCAATTAGCAATGTTTTTTATACTTTGAACCAAGTTCTTGTGAAGAAAGGTAATGATAAAACACCTTATGAACTTTGGCATGGTAAGATTCCTAATGTCAGCTACTTTAAAAATTTTGGTAGTAGATGTTTTATTAAAAGAGATGATTTTACTAGAAAGTTTGATGCGAAGAGTGATGAAGGAATATTTCTTGGATATTCTACCAAGAGTAAAGAATTCAAATGTTACAATAAAAGGACAAAGAAAGTTGTTGAGAGTGTTAATGTTAAAATTGATGATTTTTTTGACAAACCTGATGAGTCCAACAAATCTAAGCCTATTGATGATAAAGAAAAACTTGTGTATACTAAACCGGGAGTATAAAAGGAAGATGAGCATAACAATGTAGAAATAGGAGCTCAACCAGTAATCAATAAATAAGATGATGAACATGAAGTAGAAAGAATTGCACCAAAAATAGTAAGCCAAAGATATGTAAGGCTAAATCATTTAGAAGACCAGATTATAGGTGACAAGGATGCTGGTATGTAGACAAGAAGAAAAATCAGAGAGAATTCCTGTCTGATTTCAACTACTGAGCCGAAGACTGTTAGAGAAGATTTGAAACATGAAGACTAGTTGAATGTAATGAATGAATAACTTGACCAGATTGAGAAGAACAATACATTGTCTCTTGTTCCTAGACTGAAAGACAAAAATGTTATTAGGACAAAATGGGTATTCATAAACAAACTTAATGAGGATGGTGAAGTTGTTAGAAACAAGGCAAGGTTGGTTTGAAAAGGGTATGCACAAGATGAAGGTGAAGACTATGGTGAAACCTTTGCACTGGTGGCAAGACTTGAAGATGTTAGAATGTTGCTTGCCTTTACTTCTTTTAAAGGATTTAAGGTATATCATATCAATGTTAAATCAACTTTTTTGAATGGTATCTTAGAAGAAGAAGTATATATGGAACAACCAGATGGTTTCGCATTGAGTGAAGATGAAAATATGGTTTGCAAACTACACGAGGCACTATATGGATTGAAACATGCTCCCAGAGCATGGTTTGAAAGATTGCATGCACATATGATAAAGATAGGATTCCAGAGAACTAGTGAAGACAGTAAAATATATATTGGAAGAGTGATGGAGACAAAATGTTACTTGTTGAAGTTTTTTTTTGATGATATAATATTTAGTGGAAATGATGACATGTGTATGTCTTTTGTAGATGAAATGGAGAAAGAATTTGAGATGTCTCTTATTGGTGAGATAAAATTATTTATTGGTTTACAGATTCAACAACTGGAGAATGTAATGTTGGTATTATGGATTAAGAAAATGTTGAAGGACATAAAGGTAATATGCAAAGAACCTACAATCATTTATTGTGATAATTCAGCAGCAATTGATATATCAAATAATCAGATATTTCACTCTAAGACTAAGCATGTTTCTATCAAATATAACTTTCTGAAAGAAAATGTTGAAGAAAAAGAAGTAAGATTGGTTTATGTGAATACTAAAGAGCAGATTGTAGATATCTTTACAAAGCCTTGGCCTAAGGAAATGTTTGAATATCTTAGAGAGTATCTTGGGGTAATACCCTCACCAGCAGATACTTAGATGATTGACGATTGGCATCAAACCAACAAAAACTAATAGAGAAATATTTTTTTGGCTTTGATGGAGAAGAGCTACTTCTTAGGGGGAGTAGTTTGTTGATTGATTGGTTGTATGTTCTGGTATTTATTCTTAAACTACTTTGGTATTTGATGTCAAAGGGTGAGAGATATCTATGGAAAAACATTAATCATTGGAGAGAGATATATACTCTTTGTATTTTGATTTCTGGTATTGATCTATTCTAGAGATTGTTGGTTTTTGGTTTTTGGCATTCTGTCTTGGCACTTAGATTTTTTTCTATCTAGTGTTGCCATCAATACCAAAGGGGGAGATTGTTGGTATTATGGATGTGCTGCATTAGTTTTGTCATTGATGTCAACACTTATCCTTCTAAAGATCTACATTGTTGATTTGGCACTATGGTTAAATTGGTTTACTGATGAATCGACACATTGTGTTCACTGGCAAGGTCAATGACTTATGCACAGTCATCGATATATGCTCACCGGTAGATTATATGGTTCATGGGCACTGATGATGACTTGTTATCATCTGGAGATCATGTGATTATGTCAAAGACATGGTTTGGATACTTGGTTTTGGTGTTTTGGTTATTGGTCCAATCGGGTTGCCATATTTGTTGTTACTAGTAGATTGGTCTAGGTTATAGACCGGTATATGTTGAGTTGATATCTTTCTATTGTATGCATGTTGATGAACACTTAAATGAGTAGTTTGATAAATCTAATCAGCAGTATGATTTCAATTATTACTGGTAGTGTTTATGAGTTGTTTTGAAAGAAGTTTTTGGTGGTTGTTAAAGTTTAATAGTTTATTGTTATTACTGATTCACCCCCCCTCTCAGTAATAATCAGTTTGTGACAAATAACACACCATTCTTCTGTGGTGTCCTAGGAGTAGATAACTATCTCTTAACTTCATGCTCTTCACAATATATATTAAAGTCACCAAAGGAAAATTTTCCACCTTTGTTAGATCTCAAACACTTCAACTTCAAACCAGTTTTTGTGTCAAGCATAGTCTTGAAAATATTGAACTTCTCCAATGCTTCATATTTCTTTCTTGAGAACATAACCCACATCATTCTTGAATAATCATCAATCAGTAACATGAAATGCCTATCACCGTGCAAGCTTCTTATTCTAGAAGTACCACACAGATCAGTATGCACAAGATCGGACAATCCATTAGAATTATACTATTTTCTCTTATAAGTAACTCTTGTTTGCTTCTTTGATTGATATTCCATACATACAAGAATAGAAGACTTTATCAACTTCATTAGATCTCTTACTACTCTAGTAGAACTTAACTATGCAATCAAAATTTACATGACACATCATTTTATGTTGGCATTATGATACTATTTTGTATGACCGGTAAATGATATGGTTGTCATTGTTGGCAGCATCATCTCCTTAGTCTTCACAGTCCATCGGTAGTAAGTAAACATGATAAATAGTGAGTAGACTGGCAAGCAGTGAGTAGACCAGAAAGCAGTGAGTAGACTGGCAAGTAGTAAGTAGATCAAGTAGTGGTGAGTAGATCGGCACAGAAGAGGTCCATCGACTAAGAAAAGAATAGACCGCTATATAGGAGGAAACTGGCTAGACAGATTTTGATTAGTTCACTGGAAGAGTCTGTAACCGATAGACTAGTAATGTTTAGTTACATTTAGCTAAATCAGGAGTCTTCTCCAGCCAACCAATAGACTTATTGGCATGTTCGACTATATTAACAAAGATTCCAGTAATGATTTCAAAGACGTGATTTAAGGCATGATAATGGAATTTTGAAAGGAATGTTTTGGAGGGAAAGATGGTGACAGACTAAAGGGTCTATAAATACACATATCTCATTCTTGAGATGGTTGTTGTCAAGGTGAATTGAGGTAATGTAAAAGTGGACACAGGGCGAGTTTAAGAGATTGTAAAGCCGAGTGACTGAGGACCGGTTGAGTGGAGTTTCACAGAGTGGTGACTCAAGTGACAGAGGACCGGTAGTGTGGAATCCAAGGATCAACAAACTGGCAGAAGGCAGAGTTGTGTAGAACATACACAACCGATGCAGACATAGTATGATTCTTCAGTGTGATCTGATCAAGCTAATGAGTAGCAATTTTAGCAGATTAGCTTTATGTTGCTCTCTAACCATTGCAACTAAAATCCCTTAATAGGGTGGACTTTAACAGGTCCCATTGTATAAATCTCTTAACTGGGTGACATCTTAATTGATGTTCTTAAGTCCTTTAACTAGCCTACACTTAATAGGATAAAGGAACTAACCAGCGTTGAACTTAATCCCGTAACCGGGTGGCACCTAACAGTGTCTTGGTAATCTCTTAATAGGGATGGCTCTTCATTGGGCGTACTCCAAAAGAGTACAAATTTTGTGAGTTCCTACTCACATCGTGGTTTTCTCCCTTTTGGGTTTCCACGAGATAAATCTGTGTGTCATCTTGTATCTTTTCATGCATGCATAATTTTCTATAGTAAATGTTTACATTGATGAATAGTAAATTAGTATAAAATTAAATTAAAATTTTTAATTGGTTAAAATCGGTAAAGTGTTGATTCACCCCTCCCCTCTCAGCACTGGTTGGGACTAACAATTGGTATCAGAGCTCAGTTCCTCTAAAGTGAAGCTTGATAGCTTGATGATAAAGATCATGGAAGAGTACCGGTATCAGAAGCAGATTGATGAAGCCAATGAAATTATTTCTCAATGAAAGAGAGACTAAGAAAATCTCTTGCAAAAGGGAAGGAATTAGCTCAATAGCTAAATGTGAGTCAGGATATCATAGATCAACTCTCTGAACATAGTGGATTTGAAGAAGCTGAAGAAGTAGTCTTAAAACTCGTGGAAAAGAATAAGAACCTGACCGAAGAAATCACACATCTCAAAAGAGAACATGAAGGTCAGGCCTTGAGAATGACTGAGATACTGGAAGCCAGCAGAAGTGCAGATGAAAGAAAAAGGGAGGCAGAAGAAGAACTGTCAAAACCTGAAAGAGCTAGGAGGCTTGTTGAAGATTCCCTGAGAGAAAATGATGCAATCATGATTGAGAAAGATGAAGAAATCTGAGTTCTCACTCAGGAGAATGAATACATACATAAACATCTGAATGACAATGCAGAAGAAAAGGAGAAGATGATGAAAGAGATTGAACAACTCAAGAGTGAGTTGAAAACTGAATATCAGAGAAATGAGAAGCCAAGAAAATTCAATGAAAGCTCTAAGAAGGTAGATAAATAGTTGAAGGCTCAGAGAAGAACAAAGGATACAACCGACCTTGGTTACCCCAGTTCAGGTCCTATGGAAACTGGAGAATCATCTAAATCCAAAAAGATGAAGGATGATAAAAGAAACCATTCAGCAGAAAAATGTATGAAGTCTTCCAAATTCTCTTGTAATCATTGTGGTAAATCAGGTCATAAGACCAATGAATGTAGAAATAAACTGGTTAGTCAAAAGAAGACTTTCACCTTTGATGGTTATTGCCATAATTGTCATAAGTATGGCCACACTACTTATTAGTGTAGATCTCAATCTAGTAGTATGACAAATGGAAAAAGATTTAATGGACATTGCTCCGGTGATCGATCTTTGTATCGTGTGATGTAATTTTGTAATTGTGAGCTGAGGGTTTAGCTAACCTTGTTATCAAGGTTGATGAATTGTATAAACAGGTGATATTGTCATGTAATTTAGGTATCGAGGTTGTGTCTGTAATATTAGAAAATGGTGTATGTACGAACAAGTGATTCATCTTTTGGCATTGTGATTGAGAAAAGATTGGTGGTGCAGAGCAGACAAATGTGCTTAACCAAAACTATCATAAGGCATTTGCAGATGCTATTATTGTAGTTTATTCCTTCCAAGTTGTACTTTGAATCTTGTTGTATGTCAGTGATACTTCCCTGAGGGTTGTAGACTTCTAGGTCATTGTCTTTTGAGCAGTGAGCTCTAAGCAGTGTGCTTGGATGCATGTGCATTCCCCATTGTAATATTTTCACATACTACTGTAGAGTATCATCTTATTGTGGGTACGTTCCCACCATGTTTTTTCTCTTAACTGGGTTTTCAACATCAAAATTTTGGTGTTGTGTGTTGTACTTTAAATTTTCTTATCTTTGTTATTGCTATAGTTTATCGGATCCGTATTTGTGATTAAGTTTGTAGATACGCTGGAAACCAATTCACCCCCCCCTCTCAGTTTTCCTTCATTGTTGTTGCCAACATTTTGATGCTACCCATGCTCATTCAATGCAGATTGAGGACTTTTGTGCCTACAGACGCCATCCTAGTGCATTCATATGTAGATATTTCCTCTTTTCTATAGGGATTTTATTTCTTCCTAGGGATGGGGGACTTTCATCAGATTGTAATACATGCCATCAGATTCCTTTTGTCAATTTGATCCTTCCCCTTTAGATATTTTGTAACCCAACCCTAGGTGGGGTTATGGTTTCTTCACTGCAATCAATCTCACTTATCCCTAAACTATAAAGATAAATTTTGTAGTTTTTCTTGGAATCTTCTCCTCTTCTCTTGCAAAATTCTTGTTTTTTTGCAACTGTAAATTTTGACTTGCCTTCCAATAATAGAAATTATTTACCTTACCTTGTTTCAATTTAAATAAATGTGTATATTTATTTTACCTCTTTATGTGAATGCATTGCTTTCTTGTTTTCTTAAGCATAAGTGGTAGTGTTGACCCCTCTTTGGATGGCATCTGAGAACTATCTCTATTTCTCTTGTCATTTTTTATAATTACAAACTTCACTCATATTTTGAGAGCTTATTTAGGTAGAAACTAGTGTATCCTTTGAGTAATTTATTATTGGTGTTTAGTACAGCCATAGGTAGGGAGAATCAACTTTCAATTCAGGTGCAAAACTTATTTCCATTTTCACTAATTCTTCTTCCCCTTTTCCCTCTCAAATCTTTAGATTAGATTTTTATGTGTTGGGTTGGTCCAACACTTGCATCAGATTGGATAGGAAGCCAACCTTCTCCAGAGACTCAAACTCACTTCTGTTGGGTTTCAGAAGGTTGATGATAAAGGTTAGTCATCAAGGGTGCAAAATTTTTTGACACCATTAAACTAAAACTATAACTAGTTATAATCTCCTTAGAGTTAACACTCTTTGTGTTTTTTCCCATTTGGGTTGTCCACGTATAAAATGTAGTGTATCTTGTGGCTATGTTGCATAATTATAAAATCCATTTATTTTTTTCAATATGAACATTGGTCTCCTACCCAAGTTCTTGGTGTAATGCCTATTTGTCCAAAATATTGCTCTGAAATCTTAATGTGACCCTTTAGGTTCATCTTAAACTTTCCAAAAAAATAACTAGAGGAATTTCAACTTCACAACATCCACAAATAGACTGTCCTGGCTACATATTGTAAAAAATATCTCCATTTTGAAGCTTTTTCAAGGGTTGATGTTGCTACATTGATATTAACTTCTCTATAGTGCCCAATACCTTGTTCAACATCATGTTGGCAACATCATTTGAAAAAAATATTTCTTGTGGAAAATTTCATACTAAGTATTTCTCTATATCTATCTATAATATGCATACAAACATATTATATTCCATAGACTAGGAGCTATGCTTATAGATTTACTTTCATTTTTTTAATTCACAAACACACAAAACTTAAGCATACAAAATCTTCCATATTCTTCGGCAATGCATAGTTAATTCTTTTTTTTGGTCCTAATTATGAGTTCTCAAGCAATCAAATACACAAAGATTATATACTACCTATTGATCATAACTATATATATATAGTTTTTTTTTATTTAGTTAGTTTGGATCAATTTAATTTTTTTTTTATAATTTATGTTATTTGATATTCCTTTTCTTTGTTTTTTTCTTGTCTCTTGTTGTGTAGAAAATCTTGAATCTAAAATTATTTGATTTTTATAAGTTTTTCAAAATGACAATGCACAAAATAGCTTATAATGCATAAGTAATATTATAGTGCTTCACATAAATGCATATGTCTTATGATCTTTTAGCTCGTTGATTACTAAGTAGGTCTTAGTTTCTTCTTTTGTACGAGAAATTTGGTTTTTTATTATATTAGACAAGATGTGTTATAGATTAAAAGGGAGTATTGCTCTCTTGTATTTCAACGGTAATAAGTCAACATGTAACTTAGGCTCAACAATTATTACCATTTAAAAAACATGAAATCATGATGTGATAAGCTTTCATGAGAATCTCAAATTCAAAATAGTGATTTATGGAACTCATAAACAAGTATAAGCTCCACAAACACATACTTGTTCTTAAATATAAATAGAGGAAAAAGAGGAAAAAAGTATGGGGCTTTGGTTTATGTTTCTAATGTTTGGCTTGTCTCAAAAAAATTATTACAAATGTAATAAGAAATAACAAGAATATAGTTAAAAAAGATTCTAGCTAATTTAACAAAATGAACGGGAGGCTAGGGCTTGCTCAGGTGGGAGAAGCTCGAAGGGAATCTAGTTTCAAGGTTGTAAAATCACTCTCAATTGCTCTGGGCATAGATCAGAAGGTAGTAGGAATGGAGCACGGTTAGAATGATGTTGATTATGAGGATGAGGACCCATATGCGAGTTACATTTTAAAAATATTTTAGGTGGACCTTGGAGGTGAGTCTTCTGAGCCTTGTATAAATCAGTTCAATCTTGGTGATGGTTTGGGGGGTCCAGAAGGGGCCCAAGACAAATCTAGGGGTCTTTGGAAGCTAATGTGAAATCTCTAGATTTGAGAGAGTCCAAAAAGTCGCAGTCCTCCATTTTTGTGGTTAAACCTACTGGGAAATTAGTGCTTCCCCTAGTTAACAATATTTTACATCCAAGTTCAGGACTATTTGCCATCTCTCCCCCTAACCCCATTATTCACCATAATATGTCTCTCATGGCTTTATCTCTAGTGGGTAAGTTCATGGGTCCTAGACCCAACATTGAGACTGTCAGGCTTTTGATAAGGAAGAAGTGGAGGCTGATGGGCTAGGTTGACATCTCTGCCATGCCAAAAGGTTTCTTCTCCTTTTCTTTCTCATGTGAAGAGGATATCTTAGCTGTTTTAAGTGATGGACCCTGGGTTATTGGCAAGTCATCATTGGCACTCATGAAATGGTCCCCAAATCTAGATCTCTCAGACTCCATTTTTGAAGTTGTTCCTATATGGGTTAGACTTCCAAGCTTTCCTTTGAAATATTGGAATGAAGATATCTTCAGTGGTATAGCGAGTTCCTTTGGGGAGCTCTTATCTTTTGATGCTATGGTGACAAAAAACAAAGAGGCTATTTTTTGCCAAGATTTGTGTTGGGGTTGTCTAGTTGTTAGATCCCCCCTCCCCTATTGATATTGCATCCAAATTGTGGAAATGTGTTCAACCCATAGAATTTGAATCCCCATCCTTTGTTTGTTTTAATTGTAAGAAATCAGGGCATTGGGCCAATAAAAGCCCTTTGCAGGTTAGCAAACCAATTGCACAGAAAGCATCGAGTAAGGTTAAGATTTGGAAAGTCAAAAGCTCAAAGGGATTCTAGGGGGCAAGTAAGAAATCGGGTCATGGTCAAGATGATAATAATGGTAGAGACAAGGGCATCCTGACCCTTTTGGATAAAAGAAATGATGGATCACTAGTAGTAGGAGAGAAAATTGGTCAAGAGGCTGAAGATGATCTAGTAAAAGGAGAAATACTTGGTTGAGGTGTAGTAGATGCTAGAGATAAATATATTGCTCATCTACGACTCATGGATATTAATAAGAAGGGTCGTTAGAAAGAGGACAAGGTTGTGGAGAAGGAGGATCATGTTATAATACTATTATTATTGTTGAGTTAAATAATAATTTTGGGGAAAGGGCTAGGAGCATAGGGGAGATACCTTGTCATCACTCTCCAAAGATTGCTAATCCTGATGTTTGCATTCAAGAGTCTCAGACCCTAAAGATGGTAAATCTTTCCTTTCCAATATCTTTTGTTCAAAGTATTCTGAGGAAATTTAGTTGATCCTATCTAGTGATGGATTTTTCTCAGGGAGAGCATTCAAACACACTTGTTGTCCTAAATTTGAATATGGTATGTTCTAGAAGAATAGTGTGGAAAGGGGTTTGGATTATGGAAAAGAAAATCAAAGTCATGATGAAATCAATATGGAAGATGAGTCCTTTTTCCAGAGTGGAGAAGAGAAAGGGAAGAAAATGATTATAGCACTGGGACTCTCCACCAAAATAGATCAAAGGTTGAGTGTGCTGCTACTAAGAGTTTGGTAGGAAGGAGATTGACTAAATGGTACAATGAACAAGATTGCTTCTAGAATATTATAGATGGGAGCCAAAGAAACATCTCTAAAATTTACTCCCCAGGTAATGAATGAAGATTGTATCATGGAACTTGGGGGGGTTTAATAGCTCTCATAAACAAGATATTTTACATAATATTGTTAGGGACTTGTTAGTCCACCCGTAATTTTTTTTTTCCTTTTAAATATTCAAATCTATAGGTTTCCTTTTGTGCCTTTACTATCCTCGAGTCATTTGTTTTCCTTTGTACTTGAACCATTGAACTCTTCCTAAAAAGTTCAAATGGTTCAAGGTTCAAAGTGCATTTAAAAAGAGAGTCATTTTTGGTCTTTGTTGCCATGTGAACAAGTGCGCTTTTGTTTGTGGTCTTTGAAGTTTTGAACCCGTTGAACGAAATCTCAAGCGGTTCAAAAGGTTCAAGGTTCAAAATGCCTTTTGTGAGTCGTGGCAATGTATTGTTATTTGATGAGCGTGAGTCCTTATGTTACGGGTTGATATGCGGTCTTGAACTTTGAACCAAATCTCAAGTGGTTCAAAAGGTTCAAGGTTCATGTTTAATAGTCCTTTTCTTTTCTCACTCATTCCCGGTGCTATTGTGTGTGCCGCCCACTCACTGTTATATTTCTTAAGTGAACTTGAACCGATGAACCTTTTTGTCAAGTGCTTCAAGGTTCATGGGTTCATTTCAAAATTAACTCTAAGGCTTTTTGGTGAAAATAAAGAAGGCGTGACAAGAAGGAATATTCCGTTTTTAGTAGTTTAAAATTATCAATATGGAAAGTAATCATGAAGTGCATTGAGCTACTTGTGTGGAAGTGATAGGTAATTAAGAAGGTCTCAAATTTTTGTCATTTCACCATTACTTGGCATGCTTGGATAAATCATGCTAGAGCATGTGTAGCTCTAAAGATATTTATCCGTCCGATTGAAGGAAATGTGTATGAATTTATTTCCATATTTAGGAAGGTCACAGCTACCATACTTCAGTAAAATTGGAGGTGCCGAAGGTAAAACCAGCTCTATTCTTTGAAAGAATTTCTAGTTTTCATGGTGTTAACAGGTAAGTTCAGTTGATTTCTCCTAAGTTGTGTTTCTTTGAGTTCTGAGGCTTTTATCAGTATAGAAAAGGGAAATCTCTAAATTTTTGGGGTAGGATATTGTCTTGTTGTTAAAATTTCTTGGTTAAGGGGGGTAGATAGTTAACATGAGGCCAATGCTATCGAAGCTTGGCTAGACCTCATGTCTAGTGAGTATTTTGCCAGAATTGGAAGACACCTCCTTAGTTCATGTAGATTTAGGGGATTTGCTGGAAAGAACCAAGAACCCTCAAACCGGTTCATTAATGGAAAAGATAGTTAAGAGTGGTCTTGTGGAAGCTACTGTGTTCCCACTTGTCGCACCATGCCTAGATTTAGTGTTGGCATGCATGAACAGATATGATTCAGAGAACAAATGTATCAAAAATAGCGATGGTGAGGAGCTGGTCAGTTTTAATAAAGAAACGGTGATGGCAGCAATCGATATTTTGCATAAGGATGAGTATGAGGACTGGACTATTGGGATTTTGTATGCCTATTTCTCCAAAAAGAAGAGCAAGTACAGGAGTGAAACTGCTAGAATTGGCTCTTGAAGATTCAAAAAGGAGGATCACAATTTCCCAAGCCCCTGACCAGAGAGCACTTCATCAGAGAGGTGCGGGACATTGTTATACTTTTGAACAGAGTAAAGGGGAATTCACATTCCTTCTACGAGGATGATTGGATGTACTTTTTCATCCAAGTGGTTCTATCTAGTGAAAGATTTCTGGATTGGTCTAAAGTAATTGCAGAGAGACTTCATGAAGGATTGAGCAATTTTGTGTGGATGATGGGGTTCTACATGTTTTCCTACCTTTTCTACATTTTAGCTTGCACAAGGCATTGACTTGGACTACCTAGTGAACCCTGGATTGATGGAATGAGGGTTTAGAATTTTTACCCTCTGTTGCAACAACACAGACATGTTGAGCAGATTGACAGGTGGAATGGAGTCTTTGTGGGGAGACTTGCCTTTGAGCTTCAAGGTGATGCAAATAGGAGGATGTCGGTTGAAGCTATGGAGTTTGTGAGTCTATAAGGAAGTTTCTTTATCCAATTTCCTTAGTTTACTTACATACGAATAGGTGGCTTTGAAGGCCAACCATTCAAACTACCCAGGTATGCTTTTGATAGCTACATGCTTATAGAAGTGAGCAGGTAGTTGGCGTACATAGATAAAAGATTAGGAGAAAAGTGTGAGTCCGGGGTGGTATTTCCCGTTGAACTTAGATACAATAGTTGCAAGTCTAAATCAAATGCCTTGAACCTGGAACTAGAGTTCAAAAGGATGAAACTGCAGCCATATGTGGCAAGGCAAAAATTTGATAGCAAGGGTTATGCAAGGGAGAATCTTAATGTAGATAGTCATTTCTACCATGAACCTAAGATAGAGGATTATTGGGAGAACTGGAAGGATGAGTATGAAGTGAGAAATAGACTATGGTCCAAATTCACTTTGTAGTAGATAATTACCATGAGGCTCCCAATTAATATATCCGGTGTATCAGAAGATATAGAGGGGAATGTTTTGTCTCCTGAGTTTGATACATAGATTGAAGGAAAACCGATTCCAGAAATTGACTGGAACAAAAAGGAAGATGACAGTATCCAAACAAGAACCTTCAATGTTGTTAGGAGAACAAAGAGATGGTTGAGGAATCAGAAGTTCAAAGAGAGACCTCACATGTCCTCACACGAATCAAGAATTGATTCACACATTGTGGTTCAATCTCCTGTTTCTACCACTAATGAAGTTGCTGATGTTCCAGGTGTCTCAAAGCCCATTGTAGAGAAAATTCAACCAAGAAGGTCAAAAAGGTCACCATCCAGTCTTACAACTGCCCAAGTAACTCAGTCAAGAAGCAAAAAAAAGAGTAGGGAGCCTATCCTGAAACAGATCATTGTAGACTTGGACCCCAGTGAAGAGCTTGAAAAAACAATGGATTCAGAGGATCAAAGCGAACCCGGGATGCAAGAAATGGATGCAAATAAAGAATTGGAAATTCAACAAGATCCCATGAATACCTTGGTAATTGTTAATTCACTAGATGCACAGACTACTCCGCCACCTAAGGAACCTGCAATCGCACCAAGATGGTGGGAAGCCACCATTAGAAAAAAAAAGAGTGTGGTGTCGGTCACAATTCCAATGGAGGACATGGTTATAAGATGCTTGGGAAAGGCATCAAAGCCAAAAAATCTCAAAACACAAGCAATGCTTGATGTGGATGACAGAACAGGGCACTGGACAACCGAAGTTGCCAAACCCATTCCTAGAAGAGACGCAAACAAGGCTACAGAGGAGGATTTCACTATGGAGAAGATAGATTTGGGGGTTGCTTCAAGGGCTGTAGATGTTAAGCATCTAGAATCCTCCACAAAGAGGATAATTTCAAGGACTTGGAAAGATGAAAAGGATAAAAGAGAAATGAAGCAATTTAGCAAATAGATGGTTGAGTACATCAATGCTATCCATGATCCAAACCCCCAACCATTATCGCAGATACTGGTGTCATTTGACCCTAAATCACCAGCAAACCAAAAAATGCTAGATCAGGTTCAAAGGAACAAGGTAGTGATCAAGATGTTTAATAAATGGTTGGACCTGATAATACAACATGGGTCGGATTATATTAGTAATCTAGTTAAAGTTTATAAGGATGATGAAACCGTGAGTAAAGAGCTTGAACTAGAAACGACTGCCTGTGAATAAGAAATGATTAAGTGGGTAGAAGTCATTGCACAGATGAATGATGTTCAGAAGTATGGAGTAATGAAATTCTTGGCTGAGAAACCGACGGAGACCTTGGATGAAAATGTGTTCTATGTGTCAAAGAAAAATGTACAATGGCACAATTCGATTATCAAGCAGGGCCATGAAGAATCCACCAAGCTACTCAAAGGATTGACTAACTTGATCGACACAATGCAAAAGGACCTCAAGTGCATTGATATTCAACTCATGAAGGAGGGCGCCAAGGTGATTGAAGAAGCTACAGACATGACTAAGGTTTTTCAAGAAAAGATCTAGTTCATTTAGACAACAAAATCCTTGACCACTCATGACTTTTCAAAGGTGGCAAGGATTGAATCAATGCTCATTGTATGTTCGAACCATTTAGAGGTTCACAATGTGAAAGTTACACAGGTAAATATGGATAAAGAAGTGTGGAAGCAGAGGATCCTACACATCGGTCTGCCCTATTTCCAAGTCATCTTAAACTTATCAGAAATGCACCTTAAATGGCATGGTTTTGTGGCAAAATAGGACAAGTCCGTAACCTCCTTTGCCATGGTGGAAGCCTAGCTGATCCGAAAATGAAATGCTATCCTTTTAGTGGCTGTTAATTTAGTTTTCTTTTATGTTGCTTTAAATGGTTTCTTTCACCTAGTGAAAGTAAATGTTATTTGATCATGTAAAAACTATGGCCTGGTGGCTATTTAAGCTAAAGAGCTTGTCTTTGTATAGGTTCTAAAATCTATGATTTTAGGAGTAGCAAATAAAATTTTGTTTTCTCATATGAACTGTTTGTAAGATATGATGACTGATTATCAATGAAATATTGTGTTATGCAATCTTTGAATCTATGTGTTCTGAGATTCGTAATCTTTCTTAAGTTGTTATGGGCATGATATAATTTGTGATCAGTTATCTCTATATTTCTTCTTAGTTCATGTTTATTTGGTTGTTGGACGACTCACATTTTATTGATTTGCTTGATCCCTTTGCCCTGTGAGGCATGAAAGAGTATTGATCAAGCCATTAGTATTTGCTGAGCCCCCTGTGTTGTTTTGAATTTATGCAGCAAGTATGTTATAAATCAGAGTCTATGAACTCTCCTTTGAGTATTCTTTTCAGAAATTTCCTATGTTTATAGTTTTTGAAGGCATTTATTTGTGTTGATTGATAAATGCTGAAGCCTTTCAATGCTTTCTGGTTAAAAGTGTTAGCATATCAATTGTATAATAAATTCATTGTAAGTCATACGAGGAGCTGTCCTCTAATGCAGAGGTTGAATTTTCATTAATTCTTCCAACTGTTGGTGTATTTGTTTCCTTCTAAAGGGGTAAAATGGAGTCATATTTTTCTTTAAGAAGATAATAGTAAAAATTTCAAGGAGACAAATCTGTTCACCAACATATTTTTGGCGGCTTTCCTGGGGAGTCGAATTATAAGACTGGTCCCCTAGTTGCAAGACTGGAGTCTAAGAGATATAGTAGGTCCCAAAGAAGGGAGGGGGTAGTTGATTCTATCTTTCAGGAATTACAGAACCTAAATTTTCAACCCACTTTTTCACCTCAAAGAAGAGCAAGAAGTAGACCACCTTCACCATCACCATCATCTCCTATGTCCCCAGTGTGCCAAGCTTTGATCCTGCATGGTGTTACTTTACCAAATATAATCAACCCGACTCCAATCAATACCATACTTCCAATGGCAGTAAATAATCCTTGGGGGGCTGCTGTAGGCCCATTGAACTTAGGTTTAAAACTTAATCCCTTACCCAAAGGTTCTAGAGATCACTTGCCCAATTTTAGTGGGGATGGAAAAATCGCCATTGATGAACACTTGAATGCATTCAATGTGGCTTGTGGGATAATAGTGATTCAACATAAAGATGTTGTCATGAGGTTGTTTGTTGAGACACTAACTGGAGTGGCAGCAGATTGGTTTTATCACTTACCGAATAGCGTGATAACAACTTGGCAAGATTTGAAAACAAGATTTGAGGCAAGGTTCAAAGTGGCTAAGGATGAACATTCTCTCCTTGCTCAATTGGCTCAGTTGAAGAAAGAAATTCTAGAATCAATGAGGGACTTTGTAGCGAAATTCGACAAGATTGTGCACAAAATCCCAGCAAATCAAAAACCCTCAGATGATAATCTTAAGTGTTTTTTTATCAATTCTATGCCTTTAGAAATAGGTTTCCTAATTCATAGGCAAAGATTTGTAGATTTAAATGCAGCCAAAACACTTGTAGTGGAGTTGGAAGATGACGTAATCATGGCAGGTAAATGGAAAAGGGAAGTACAGACACCCGTTGCCCAACCCTCAACTTTCTTTGACCTTGTAATCCAGTGGCTAATGAATGATGTAATTACCCTTAAATGACAATTGGCAAAAGCTAGTACCTCATACCCTTCTCCATATCAAGATGTACCTAGGAGGAATGCAAACTAGTCTTTGGGCTATGGGAACAAGACCATGCAATACCCCCTGCTCAGCAAAGATTAGTAATTGAAGCCCCTCCTACTAAAGGGAATATGTGTGTATTTCACCTTACTGATGAACATGATAGTAGTTCTTGTCTTGAGATGGTACGTTAAGGAAAATTGGTGGGTTTTAAAGATACCTCAAATGAGTGGGGAGAAGAAGAATCTTCAAAGCAACCTGGCGACTTTGAAATCCATTTTCTTGAGTATGAGTTAGATTTGGAAAGAGGAGGTGATATTTTGGTTACTTTAGAAGATCCTTCTTGTGTTGTACTTATAAGAAACCAACAAAATGTGAAACCTCAGGGTGCTTCTTCATCATCTGTTGTGGCTTTCAAAGGTAAGGGGTTGGACCCAAATTTTAGTAACAATGATTAAAGGTTGCAAGAGGCTTCCTTATTTAAGCCTATTGTAAAAGATAGTTCATTTGATATTATTGGATTTTATAAATCTTCCCAAATTCAAATGACACCTGTTGAGTACCTTAAGCTAAATCCTAAGGAACTAGACAGACTTGTACAATTTGTAAAGGGAAATAATGCACACTGGATTAATGGAATGCAGCAGTCAGTGAATGCCATATTGCCCTCATGTAGTAATGAGTTAGTTCATCCTTTGGTTTGTGAAAAGATACCTGAAATAACTGCTCTTCAAATAGATGATTCTACACCCCTCATTGAGTCAAAACCAGAGCCCTTTTATATATCATTATTCATAAATGGTCATAGGTTGAATAATTGTATTATAGATTTAGGTGCATCTGATAATATAATGCCCTCTGCGGTAGCCAAAGCATTAGGGCTATCCTTAACCAAGACCTTTGGAAGATGCTATTATATGGATTCAAAGTAAATTCCTCTGCTAGGCCAAATTAAGGATGCTCAAGTAGTTCTCGCTTCCCACCTGGATAAAAGGATCAAGTTGACAATTCTGATAGCTGACATCCCAGCAAGTTATGGTATGTTGTTAAGTCATACTTTCTATAGGGACTTAGGTGGTGAAATCAAAATGGATTGGTCTCAAGCCACAATTCCTATTGGGAAATAGCGAGTCATCCTCCAGCCTGAACCAAAGTCCAAATTCACTGTTTTCCCATCTGATGACCCTAGGGCTCAGATTTTGTATCATGATTGTCAATTTGAAAACTACATGATTTTGTCTGACAATGAGGTAGTGGAAGATTTAGCTCAACCATAGGGAAAAGAAAGTCTGTGGCTAATGGAGTTTGATGGTAGTTGTGCAGCATCAGGTTCAGGTGCAGGGGTAGTATTAATCCCACCTTCTGGCAATTATATTCCTTTTTCTTTCAAATTAGAATTCAACAATACCAACAATACATCCGAGTATGAGGCTTTGTTGTTAGGTTTAGCCAAGGCTAAGAAATTGGGAGTGAAACTCTTGCAAGCTAAAGGAGATGCTGAACTAATTGTAAAATAGGTCAGAGGGTTGTTTAGTGTTAAAAATGAGAGGCTAAAACACTATCGGAATAGAGTGTGAGACGAAATTGAGGATTTTGATGCATTTTCCACTGAAGCAATACCCAGGGAATTGAACTCAAAAGAAGATTCATTAGTAGTTTCAGCTTCATTGCTAGTCCCACAACCTGAATTTGTTGAGGATATTTATAGGGTAGAGTTGATATATCGACCTTGTGTCCCAGACAACTCTGATTCTTGGTAGGTATTTGAGAGTGATAAACAAATAAATAACTTTATGCAAAGTGTAGACATGTTTTCTGCCATGTATTTTGAAGGTTCAGATGTAGAGTGCAAAGAATTTTCACTAGAACAAGCTAAGGAGTTGCCTGATGGAATCATGCAATTGAAAGGAAACAAGATCCCTAAAGTGTTGGTTTCGTTGGAGTGTCTGTTTGATCGTAATGATTCCTACAAGAATAATAAAGGTGACAAGTCCCGATAGGCCCAAGATATTGGAGGTTATGAAAAGGTCAACATTGGTACTGAGAAGGAACCTAAATATATCAATCTGGGAAAGTGTTGTACGCTGGTAGAAAAGGAAAGGTTCATTAGCCTCCTGGTGGAGTTCAAGCACGTGTTTTCCTAGTGTTATGATGATCTTAAAAATTTCAGAGAAGGAAAATTCCAGCACTAGATTCCCCTGAAACCCGGAGCAAGCCCTTTCTGGCAAAATCTTAGAAGCTTCAATCCAAAAGTAGCTCAGCCTATTTTCTAGGAAGTAGATAAGATGTTAAAAGCTAGGATTATATATCCTATCCATCATTCTACATGGATAGCTAATATTATACCTATCAGAAAGAAAAACGAGGAAATAAGGATCTGTGTAGACTTTAGAAATCTTAACCAAGCTAGCCTAAAAGACAATTATCCCTTGCTGGCCATGGACCACATTCTACAAATAGTTTTAGGATCAGAGATGATGTCCACGCTCGATGGATTTTTGGGATATAATCAAATCAGTGTTCAGGAAGATGATTAGCATAAAACTACCTTTATTACTCCCTGTGGTACATTTTCATATATCTAAATGCCCTTTGGTTTGATCAATGCAGGAGCAATGTTTTAGCATGTTATGGACTTATCCTTTGGCCACTTAAAAGATAAGATCATTATTGTATATCTAGATGACTTGATAGTGTTCTCAAAAAGAAGAAAACATCACCTGCGGGACTAAGACAAGTGTTGCATAGGTGTCACGAGCATGGGGTATCCTTAAACCCAAAGAAATCTATGTTTGGAGTCATAGAAGGTAAGTTGCTTAGCCATATTGTTTCTAAGGAAGGAGTGAAAATAAATCCGAGAAGGGTAAGAGCAATTAAACAACTAACTCTACCATCAAGTAGGAATGTCATTAGATCCTTCTTCAGACAGGTAAATTTTCTAAAGAGGTTTATCCCAGATTTTGCTGAGACTACTAGATATATCATGAATTTGATGAGTGAGAAACAAGTTTTCAAATAGAGTGAGGAAGGGAAGAAAGCATTCACCTCAATAAAGAATGCTATTGGTCAGGCACTTGTTCTAGTTAATCCTGATTTCAATAAAGATTTTGTTATTTACTATTATGCTTTAGACCACACTATGTTAGGGATTCTATTATAGAAGAATGAGGATAATGATGAGGTCCCTATATCATTCATGAGCATACCCCTGAAAAAGCATGAACTAAAATATTCAATGATGGAAAAGTAAGCATGTGCGGTCGTGAAGGTGGTAAAATAGTTCATGTATTATATTCTCCATTCCCACGCTGTTGTTTATCTACCTCATTCAGTAGTCAAGAGCATATTGAAACAACAATACATAGGGATGAATGAAAGAGCTTCTTGGGTGTCAAAAATTCAGGAGTTCAATTTAGACATTAGGCCCACAAAGTTGGTAAGGGGACAAGGTTTGTGCAAGTTGATTGCTGAAAGTGAGGAAGTGACAGAGGAATTGCCTTTAGTCCTATTTGTTGGTCTTCAAGATTCCTGGTTTGCAGATGTAGCATATTACCTAACATATGGAGTTGTCCAGAACATCTTTTTGCAAAAGAAAAGAGGAACCTAAGGCTAAAAGAAGCTAAGTATGTCATTTTTAATGATGTATTATATAAGAGGGGATTGGATGGAACCTTCTTGCATTGCATTGATAAATCGCTCCAAGAATCTCTCTTGAAAACATTCCATGACAAAGCCTGTGGGGGTCATTTCTCTTCAACAGTAACTACCTACAAGATCTTGAGGAACTATTATTATTGGCCAGGAATGTTCAGGGATGCATATGCATGGGTGGCTAGGTGAGAAAAATGTAAGTTGTTTATAGGTAAGCCGCAACTTGCAGCATTACCACTCCGACCCATGGTTGTGGATGAACCTTTCAAGTAGTGGGGTCTAGATTTCATTGGTCCCTTGACACCTACCTCTAGTGTAGGACACACCCATATATTGATAGCCATAGACTATTTCACTAAATGGGTTGAGGCCATTCCGATACAAAAGACAACCTCAGAGATTGTTTGTAATTTTTTGAAAGAGAACATCCTAGTTCGATTTGGAGTGCCGTTAAAAATTGTAGCTGACAACGCTACCAATTTCTCCTCAGCAGAAATTTCTTTGTTTTGCTATGATCATGGAATCTCTCTTGCTCACTCATCTGATTATTATCCTCAAGGAAACAACCAAGCTAAATCTAGTAATAAATATCTCATTAATATCATGACAAAATTAGTGAGTGAGAATTTTAAGGATTGGCATAAGAAATTGTATGAAGCCCTTTGGGCTGACCATACATCACCAAAGAGGGCAATTGGGATGTCTTTGTTTGAACTGGTCTATGGTGTTGGCACTTAGGTAGCACTTCCTTTGGAGCTGGTAGCCACCAAACTACAAATGGTTATTGAAGATGTTTATTTCCAGAGTTCTCTAGAAAAGTGGATCATGCACTTGACAAAGATTGATGAGGAAAGAGATAAACGGGTGGACTGGATCATGGAACATCAGATGAGGGTGAGGAAGATATTTGACAAGTGAGCAAGGCAATGGAAGTTCATGCTAGGTGATCAGGTACTACTCTGGGACAAAAGAAGAGAGCCTAAGGGAGCGCATGCCAATTTCGAATCACTCTGGAAAGGACCATTCTTGATTCATGAGGTAAAAGGACCAAATTCTTTCAAACTTGCATATTTGGATGGTACTATTCTTCCTCTGACCTATAATGGTCAAGATTTAAAATTATATCAGCTGTAAACGAGTGTCCCTCATGGTTTTTGTATATAGTGTTTAGTTAATTTTGTTGTTGTGTGTCTTTTTCTGTTTTGTTTCTATTTGTGTCTTTGAATAACTCTTCTTGCGAAACCAGAGATTCTGGAGTTCATTTCTAGTTCCTTCACAGTTCTAGTCCCCAAACAGAGCCGATGTTAGTCCACCCGTAATTTTTTTTTTCTTTTAAATATTCAAATCTACAGGTTGCCTTTTGTGCCTTTACTTTCGTCGGGTCATTTATTTTTCTTTTGTACTTGAACCATTGAACTCTTCCTAAAAATTTCAAATGGTTCAAGGTTCAAAGCACATTTAAAAAGAGAGTCATTTTTGGTCTTGGTCGCTGTGTAAACAAGTGCGCTTTTGTTTGTGTTCTTTGAAGTTTTCAACCCGTTGAACCAAATCTCAAGCAGTTCAAAAGGTTCAAGGTTCAAAATGCCTTTTGTGAGTCACGACAATGTATTGTTATTTGATGAGTGTGAGTCTTTATGTTTCAGGTTGATATGCGGTCTTGAACCTTGAACCAAATCTCAAGTGGTTCAAAAGGTTCAAGGTTCATGTTTAATAGTCCTTTTCTTTTCTTGCTCACTCCCAATGTTGTTGTGTGTGCCGCCCACTCACTGTTATATTTCTTAAGTGAACTTAAACCGATGAACCTTTTTGTCAAGCAGTTCAAGGTTCATGGGTTCATTTCAAAATTAACTCTAAGGCTTTTTGGTGAAAATAAAGATGGTGCGACAAAAAGGAATATTCCCTTTTCAGCAGTTTAAAATTATCAATATGGAAATTAATCATGAAATGCATCGAGCTACTTGTGCAGAAGTGATAGGTAATTAAGAAGGTGTTAGATTTATGTCATTTCACCATTACTTCACATGCTTGGATAAATCATACTAGACCATGTGTAGCTCAAAAGATATTTATCCGTCTGATTGAAGGAAATGTGTATGAATTTATTTTCATATTTAAGAAGGTCACAATTGCCATACTTCATTAAAATTGGAGGCACCGAAGGTAAAACCAACTCTATTCTCTGGAAGAATTTCAAGTTTTCATGGTGTTAACGGGTAAGTTCAGTTGATTTCTCCTAAGTTGAGTTTCTTTGAGTTCTAAGGATTTCATCAGTATAGAAAAGGGAAATCTCAAAATTGTTGGGGTAGGATACTGTCTTCTTGTTAAAATTTATTGGTTAAGGGGGGTAGAAAGTTAATATAAGGCCAATGCTACCAAAGCTTGGCCGGAACTCATGTCTAGTGAGTATTTTGCCGGAATTGGAAGACACCTCCTTAGTTCATGTAGATTTATTAGATTTCCTCGAAAGAACCAAGAACCCTCAGACCCGTTCATTAATGGAAAAGATAGTTAAGAGTGGTCTTGTGGAAGTTGTTGCATTCTCACTCATTGCACCGTGCCTAGATTTAGTGTTGGCATGCATGAACAAATATGATTTTGAGAACAAATGTATTAGAAACAACGATGGTGAGGAGCTGGTCAATATTAATAGAGAAATGGTGATGGTAGCAATGGGTATTCTGTATAAGGATGAGTATGAGGACTAGACTATTGGGAGTTCGTACGCTTATTTCTATGAAAAGAAGAGCAAGTACAAGAGAGTAATTGCTAGAAATTGGCTCTTGAAGATTCAGAAAGGAGGATCACAGTTACCCAAGCCCCTAACCAGAGAGAACTTCATCACATAGGTGCAGGACATTGTTATACTTTTGAACAGAGTGAAGGGGAATTCAAATTCCTTCTACTAGGAGGACTGGATGTACTTTTTCATCCAAGTGGTTCTATCCGATGACAGATTTTTGGATTGGTCTCAAGTAATTGTAGAGAGAGTTCACAAAGGATTGAGAAATTTTGTCAGGATGACGGGGTTCTACATGTCTTCCTATCTTTTCTACATTTTTGCTTGCACAAGGGATTGGCCTAGACTACCTAGTGAACCTTGGATTGATGGAATGAGGGTTTACAATTTTTACCCTCTATTGCAACAACAGAGACATGTTGAGGAGATTGATAGGTGGAATGGAGTCTTTGTGGGGAGACTTGCCTTTGAGCTTCAGGGTGATGCAAACAGGAGGATTTTGGTTGAATCTATGGAGTTTATGAGTATATATGGAAGTTTCTTTATCCAATTTCCTTGGTTTACTTACATACGGGTAGGTGGCTTTGAAGGCCAACCATTCAAACTACCCAAGTATGCTTTTGATAGGTAGATTCTTATAGAAGTGAGCAGGTAGTTGGCCTACATAGATAAAAGATTAGGAGAAAAGGATGAGTCCGAGGTGGTATTTCCCATTGAACTTGGATATTATAGTTGCAAGTCTGTATGAAATGCCTTGAACATGGAACTGGAGTTCAGAAGGATGAACCTACAGCTATATGTGGCAAGGCGAAAATTTGACAGTAGGGGTTATGCAAGGGAGAACCTTAATGTAGATAGTCATTTTTGCGATGAACCTCAGATAGAGGATTATTGGGAGAACTGCAAGGATGAGTATGAAGCGAGAAAGAGACTATGGTTGAAATTCACTTTGCAGTAGATAATTACCATGAGGTTCCCAATTAATATATCTGGTATATCAGAAGATACAGAGGGGAATGTTTTAGATCCTGAGTTTGATACTGAGATTGAAGGAAAACCAATTCCAAAAATTGACTGGAACAAAAAGGAAGATGACAATATCCAAACTAGAACCTTCAATGTTGTCAGGAGAATAGAGAGATGGTTGAGGAATCAGACGTTCAAAGAGGGACCTCACATGTCCTCACATGAATCAAGAATTGATTCACACATTGTGGTTCATTCTCCTATTTCTGCCACTAATGAAGTTGCTAATGTTGGAGGTGTCTCAAAGCCTGTTGTAGAGAAAATTCAACCAAGAAGGTCAAAAAGGTCGCCAACCAGTCTTACAGCTGCCTGAGTAACTTGGTCAAGAAGGTAAAAAAAGAGTAGGGAGCCTATCCTGAAACAGATCATTGTAGAATTGGACCCCAGTGAAGAGCTTGAACAAACAATGGATTCAGAGGATCAAAGCAAACCCAAGATGCAAGAAATGGATGCAAATAAAGAAGTAGAAATTCAGCAAGATCCCATGAATACCTTGGTAATTGTTACTTCACCAGATGCATAGACTACTCCACCACCTAAGGAACCTACAATCACACCAAGGTGGCTGGAAGCCACCATTAGAAAAAAGAGGAGTGTGGTGCCAGTCACAATTCCAATGGAGCACATGGTTAGCAAATGCTTGGGAAAGGTATCAAAGCCAAAAAAGATCAAAACACAAGCAATACCTTATGTGGATGACACAACAGAGCACTGGACAACCAAATTTGCCAAACCCATTCTTGGAAGAGACGCAGACAAGGCTACAGAGGAGGATTTCATTGTGGAGAAGATAAATTTGGGGGTTGCTTCAAGGGTTGTAGCTGTGAAGCATCTGGAATCCTCTACAAAGAGGATAATTTCAAGGACTTGGAAAGATGAAAAGGATAAAAAAGAACTAAAGCAAGTTGGCACATAGATGGCTCAGTACATCAATGCTATCCATGATCTAGACCCCCAACCATTATCACAGATACCAGTGTCATTTGACCCTAAATCACCAGCAAACCTAAAAATGCTAGATCAGGTTCAAAGGAACAAGGTAGTGATGGAGATGTTTAATAAATGGTTGGACTAGATAATACAACAAGGGTCAGATTATATTAGTAATCTGGTTAAAGTTTATAAGGATGCTGAAACCGTAAGTAAAGAGCTTGAACTAGAAATGGCCGCTTGGGAAAAAGAAAGGATTAAGTGGGTAGCAGTCCTTGCATAGATGAACGATGTTCATAAGTATGGAGTAATGAAATTCCTAGCTGAGAAACTGATGTAGAACTTGGATGAAAATGTGTTGTACGTATCAAAGAGAAATGTAGAATGGCACAATTCGATTATCAAGCAAGGCCATGAAGAATCCACCAAGCTGCTCAAAGGATTGACTGACTTGATTGACATGATGCAAAAGGACCTCAAGTGCATTGATATTCAACTCATGAAGGAGGGCACCAAGGTGATTGAAGAAGCTGTAGACATGACTAAGGTTTTTCAAGAAAGGATCTTGTTCATTCAGACAACAAAATCCTTGACCACTAATGACTTTTCAAAAGTGGCAAGGATTGAATGAATGCTCATTGTATGTTCGGACCATTCAGAGGTTCACAAGGCGAAAGTTACATAGGTAAATATGGACAAAGAAGTGTGGAAGCAGAGGATCCTACACATTGGTCTGCCATATTTCCAAGTCATCTTAAACTTCTTAGTAGCACACCTTGAATAGTGTGGTTCTGCAACAAAACAGGACAAGTCCGTAACCTCCTCTGCCATGGTAGAAGCCTAGCTGATCCGAAAATGAAATGTTAGCCTTTTAGTGGTTGTTAATTTAGTTTTCTTTTATGTTGCTTTAAACGGTTTCTTTCACTTGGGTGAAAGTAAATGTTATTTAATCATGTAAAATCTATGGCGTGGTGGCTATTTAAGCTGAAGAGCTTGTGTTTGTATAGGTTTTGAAAACTATGATTTTAGGAGCAGTAGATAAAATTTTGTTTTCTCATATGAACTGTTTGGAAGATACGATGACTGATTGTCAATGAAATATTGTGTTATGTAATCTTTGAATCTATGTGTTCTGAGATTCATAATCTTTCTTAAGTTGTTATGGGCATGATATAATTTTGTGATCAGTTATCTTTGTATTTCTTCTCATTTCATGTTTATTTGGTTGTTGGACAACTCGCATTTTATTGATTTGCTTGATCCCCCTTGCCCTATGAGGCATGAGAGAGTATCGATCAAGCCATTAGTATTTTCTGAGCCCCCTGTGTTGTTTTGAATTTATGCAACAAGTATGTTATAAATTAGTGTCTATGAACTCTCCTTTGAATATTCTTTTCAGAAATTTCCTATGTTTATAGTTTTTGAAGGCATTTATTTGTGTTGATGGATAAATGCTGAAGCCTTTCAATGCTTTCTAGTTAAAAGTGTTAGCATATCAATTATATAATAAATTCATTGTAAATCATATGAGGAGCTGCCCTCTAATGCAGAGGTTGAATTTTGATTAATTCTTCCAACTGTTGGTGTATTTGTTTCCTTCTAAAGGGGTAAAATGGAGTCATATTTTGCTTTAAGAAGATAATAGTTAAAATTTCAAGGAGACAAATTTTTTCACCAATAGGACCATAAGCATGTTATTTTTTACTTCAAGAGACCAAAATGTCTAGGGAAAGAGTTGAAAGGATTAAACCTTTTACAAACTGTGGTGTTCTTGACAATAGTTCAGATGGTGCCTCAAGTGATATAGTTATTTTTTGAAACTCTAACTATATCCAAGGTAATTTGGTTTAGGAGGATGCTAATCATGTTGCATCTAAATTTTTACAGATTAGAGATCATTTTTATTGGATTCTATGAAACATTTATGCTCCAAACAATAAAAATGCTAGAAGAATTTTTTGAAGCAACCTTGCATCTTTTAGAATGAAATTCCCTAAAGATAAATGGATCATCATGGGGTATTTTAACACCCTTCTTCATGAAGTGGATAAGTTTGGTGGATCTCAAGTCTACATGGTTAGGAAGATGGAGTTGATGGAGTTTATAAATGACCAAGGTATACATGTTTATTTAAACAGGGCTACTTTCACTTGGACTAAAAGGAAGGTTGGGAATGACCTAATTCAGGTTCCTTTTGATCGCTCTATAATTTTTAATGAGTGGCTGGTTAAATATTTTTGTTCCCTAACTACCTTATCCGGGATAGGATCAGATCATTACCCTATAAGCTTTGTTGTATAATCCATAATTGGAAAAATAAATTTCCCTTTCAAATTTGAAAGGATGTGGCTTTCCCATCCACTATTGAGAGATTCTATCAGAGGCTGGTGGAACATCAAGGTGGCAGGCACAACTATGTTTAAGGTGGCCAAAAAATTAAGGAAAGTTAAATTCAACATAAGGAAATAGAACAAGAAATTTTTTTAGGACATTTTTTCTATGAAATCTGCTACTTAATTAGAGTTAAAGGAAATTTAGGATAAAATTCAAAGAGAAGGCTATTTTGATGACCATTTGGCAAGAGAGAACGAGATTCTCACCAGAGATCATGTTATTATATCAAAAGAGGAAGAATTATAGAAAGAAAGATCTATATCCTTATGGATGTCCTTAGCAGATAAGAATAATCAAATTTTCCATATGACAATACTCAAACAGAAGTCTAGGAATAGGATCTCACATGTATTTAAAGAAGAAGTCAAGATTGATAAAGAAGACGATATTAGAAGAGAAGCAGTCTTGTTTTTCAGTAGCCTTCTTTTTACTGAGGTTGGACTGGATGAGAATTCTCAACAAAGTTTTATTGAATCTATCCCTATCAATCTAGATGCAGATCAAAACAAATTTTTATCGGCCATCCCCTCATTTCATGTAGTGAAGAGAGCAGTGTTCTCCTTTGAAGGTAACAAAGCCCTGGGCCCAAATGGTTTTCCTATGTTTTTTCTTTCAAGTTTTTGGGGACATTGTGCCTGAGGATGTGGTGAATGTTGTGAAGGAATTCTTTAGGTCAAGGAATATCTTGAAGGAAATCAATTCTACCTTTATTGTTCTCATCCCTAAATACGCAGGGGTAGATGTCTTTGATGCCTTTAGACCCATCAATCTTTGTAATTATTTCGACAAGATCATCTCCAAATTCCTTACCTTTAAACTATTGGCTATTATCTTGCCATTAATTTCTCCCTAGAAAGGTGGTTTTGTACCGGGAAGACAAATCCTTGACTCAAATTTTACTATGCATGAGAATATCCATTCATTGGAGGTCTCCAAAAAGGAAGGGTTCTTCATCAAACTTGACCTATGCAAAGCCTATGATAGAGTAGACTGGTCATTTTTACTTAAAGTTTTAAAGGCTTTTGGATTTAAGGACAAAATGATTTAGCTTATTTGGTAACTCATTTCCACTTCTACCATGGTTATTATTGCCAATATTTCCCCTTCTCACTTTTTTAAGGTTACCAAGGGTCTTAGATAGGGTGACCCAATTTCATCTATCCTCTTTATTTTAATGGTGGAATGTTTAGGAAGTTTTATGAACAAGATTGTGAATGAAGGTAACTCGAAAAGCCTTAAGCCTTCCTCAGTTGCCTTGGTTTTCTCTCATCAATAATTTGTTGATGAAACCATTTTTATGGGAATTTTGACCATATGGGAGGCAAGATCATTCAAGAAGACCCTGGACCTTTATGAAAAGGTGCCAAGACAACAAATGATTAGGAGGAAGAGATCTGTCTTTTTTTCTATACCCTGGATGAAAGATAGAAGAAGATTACATCCATTTTGGGATGTGTGATTGGTGTTCTTACCTCTATTTATCTAGGTCTTCCTTTATGTACTAAACCCCTTGATGCTTTCTAGAACTCTCTCATTGATAGGTTCAACATGAAACTGGCTAGGTGGAAAGGTACTCTTCTTAGTCAAGCAGGGAAGATACCACTCCTTAAATCTTTCCTTCAAAATCTGCCAGTTTATGCTCTTAGTTTGTTTAAAATCCCTTCCAAGTTTGTTGACATCATTGAGAAGATGCAGGATCATTTCTTATGGTCAGATGTCAAGGAAAGGAAGATGATTCTACTTATTGCTTGGGAAGTTGTTTGTAGGCCAAAGAGATTGGGTAGCCTCGGGTTAAGGAGTATTAAGACTTTCAATAAAGCTCTTTTCACAAAATAATTTTGGAGAACTTTTTCTAACAAAAGGCAATGAAATTCCATATTGCATAGCAAACAATTGCATAGTGTCAGTTCTTTTATACATTTTCTTCATTCTTATAATTTTGGGGTCTACTTTATTGAATATTGTCATTAAAGCACGGGTTGTTCCTACGAGGGGTGTGAGCCGCAGGATTGGGGATGGTAGAAGTGTCTTGTTATGGGAAGGTATCTATATCTTTCAAGAACCTCTATGCAATTTCTCCTCCTTTCTTTCTTTTATGGAGGAATGTAAGGTCAGATTTGGTCAGTTTATTGGAGATAATTGGTAGGAGGTTCATTGGGTAGACCTTGGCCAAATTAATGAGGCTCTTCTGGCCCTTCAATTGTCTATAAATTTTGTTGTTATTGATCAGACTAGGGTGGATGATGACTTGGTTTAGATATTGACGCCTTTTGGGGTTTTCTTTGTTTCTTCTATTATTTTTTTACTATCTCAATCTAGTTCTTGTCCACCTCTATGGGCAAAGGCCTGGGTGAAGAATCTTATCCCTAAGATTAATATTTTTTTTGGATTCTCATTTAGAATAGGCTATTAACAATAGAGAATTTATGAAAAAGAGGCTATTTGTTACCAAATAGGTTCTATCTTTGTTTGGTTGAGGTTGAGTCCACCTCCCATCTTTTCCTTCACCACTTCTTTATTTGTGATATTTTGGATTAGGTATTACAACATTGGAACCTTAACAAGGTGTTTCTTGATTCAATTCTAGGCTTTTTTTACCAATGGAAAGTGCCTTCATCTAATCAAGTGATTTGATTACTATGGTCTTATGTGTTCCCTCATGTAGTCTGGGGTATTTGGAAAGAAAGAAATAACAAAATATTTCCAGAAGTTGCTCTTCCAGCGGAAATTGTTTTCTGAAAAATCTTAAGGGCCATAGGTGAGAATATTAAATTTCTTGATATTCAGTCTATGAGGGGGAAGAAGCATATATCTTAGGATTATAACTATAAGGTGTCTAAGGAGTGATAGATCAAAATTGATATCTTGAAAGCTATAAGGCATGCTAATAAATCTAGAGATGGTGTGTTCTAGAGTTTTCCCCATGAGGGATGGGTAAAAATTAATTTTGATGGGGTGTCCAAGGGTAACCTTGGGTCAATTGGGTGTGGGGGAGTGATTAGGGATGAGAATGGTAGGTTCATCTCAATGGTGGAATTCTCCATGGGTAACCAAACCAACCACCTTGTTGAATCCATAGGGGCCTATTAGATCTTATTGGTAGCCTGTCAAATTAACTGTAAAAATGTCTTGATTGAAGGGGACTCAAACAACATTATCTACTGCCTCAAAGGGAATAATAAGGCTTCATAGACTATAGAAGGATGGATTAATTATCAAAAGAAATTATACACTCTTTTGAACAATGTTTTATTTCTCATTCTTACAAGGAGTCCAATACGCTGGTAGATTTCTTTGCCAATAAGGGGGTGACGGAAAAAAGGAGGATGACATGGATCATTGAAGACAACCTAGAGGATAATATTAGATCCCTACTTAGATATGATAGATCTCATGGGATACATGGAAGTATCCCATCACATCACTAAATTTGATGATGGGCAGTGCCTTCATTACTATTCATGTAGTTCATCTTAACAAGTTTTGGGGAGCTCATTTGCATAATAGCTCGCATGCTTTCTGGGTTGTTTGGGACTTCTTTCAATTTTTAACCTGGTTGTACATGTTAAACCATTATGTTCTTGAGGGCTCTGTTAATTCTAAGATGGGAGGAGAAAGATGTCACGTCAAGCCAGTGGACTGTGAATGGCTAAGGGCTAGCTCAACAATTCAGAAGATCTTAGTGAAGGGGCAAATTATTCCCTACATTGAGAAATGACACAGTTGGGACCCAAAAGTCTACAAAAAAAAATTCAATGAGTGGAAGCAGGGATAGATTAATTTGTTTGGGAGGTATGTTTTAATTGATGAGAATTTAGTTGTTGAGGTGACATGTTTATCTACCATGGGGCTCAAATTTTACAAAAAGGAAATTTTCAGACCCTACGATGAAGAAGTTTCCTAAAAATGAAAAGGAGAGGAGAAAACAGGTTGATGGTAATAAAAGCTGCTATGAAGCGACCACAATCAAGACACTTTGGAGAGATGTCATGAAGGTGATTATGGGATACATCACTCTAGATGACCACTTCTCGAGAGCTTTTAGGCATCATTTCATCTTTCTCAATCATTTCAAGCACCAACTAAGGGTTTCTCTCTCCTCTATCTCCTATATTTCCTTAAATCTAGTAATATGGAGTATAAAGAAAACCCTAGTATTAATCATTTTTTACATGAGGGGATGTTGTTATTGATCTATGAGTATTTTGAAGCCAAGTCCACTATGCCCAATTCTCCCTATATTTCCATTTCAAAGGATGAGGACTTGGGGACCCATAATTATGATGAGGAAAATTGGAACACAGATATCAAGGAAGATAACTATGTTCCTCCTAAGAAGGTGAAAAATAAAGGAAATCTTGATAATCCCTCACCTGCTAGGAAGGGAAAGTTAAAGGGGTCAGGAAACCTAGGTATCCAAATCCTTGGTTCTAAAACCAAATATGGTGGCAAGAAGTCTAAGGCTCATCCTCAGAATAAGGGTAAAGATCTGGCTCTTGAGGAAGCCTCGTATGACCTTTAGAATTATGACTCCCTAACTCTCTCAGACTCGAAGAACTCTTACCCCTCTACAGATAGGGAAAATAGACCCCATTATCCTGCAGATCTGAACATTGACTCACATTTATTTAATTTAGATTAGGAATTCCTTACAAACATTCTGGCTATTGCAAGGAATGTGGTGGTCAGTTTTTTTTGCTTATGAAGTAGGCCTTTCATGAGAATAAGAACCTTAATTTAAAATAGAGGACAATGAGCAGTAAGTTAGAAATGCTTGAGTCTTGGGGTGTGGGTTTATCTAGTAGACATGGTTCTAAATTTAGTGAGCTATGGTTAGAGGAGAAAACAATTTATGTTGTCTACTGCGTTGAAAAAATAGTTGAAGCTATGGATAAATTCAAAAAATACTATGAGCATAAAAACTGCGACCTTTAAGAAGAAACTGAAAAGTATTAAAGATACTCTCCAATCCATTATGTCTCTTAACCACAGGATAATCAAGACCACTACAAAGAGTATCAATACCATGGTGGGTAATTTAAAAAATGTTTATCAGGGTAATTTGGTTGTGAATCTGGATTTGGATAAGGAAAAGGGTAATGAAGAGTCATCTAGACCCAGTAAGAGGACCCATGCCAGCTTCAAGAGGAAGGCAGAGAAACCTCCATAGGATATTCAAGACTTGAAAAAGGTGGCACAAAACATGAACCAGTTAGAGGCAGAGGTTGCTTAGACTCTGAAGATTTTGGCCTAGTTATCTTGTTCTTTCATTGGTTTTTGCTCCTCTTTTTTTTCTTTTTTTTGCTGGTGTTGGGTTGTTGTTGTCTCTTATTTTTCTTTGAGCAACATTTTGTAGACCTGGTTGATAAGCTCTAGTTTCATGTTTTATTTTGGTATGACCTTTTGTAAAGGGTTTTAGGTCCCTTCAAAACCTATTTTTTCTGTAATAAAAAACAACAATACAATTAATTGAGAAATTAATTTAATGATATGCAATGATAAAAAAGATGTAATTTATCAACCAATTGATTAAACTATTTGAAATAGCAACACTGTGATCAAATAACAAATTACTTAAGGAATATGAGATAGAAGTAATATGATTAATTAACCAATACAAGAACATACACAAAAGAATTAATAATAATTTTATCTAAATTAGAAATATTATTCTAATAAATTGGATCTACTCTTTAAACTTAAGAAGCTATGCATAATTTAAGACATATCAGGCTCGCAAAAATGATGTGTATAGAAATGATATTGTTGCCTATGTATTCCGCCTAAGATCTCAAATATCCATATAATATCATTGAAAAAATAATAAGCTTCAATTAAAGTCCTAATTGGAGAAGTAAAAACTTTGGATTAATGTTCCTTTGTTTACTTGTAATTGAGATTATGAAGTATGTGTTAGAAATCTAGGTTTAGCGATAGAAAATGATGACTTCTAATAATAAGAGCAAATTACGAAACAAAAAATAAACACAATATGCTAGATCTATAATAAGACACAAAAAGGAGATTGTGTTTGGAAGATGGAGATGAAAGTGCTAGACTAGTGTGTTGGGTGCCCTAGTGTGAGGGTATCTATGCAAATAATAATGATTAGATTCAAATTTAGAAGATCCTATAGGTTTGTTTCTTAGATATTCAGTCAAAAAATAGTCAAACAAATGTGTTGGGTACTCTAGTACACGATTTTTCACCTATTAAAAATATAGGAATTTATGTCACTATTTTCCTTGATTAAATTCAAATTGTGTAACTTAGTGTTTGAAATGATATACAAAATTTTATTTGTTCGCAACTTACACCTTTTTGAATTTTATTTTTAGTCAAGACTGGCATCAGAGGGAAAATTCCTACAACACAGGAATTTAATATTTATATTTCAAATATTGAGGCCAAAATATCTAGAAAGGTATGTTGGGTGCCCTAGTCCTAGAACTTTGAGTCATAATAAAGGTCATAAAATAGGGAATGCAAAAAGTTAGTAGAAATAGTCCTAAAACTAAGAACAAACTGACATAAATTAGGTACAAATTATGTACAACCAATGAAGTATGCCCAAACATAGTGTGAAATTATAAATGATACAATTTACTGCACTACAATTACCCTTCTTAATGTGACATAGAAAATTGGTTCGTAAGATTTGGCATTAATGGTACATCATCTCCATCTATAAATTATGTGCCTTGAATAAATTAGTTTTATCATATACATATAAATTCTAAATAATATTATTACAATGTAATAAGGTGAATGAAATAGGTTCCCTTGGAATTGAAGATACATCATCTCCTTCTATAGATTATGGGATTTTAAAAATTAGTTTAATCAGATCTAGATGCATAAACTAAACAAAATTATCACAACCTAAGAAGATGTGAAATAGGCACCACACTCTTGATAGAAAGATATTTTTATAAAAAATGATTTTTCCAAGGAATATAATCATATTCATTTGCCATTCAGTCTAATCATTTTTCGAGCTCTAAGATTTGGGTCATGATTCCTCCAAGTTATTAGTATCCTCTTTTTTGTTTCCTTAGTATATATCACCATTAGTGACCACCAATCTAATGCCTTGTACAATTTTTTATCCATTCACCATGGTTATCCCTTGGCCCCAACTCTCTGTATTCTTGACGTTGAATGCTTTGTCTACCTTTTGGCAATGTCTATTTACTAACATGCCATTTTAAAAATGATACATTCTAGACTTTTATTGAGGAGTAGAAAGCTATGAAATAAACACTCAAAATTTTGGATAATTTCTATTAAACATCTAGCCTGACCATTTAGTGAGACGAGATTTTATGTTGTAGATGATAATTTCTACTCATACCTCCTTAATTAAATTAATTTGGATGGAATTGAATTAGTCACATTGATAATTTTTTATATTTCTGGACATTCCTTTTTCTTTCCAAGCTCCATGGGTGTCTTCGTCAAGAGTAGTTCTTTCCATGATCGAAATGAAGCTTGTGTATCAGATTATGAATTCCCTGTCTCTTGCAAGGAAGTTTCAAATATACTTTAAGATTCTTGCAACTACTCATGTATACTACTCTTCATGTTGTTCCTCTTTTAAAGCCTCTTACATGAACCTGGAAATTTTTATTTATGACTTTATTAGTCTTCCTTAGAGAACCATGAGGGTTTTCACATGGTTTCAAATAAATTCAATGGTCTCCCTTGCGAGTCGGGATGGTTTGGAGTGTTATCTTCTGAATGGCAAGGTTTGGCACTTTATGCCGAATAATTTATCTTCCCTCACTAGTGATGAGGCTTGGACCATTTTTGTTCAATATTACATTTCCTTCAGATATCCAACTAGACGAATTCTTGTAAGGATATTGGTATTCAAACCCTTCTCTCTAGGAATAATTTACTTCACATTGAAGGAACTCTCATTCTTATGAGCATTTGGAAAGATTATTTACACTAGAGATGGAATTTACACTCAACCTTTTTTGTGTGATAATGCCAATTTCACACCCTGTTCAGGTATTTTGGATACAAAAATTGGCCTGTTTTTCCTAATATTTTTTTTTTGTCTTGAAAGGCCTTTTCATGGGATCTAGACTTTCTCAATTAGATGTTTGTGATGCAATGCCCGCCATGAAAACCCTAGAAAAACTAACACATAATCTAGAAACATAGAGATAATTAACTTCATTAACTCATTATTCATTATAAATTTCATACACAAATTAAATATGAACATATGAAAACTATGTGTACAACAGAATAAATCATAAACATATAAACATTCTTCAAATTCTTTCTTAGGGTATTATTATGTCAGTATTAAACTACAACATCATTAAGGTAATATACAACAACTAACAATGATTAATAACTATTTTTCTTACTAACATTAATACTCATTTCACCATAAACAACATAGAAAAGTAATCATATAAATTCCAATAAACACTTTTGACACTATGAATCCATTAAATATCAACTCATCAAATAATCGTAAACTAACAATACTAATATCAACTTCTTCCTAATCAACATTACATCAATCATCATTACATATGACATCATGTATAGGTATTGTTGGTTCCCAAAACTAGAGATTGTTAAACCCTAAAGGTATGCCAAGCCTTATGCTCAGGTTTAACAATGATTTTGGTCAACAAATAGAATGAACCGATATGGTTGCAATCCCCGCTCTTCTAGATTTCCCAAACGAAGGTGGGTGTATCTTATCATAAAATATTCTTTATCCTTTTGTAATTAATTAATTGTATTTAGGGAGATTATGATTGTAGTGTTTCTTCCTTGATCGATTCGAAACTGGCACAGAGGTTTGAAATGATCTGATTCTCTACTATACTAATATCTCTATAACTGAAAATGAAATATTAATTGAGAATAAAGTTTGATCAATGCCTTGTCGCGGGCCACAGAGTCATATTGAATCTTTGCTCATCTGATGCTTGAAATTATAACTGCTCAGCACTGTTTTGATTTATGCTTTTCATAAATGTGTAAGTATGCCAATTACAGAATCATACTTACTGATCCAGTTTTATCCATCTAAGTCACAGTATTCTTTCAATAGGATTTAACTATTCCTTGAAAAGACCCAACACACAGAACACACCAGAGGATTAAGATTCAATGACAAATCAAGTATATCCTGGATATGGTTCATACGTCTGAGAAGAACAAAATTTCGAGATGACTCTAGTAATATTTTTGTATTTAAATCAATAAGCAGTTGAAAACATTTTCAGAGCAAAACTATTTTTGCAGATTCTCTTTTGAAAACCCTAAAGGTGTAAGGCATAGTTCTGAAATAATATGATACAATGTTTAAAATGACATGTTATATTGATCTCCTATTTCCCAAAATTCTGAATCTGAAATCTCCCGTTTATTTCAGACTTGATTTCCTTCTTATAGAAAACGAAGGAGCGCTTCAGACCGTAACAATATTTCATAAATAAAAAAAGAAAAGAAAATAATCGGTCATTTATTAATAAAACTTTCAATCTTGAATTTTTATATAATCCTCTTTTATGGTTGCTTTATCTTGAAAATAACTTCACTTAATATATCAGTGGTCATTATCATTTCCCACTTCTAGTAATTGGTAGATTCTCCCAATTATTATTTTTTATCAAAAATTGTTATTCTGTTGGAAAGATTTATTTGTGGTCCTTAATGAATCTTCTGACGGAAATAATTCCCGTTTTATTATTCACATTAATCCTTAATCTCTTTGAAGATATTTTTTTCATCTCACTAAAACTATTTACCCATAACTTGTTTTCACGAGTGAAAATAATAACTCCCTTGAGATAACAAAATTCATCTTCGCCCTCACCAATGAACTATATATGGTTGCCCTTTTACTAAAGTTATATTCATTTCTTTCTTTATTTGTGCTTCCATCTCATGGTATTTGCCAAACTTTACCTTTCAGTTTATTTTGATGAATATTTGATTTCAATATCTCCTTACTGAAGTTGGGCGGAAGTTAATGGCCAAGGTTGTGAAATTAGATTTTACACTTCCAATTGTATTCGCCTGGTAGTTTTCTCATATTTATTCAATAAATTCATACTGTGCAAATTACTGCATTCCCATTAGTGGCGGCATGTCACATATTTCATGTGTACTGGCTGGCATCCCTTGTTTTATCTCGCTATACCGCATTTAGTTTAGGGTTTCACCCTTGTTTTTTGTGGAATGGCACAATGCATATTACTATAGTGCAAGACTATTTTCAGATTGCTTCAGTAATAAGAATATTATATGCCCAAATGTTAGAACGTGTTCTGGAGTGTTTTATTAATTCGTTGAAAGTCATCTTGTAAATTCCGTTTCGGGCTTATCCTGCATTCCCGACATTTCATGAGATGAGATCCTTGGAGCTATCTGTTTTAAGTACATTGTCTATGATTCCCACGCTTTGCACATATCTCTTTAATCATCTTATTTTCGATTATACTCTTTAAAAAGAATCTTTTTCACAATGCTTCGATGGATGTTCATTAGCTGTAATGTAATTCCCATAGTTGTGCAAGCCTGGAAGGCAATTTGTTGGTTTTCTCTTTTACGCCTACCAATCGTATTATCCTAAAAGCTTATAAAGGCCTTTTAGCAATTCGATTTTTTATGGTCTACAGTAATCGCACTCCATGAGTTGACATTGCTATCAAGCATTCATGCTTTGTTTATGATTTCATATTTTATACAGAGATCTATCAATTACATCCTCTTGAAAGAGTAAAATATCTTCACATATTGGTTTAGTGCATATCCTGACAAAAATTGCTCTTATTCTTTGATGAATTCTTATGCCCATTCCAAGACTACTACTTTGGCACAAGCAGTAAAGATGTTTGGCAACGTTCCTGACTTCATTCTTGCAAAATGTTTCTAAAGCCTTTTATCATACTCAATCCATTTAAATCTGAACATTCCATGAGGCGGCATCACTGCGATCCAAAATAGTTCGCAATCTTTGTTTTATGCATCCCCTTCTGCCGAACAATTGCAACTACGACATTTAACAAAATTCTCCTATCTTTAATGCTTTGGTGTAAGCCTATACCCGGTTCCAATGTTCTCGTAGGTTATGGAATTGGGCTTTGCACCCGCCAATTGGAGTTGCTCGAAAATTATTTGTCTTTTCAACAAATATGTTTTGTGAATGGCGCCTCATGAAATCACATTTCTGCGAGGAGCAATGTCAAACAGTTCACTATGGCCTGTGTATGCTTTCTATATTTTGCACTCCTGTCTACTAAGACAGCTGCAACTATAGAATTTTGACAAAATAACCTTATTCATTGTGCATTTTGATGGACATCCATAACTTGTTCCAATGCTATCAATTTGGCACGAAGCAGGAGGATGTTGCTGGACGTGGTGGAGTATGACTCAACGCCTGCAAATTGCAGTTCGTGAGATGTTTTTCAAGCCTTTTCAAAATATACCTTGCGCATATTCTATGAATATTGTAGTCCGTGAGATGTCATTACTTTGAAAACTACTTTTTGTTACCACGACATTTGCAATCTCTTCAAGAATAAGCTTCATACATTGTTGCATGTTTCATGTAGGCAGATGCAGGAATGATGCCAGCAAAGACTGTGAGTTTCGGATTAACACTTGCGAATTTTATTCGCTTGACAGTGTTTTAGAAGACTTCTCAATTTTAATTGTTTTTTTGCATATCCTTTGATCCTCGGGTCCCGTAAGATGACAATTCCCTATGGTAGCCCATTCGTTGTCTGCAACTGTGTATTCCGCATACATGTCCGCCGATTTATTTACAACTATAATATCATCTTTTATACTTTGATGAGTATAAAACTGTTCCAATCCTACCAATCTAGCAAAGGCAGGGAGACGATGAAAAATGTTCCTTACACTGTTCAATTGCGTTTGCTTGGCGGTTTTAAAGCCTTTTCAATGATTCTAGTTTGTGTATATCCAGCTACCACTGTACTTTCTTTGCTAGAGTTGCCTTAAACAATTTTGTTTTCGTATATTTTTGTAATTGGTTGTTTGATTCAATTTGCCATTTAACGTTCTCTGGCTGGGCCGTTGCACAAAACGTTTTGGCGCAACAACACCTGTTCTCTTCTTCTGGGAATAAATCTTTTAAGAATACTTGATTTGCGAATGCCCTTTCCAGTCTTGAGCCGGTAGCTCCCATGATCATACATCCACCGCTTGCCACTATTGAGGATTTTGCAAGACTTTGAAGGTCTTTTATGCTCAAAAACTCCATGCCATCTCAATATCGCTATTTCGCACCATTGTTAGGGTTTCCACTTGGGCCCTTTGCAAAATGGTGAGAGCTTGCTACTTCTTATTGCCAATTTGTAAGTGGCCTTTCAAAAAACCTGTGGCCTCCTGCGAGATGGTGATTAAAGGAATATTGAACTTGAGAGCATTATATGTGTATACAAGCGCCAACTAATATTTCCTTTACTTCACAATGATTTATTCCTGTAAATGTATCTCCTTACAGGTGAGCGGATATGATATATAGCTTTTGGGGCCCGCCATTTTTTATGTCCCCCCCTCACACATCCACCCTTGCAAGATTCTTTAAACCATTAATTTGCGGTAATTTATTTTTATTACCACAATGGTGTTTTAAATCACTTAATTTAAGTGTTTCCCTCATATATATTTCTCCAAACATATATAAATATAAGAATCCTTAATAGTGATTTAAATAATAAACCATTTTCATCTTTGTTCTTGGTTTTATGACTTCACAACAAAGGTCTGGTCTTTTCAAAACAATTTTACCTCTAAATGGTGTAGCTGATCAAGTGCTTTATCATCACAATTTGTTTTCTACCACTGTTTACTTTAACCAAAGCAAGGCCTCTAGCCTTGGAACCATCTCCAAAAACTAACCAAATCTCATTGTGAGACCACATAAACTGAGAAGCAAGTAGAGTTTTAACCCAAGAATCCCTAGCAACATATGGTGTAAGATATTAGTTGTTAAAGATGGCCTCCAACTATTTTCTGAAAATTTAACTGATAAAACTCTATAAATTGCTTTTGCTTTTTGTCTTGAAAATAGATCAAATTCATCGATGAAGTTCTGCAACCCTGCACAGAGGTAAATTTTTATATAGAGAATCATCAGGACCAATCTGTTTGATGTGATATCCATCCAACTGGGAAACATAAATTTCTTAAATGGGCTTTTGACCATCCTTTAACTTTTGTGCAAATAACAAACTAAAAAAAAAACATTTTGTTTTGATTTTTTAGAAAATATTAAACAAACTGTTGGGGCTCTAAAAGCTTGCACAAGATTTTTTTTTTATATACAAACAATTGGATGGATCAATTGGTTTTGTGTGAAGGTAATTTAGGTGTGAAATATTCATTTCGATAGAAGGCCACTTTGATGAAGTTTATAATGTGTAAGTAATTAACCGAATAAATTGCAAATTGATTGGGCTTGCGACTTGTTTATGCTTGGATATGTGTCAATATAAAACAATCTATTGATCCTGGGGAAGTTGTGCTTAGATCTAGGCTGGGTGAATGGCCTTAGGCTTTGGAGTTTGAATCCACTCACTTTGCTTGTTTTCATTGCAAGAAGGCTGGTCACTGGGCAAAGGCTTGCCCGCTGCAACCAAATCAAGCTAAGATTTGTAGCAAAAAGGACTCGGGCAATACTGCAGCGTCGACGGACAAGGATATTTTTGTGGAAGGACCAAAGGTTCAAAAACAAGTCTCTAGTTTGACTCAGACTAGCAAAATAAACCGAAATTTTGAAAAAGACAAAAATACCTAAAGACCACATAATAGCGCATATAATTACTGTTTTAGCACATTCACCTATTAAATCAACATTTTAGTAAATTTATTTAGCACATATACTTATTCATTTAGCACTTTTACAACTCAGGCTAGCGCATTTGCAATATTAAATAGCATATATAAGACACTGTATGGTGCATGCAAAGCATAGTCTAGCGCATGTACCAAACAAAATAGCGCATATGTAAAAAAAGCTAGCACATATATATATATATAAACAAATTCATGATAAGGAAAAGAAATAAAGTTGTACAAATGATCTCAGAAATTACTTAAATCAAAAACTTGACTCAGACAATTTCAACCAGAAGTAATGAAACATTAACAATATAAAATTAGATAATTATAAAATAGACAATATACACTGGAACAATTCAAGAATTAGTAGGCAAAAAGACTTGATACTTTCATATGAGAGTAGTGATAGTCTTGAAAATGATTGTGCGAAAAAAATCTCTATGCCTTAGTCAAAATATTGGTCATTTTGAATTTATTTAGCTCTCTATCTCGTGTTTCAGGCTTAGGGTTTAGGGCTTATGTCATCCAGTTGAGTCTCATTGTTTAAAAAAACCCTAAATATGTTATAATCTTGCGTTACCTTTTTCCACTCAGTCCAAGGGTGTTAATATTTCCCTATGGTCGCCTCCCCCCTTGTTTCTCAATGTTATGTCTAGCATTATCATCTAGCGGCTAAGTCCTAGGCAGGTCCCTTTGTGGTTAAACTTACATGTCTATTAAGTCGACAATTAGACCTTTGAAACACTTTTTTGATACCGGTTCCTTGCGGGTAAAGTCCAAACTACTAAAGGCTTTCTCATCTTAAGGTGCCTAATTCCGACAGCCATGTTTTAATCTATGTAGAAAGGTCCCTGATGTTTAAATTGCTAAGATTGGCGATCAACGTGGCAAGTGGGTAAATAGAAAACATATCTAATGGCCCTTGCAACCCTGCGATCAAATATGCACAAAGGACAAGGACCGCAACATCACGAGATGATGTCATGTGTCCAAGGTGGGTCGAGGTGAGTTGATGGTCGGGCCCCTAACTGAGATGGAGTGACTGCTGATTTAGAGGTGCTACATCATACCTTTGATGGGTCGACTTGCCACATATGACGATCAACGTCAGATTGACTAATGTAGATCGTATGATGCACCAACATGGATAAGATCAATGGTCCTATTTCAAACATAATTCAAATGCAAATTAGAGTCATTTATTCACTCACACGAGCAATAATGGTGGATGGGATGGTGAATCTTCATTCCAGAATGATAATAAAAACATTTTTAGAGCTTTCGACTCACAAAGCAATTCAAAGGTCATTAGAAGGTGATTCTTGAACTGGAGAAGATTGGATCAATTTCTTCTAGCACGAAATTAGGGTTCATATGGTGCATACAAACTCCTAAGTTTCTCAATCTTTCTTCTGTGTTTTTAAAGTGGTTGAAGTGCAAATTGTGTGAAAATTATACGGAAAAGATTGTAAATTTCTCTAGTGTTTAGAATTTGGCATAAAGAAGTAAGAATTCACACATTTTTGTGTTGTAGTTTATATTCTTGTGTTAAGCCCTAGTTTCTTCTTCCCTCTTTGGGTAATTAATAAGAAAACCTAGTCTAGTAAGATGGCTCCCCTGCAAAACCACTTAGGACAAACGAAATATCTGAAGAGAAACCTTTTTGATGATTTTCTCGATCAATTAAATCCCTCAACCAATGATAGATATCAAGGGCAGAGACTTGTTCAGGAAAAATCCCTAGGAGAAGGGTTAACTAATAAATCATACAACATCGCAAATGCTAGGGTACCGATGACGGGGCTAGAAATGTTCAAATTATGGTATGGACAAAGAAATTTGCAATCCCCATTTTCAAGTGCTTGGAAATATGACTTGGGAAAGTTGGTAGTGCCATATGTATTCATGGATGTCGACCTTCTCAAAGATATTGTAGATAGGTATGACCGTATTTCGAGGGTTATAACGGGAAATGAGGGTGAGATTTTTTTGACAATTAGGAGGGAGGATTTCCAAGAGATTTTTTATTTATATGAACCTTCTGCTACCCTATTACATATAGATCTAGATGAGTTGAAGGAAGAATAATATAGGATGAAGGGTTTCATTAGAACTAGCCTCCTTCCAACTCATTTGGAAAAAGTAGAAGAGACAACTTATCATATTGGCCCTAGCTCATAGGATCCTTTCCCAATTATTCTTTTGCCACCTATTTTTTGGCCAACTTCTTCTCTATGTGTCAGATTTTAGAATTCAATCCTATTACAATCATGCCACCTGATTTTATGTATATAGCTATACAAATTCATCATCTAAATTTTACAATGATCTTTGACTTTGCCCCATACCTTGAAGAGAAGATTCATGAGGGGTTGAAAGATGTCAAGAGTGGTGTATTTGGTACTCATTTCTACTGTTATTCCCTGCTAATGCACATGTTCCTATATAGAAATGCAGATTACTTTCATGGCTTCATGAATCTCAGAAGAATAATTGACAATAATGTGGTGCTAGTGCAGCTTTAGAAAATGGATATATCTTGGGACGAGTAGGAGGCTAGTTTTGTGAGGTTTTACAATAATTTTGCTTCTAGATTGAGGCAGAGATTAATAGTGAATCCACTAAGTATTCCCACACATATATGCATGATTTTATAAGACCTAAAGAGAGGCTGCCACTTTTGAGAATTCAGGACAATTGGGGGGACATTATCCCTCATCCTATTAGTATAGTAATCAGAGTTTATGTTTTCCCTAGTGAGCCACATGTATTACTTTTCAATGTTCCTTTAAGATTGAGCTTTTCTATAGTGATGTGGCAAATAGGGTGCATACATGACAAGGAGTTGAAAGGGAGAGGAAAAGGAACTATGTTCTATGATTATATTGTTATTCCATATTTTTTATTATTAAAGGAGGATATGTGCATTTTGACAAGCTTTTTGCACGACATCATTTAGGGGTCAGCCTAGCTAGAGACAGTGACCCTGAAGGGTTACACAATATGTTCAGGGCAATAATTAAAGGAGGATGAGTGCCCCATGAGCATAAATTCACTAAGGATATAATAAGGAATGACTTTTACTTCATGACTCAGGATTGGAGGAAAGAGAAATGGATAGCATTTAGGAAGCTATGGGCTATAGTGTAAATCCATTGAGAAATTTCTCTCTATTTTGTGCCAAAGTTTATTGTGTAATGAATATCTTTGCTGAATTGATTCTTGCATTGAAGGAAAAGAGGACCAAACTTAAATAATTTCATGGACAATAGGTTGAGAGAAGAAATTTACAATGGCCTACACCTATAACACCAGAAGAGGCAGCCTTGATTCTTCAAATTAAAATGAAACCAATAGGACCACGACCTCATCCACCTCGAAGAATAGATGGCCTACAAGAAAGAATACCTAGTTATGATCCTTTTCCAAAGGGTGATGCTTTTATAAAGAGGTTAATAAAAGAGACAAGTAGTGAAGAGGGAATTAGTATTGACAAGGAAGAGTAGGTGACGAGAAAAGGAAAGAAAATAATGAAGGCAAAACCACCCCCAAAAGTACAAGAAAACCTTTTAAGGGGGTCAAAATCATTGATCTTGAAGAATAAAACAAGAGTCCCTCACCACCACATGTGCCCCTTTCACCTCAAAGGAAGGTTGAAGAACAAGAAGTTGAACAACAGATGGAAGAACAAAAAGAGGAGGATACTATTGTAGTGACAGATATAGATATGCAGATTGGTATCCCTCTTGTGCCACCGACATTAGAATTTTATCGTACTCCTTTAGATATTCAAGGTAGATCCTTCAGAATACAAGAAAGGAGGTATGTGATAAATTTCTTGAGGATGACACTTTTGTCAGAAGCTCAACTTTCTTGCAATTTGTATGGAAAAAGAAAATAGAGGATTACAAAAGGAGAACTATTGAGAGAAAGGCCCAAAGGCTAGATAGGTCTAACCAAGAAAATCAAGAAGTCAAGAACAAGATGATAGAAGAATTCAAAAGAGTCACTACAGCTGAAGGAAGGATCATCATAAATTAGGTTGGGGTCTTAATTTGACCAGAGTTGGATATAGCAGATGCAATGGCTTTTGATCTCCCATTGGGAAATGAAAAGTGCAACAATTTAATTTAGAGGAAGAAGCAAGATTAGCATTGAAAGGATCAGAATTTGTAGATGATTATGTAACCTTGGAAATATGGGAATTATAGCAGGGGTCTTGAAGGCCTTATATTAGTGATATAAATCTAAACTTGAGGCGAAGCCTAATATTCAAGAGATCTACAGACACATCAAATGTGGAAGCTTCTAAGTTAATTATGGATGTGGCCAAACTAGCCCATGAAACTTCTAAGAGGGCGGTCATGGAAAAAAAGGAACTTATGAAGAAGTTTGAAAAGCTTTTCAATGAATATAATGTAGTTCAAACGAGATGTGTGGAACTGTAAACTAGAGTTCAGCTTCTTGAGCATGGAAAGATAGGATAATCCCCTTTCGCTCTTACAATTGCATCAGGACCATCAATATCTAGGTCTCCACCTGTCACCCATTTAGATACATCAATTCAATTTGACAATGAGACTAACATCCCAAGAATATCATTAGTGCCATATGTTGATAAAGAACCTACTAGATCAACTGAATCAGCAGGAGCCCAACTTTTGGAGATGGTCACTGAGTTGGAGAATAAACTAAAGGAGTCAGAGGACTAGTCTGCCTCCAAGCAAAGAGAAATAGTTAACTTAGTGCTAACTTATTTGAATGAGAAGGTAGATATCAAGTTAAGTAGCATTCATTTTTTATATTCTTTGTTATTTAATTCCATTCAAAGTTTTAAAAAAGACAAGGAAGTGGCAATCCCTTTGTTTACAAAATGTTTACAAGAGGAAATGGACTTAGAATAATGTTAATGGATTCCAAATATCATGCTGAGAGGCTACCTATGCTTCAACCAACCCATTTGTTAGTGAAGTCAATGCAAGAACCCCATATTCTTCCAAAAAGTATAGAAAGAAAGATAAGGGACTTGATGGGGAACTTCAACAAGCTGAATGATACATTTTTGCCAGGTACTATGGATGAAAATGGGGCAAGTAAGCCTTACAACTTTGGAAAGAAGAGGCATAAAGGGTTATCAACATCCAAGTAGAACTAGTTTCTGAGGGGCTAGATACTGGCATGTTGGAGGACAACATGGACAAAGTAATATGTACAAAGACATTCTTTGTCGTTTGAAAGAGAGGCAAATTAGGTAGCATTTAAATATAATCTATATAGAGAAGAGGCTGATGAGGTCATGAATTTTAGATGACCAACTGATGAAGAATATGGCGAATGGAGTAACACCCACTTGAAGAAGGAGTAAGGACAACAAATAGTTAGTTAGGTCACTATTTGATGTGACAATCTAGCAAGAAGTTTTGTCTTCTAGCAACAATTACCCTTTTTAGCACAAACAATAACAAGGTGGGCCCATATTAGATCTTTATCCTATACCAAGAAAAGGGATAAAGTGCATGGAATGTCTTTTTGAAGCAGTTAGAGATATTTGGTCTTCATTGTGACATTCCATAAAGGGAATATCTTTATAACAATATGTCACATGTTATCCAATTGTCTTGTGGCATGTGTCTCCTTTGGCCCATAGCTTTATTTCTCCCTTGTTTCTATAAAAGGGAATTCAAGGCCAAGAGATAGGGTTTTGATTTTGGTTATGATTTTTGCTAAGTCAGCGTCATAGGTTCTTGTAGTAGGTTTTGGGTGAAAATGAGAAAATTATAAAGATTTTACAGAGCAATAAATAAGAGTCCCATGTCAAGTTGTTTGCAAGTTCGTGAAGGAGTTATATATAAATTGTTTTATGTCAGAAATAGCAAATTTATTCAATAGAAATACAATTATGATCTATTTTTCTCAATTGTACAATTCTATCATCTTTTTAATCAAATATAATCGAGGGTTTCTTTCATTCAGTGCATTGTTGTGATGTATGTAATTTGTGTTTATGCTTTGATCTAAGGGATTAATTAAATCCTAAAACAACATTGCAGAATGGCAAGGCTTGTTCAGGGATTTGATAAGGAGTATATGTTGTGATCGAAGATAAGAAATATTGTAAGGCAATATTATCTTAGATATGAACACTATTACATAGAATTATGTTATAATTCATTTTATGTCTTCTGAATTCAAGCACCCAATGGAATAAGACACTAATTATAGCTGGCCTTTGTCTTTACAGTCATTTATATGCTCAATTAACTATATTTTCTATAAATTGCTGATTATCAAAATATATTTTGATTCATGTCTGTTATTACATGTTTTATCCATTTCATGCTCCAATAGGTTGATGATCACTAAATAATTCACCATTCTTGAGCATTCTCCCTCTCTGTTGAGCCTGTATATGAGATTACCTACTTTGTTTTAGTGTAATTTGTGAGTATGACACACAGATTATAGATTCACCAATGGATCACCCTCTCGGGTGTTGCAGAGCCCAAAGTGTAGAGGATCTGTTGAATCCTTGTCATAGTTGGTCCAATTTCTAGAGGATATTGATAGTTGGAGTTGTCTTCTCCATAGAAATTTAAATAATCAACTTGGTTTCTTCCTATTTCATTGTAAACCTTTGGGGAACCAAAAAAATGATGAGTCTTCTAGGGAATAGTTGTCTATAATCTCTTATTAGAAAATATGGAATCATCATACTGGTTGAGATTACCCTAACTCAGCTACCTACAAAATGGTGACTTTGCTGGGGAAGTAATGTGGTATAGGGCACCCTCTTGGTCTTTTGATTTCCTTTTTTGTTTGAGTGTTGGATAGGTGGTCTTAGACCCTAGGATGATGTTTTGGATCAGTTTGGATCATGTGGATGTAATAAAGAACCTATTTGTAAGGTCAGTTGGCTTTATGGTCATTTATAAACCTAGAGACAAAATGTTGCCATGAGGTTCATGTACGATAGGAAGAATGTTTCTAGGTTTTCTTTAGTTTGTTTACACCTAGGATAGGTCTACAAAGTCCATTAGGGACTTTGGCACGTCAAATATGCAAAATTGTCAAAAGTTGCAAAAGTTGCTAAGCAACATTTTCCACCAATTAGGAAAAGAGGTTCCAATGGCCATAACCAATTGGATAATAGTTGTATCCATTGGAGGAAGGCCTATTTGTTCCTCTGAGATCATCCATGTTTTTGGTTGGATGAAGCATGTAAGATTTGGTGGTTTGAATAATAAGAAAACTCATATTTTTGCTTAATTTCCATTGTTTTCTGTACTAGACGATCTAATAGAGGATTTGTTGGCATTTATTTTTTAATTGGTTGGATTTTGGTGTGAGTGAAGGTTATAATGCAAGTAGTATGACTCCAATTGGTAGATTTTGGAGTGAGTTGTGAGCAGTTTACCAAAAATTGTCATTCTAAACCCTGGTTCATAGGGTCTCACCAAAGATATCTCCCTAACTTGCAAATCCCATTGAGGAATTCAATGACCTTTTGGTAAATGCAAGTTGATGGTGTTTACAATGATATTTTAAAAGGGTGGAATCTAAGAGTGTGGTTTAGTATGGTTTCGACCAAAACCTAGGGTAAACAAAACCATGTGTTTATCCTAGCCCATAAGGAGGAATGAGAAAACAGTCATCTAGGGAGTGTTTGCTGACTAGTATAATGGTGGATTTTTTCTATTTGAAGCCTAAAGAGAATTTCCAAGTGGTGAGTTTGATTCTGCAACCCCATCTTTTACTAGTTGCTTTGGAAAGAAGGCCTAATTAGGCCTATTAGGTCTGCAAACTTACTAGGTGCTTAGTGGTGCTGGAGAAGAGTCAAGTCTCTATCAGTTGGGATTGGATGTTAGTCCCAAAAGGGTACTTAGATATGTATTTCTTTCCTAGGGTGATTTGGGAAAATTTTGAAAGGTTTGGGAAATAGCAGTTTGGCAGGCCTACAAGAACTAGGCCTAAATACGGGTTTCTTGACCCGGATGCAAAAAGAAGTCTTCCAAACTTGGTTGGAAGGATAGGGTGAGTGATATTGGTTATTAAATAGTCCAAACCCTTCTTAGGAAGTGTATTAGGTGACTAGTTGTATTGGTGTGTGTAGAACACTAGTTGTGGTGTTGTAATAGGCTTAGATAAGGCATAGAAGGGTGATATTGGGTATTATTACCTTCTTGTTGTCCACTCTACATCAGGTGGTCTCAGAACCATAAAATTTCTTGAGGGTGGTAGAAGAAGATTGACAAGATGTTAGAAGGAAAATACACTAGTGATGGAAGAAGGATGACCAATGTTGAATTGGCCAAGTTGGTAAGGGAGCGGGCATCAACCAACAAAGAGATGAGAAAAGAATTGGATAGGTTGAAGGGTGAGATGGACAAGAAGAAAGGAGACTCTGATGAAGAAGAAGAATGGAATGAGGATGATGCCCTTTTGCATGTAAGAGAAAGGATACCTGCAGATCAGAGAAGTTTCCTTGAAGCCCTTGAGAGAGTAGGTAGCAGAGATGACAAAGCAAGCCTACTTATTTTCACTAGAAAGATGAACCTAGAGGAAGTCATAGATTGGTTGTAGGCCTTAGAGAACTACTTTGAGTTTGAAGATGTCACTAAGAGCCAAAAGATGAAGACTACTAAGTCTAAGATGAAAGGATCCACCCTTAGTTGGTGGAACCTCTTGCAAAATGAGAGAGTAGAAGAGGGGAAGAACCCCATCTCATCATGGAAGAGGATGGTTACAGAGGTAAAAAGGCAATTTGTAGCTGAGGATTACAAAGTGAAAATGCACAAGAAGTTGCATAGCCTGAGACAAAAGGATTTGGATGGGAGTGGATACATAGAGGAGTTTCACAAACTGTCCTTAAGAGGAAAGGTGCAAGAGAATGAGAAGCAAAAGTTGGCAAGATACATGAATGGTCTCAAGTATGCCATTCAAGATGAACTAAGTCTCTTCAATCCTAAGATAGTTCATTAATGTTATCAAATGGAATTAAGAATTGAAGAAAAGTTCAAAAGAAAGGGAGACCAACAAGGTAGAAAAAGAGGGGGAAACTTTAGAGGAAGAGGTAGATTTTGTGGAAGAGGAACATCTCCTAAACCACAAGGAGAGTCAAGTAATCAGGAATCAGAAGGAGAACCAAGTCATAGGGGTAGTTTTAGAGGAAGAAGACCAAATCATTGAGGTATATTTAGAGGTAGAGGAGCCAATGTGTTCACCGGAAGGTGTTTCATATGTAATCAAGTTGGCCATCAGTCATTCAGATGCCCGGAAAAGCAAGGCTCTAACAGTCAAGGTGGAGAAAGAAGAGTTAATTTGGCACAGGAGGAGGACACCCAAAGTGTGAACTCACCTTCAAGACATGCAGATCCAGAACAAGGGGAGTGTCTGATGTTCAAAAGGACCCTCTTGAAGGTACCAACCATCAAGGAGCCACCAGATAGGAAGGCACTTTTTAGAACTACTTGTAAGGTAAATGGAATGGTATGTAGAGTCCTTGTCAACTCAGGAACAACTGATAATCTTTCTTCAAGTGAGATGCTCAGAAAGCTTGGATTGAAGAAAATTCCTCACCCATGCCCCTACAAAGTCTCCCGGTTGAGCAAAGAGCAGCAAGCCTTGGTAAGTGAATAAGTTTGGGTTGATTTTCAAATAGCTGAATATAGAGACAAGATCTTGTGTGATGTTATAGAGATGGATGTTTTCCATTTACTCCTTGGAAGACCATGGCAATATGATGTAGACTCAAGGAATGATGGGAGGAAAAATGTCTACAAGTTGACCAAAGATGGTGTGCAATACACTATGACCCCACTACCGGATGATGGTAAGGATAGTCATGTTGTGACTAGTGTCATGTTAGTGGGTAAAGAGGAGTTTATGCAGACAATAAAAGAGAATGATACCCCATGCTTTTCCATAGTGGTGAAGCCAAGAGAAGAAGTGAGGAATAAAGACGAAGACAAGGTGCAAGAAAGTACTATAGGTACTAGAGAAGTGAAAGATTTGTTGGAAAGATGCAAGGGTATAGTTGCAAGAAGAAAACCAGAGACTCTGGCACCTTTCAGAAATGTAAGTCACTGTATTGACCTCATACCAGGCTCTACATTGCCCAACAAAGAAGCATATAAATTGAACCATGATCATAATGAAGAACTTGCAAGGCAAGTACATGAGTTGCTATAGAAAGGGTTCATAAGGAAGAGCATTAGCCCTTGTGTTGTCCCTATCGTATTGGCCCCAAAGAAAGCAGGTACATGGAGATTATGTATGTACTCAAGAGGCATAAAAAAGATTACGATCAGGTATAGGTTCCCTATGCCTCAGATAGAACACTTGATAGACTATCTAGTAGGAACCAAGTACTATTCTAAGGTGGATTTGAAGAGCAGTTACCATCAAATCAGGATAAGAGAGGGAGATGAGTGGAAGAAAGCCTTCAATACAAATCAAAGACTTTATGAATGGCTGGTTATGCAATTTGTCCTCTTAAATGATCCTAGTACATTCATGAGACTTATGCATAAAGTCTTGAAACGTTTTATCAATCATTTTGTTATTGTGTAGTCAGATGATATTATGATTTTTAGAAAGAATAGGGATGAGAATCTAATACATTTTGATTTGGTGTTGAAAATGTTGAATGACGAGCAGTCGAAGGTCAATTTGGAAAAATGTGTCTTCTTGCAGGAGGATTTAGTATTTCTTGGTTTTGTGATCTCCAAGAGCAACCTCAAAATAGATCCATCCAAGGTGGAAGTAATCCTCAATTATCCCACACCTAGAAATGCAGGTGAGGTAAACAATTTTCATCGTATTGCAAGCTTCTATAGGAAGTTTATTAAGAGTTTTAGTAGTGTATGTGCACCTATGTTTGATACTATAAAGGGGGGTAGAAAATATTAGTTTGTATGGACTAGAGAAGCAGATAAGTCATTTGAGTATTTGAAAAGAAGGGTAGCAGAGTAACCTATATTGGTTCTACCTGATTTGCATAAGGTTTTCACCATAGAATGTGATGTAAGTAACAAGGCAGTAGGAGGAGTCTTGAGTCAAGAAGGTAGACGAGTAGCCTTCTTTAGTGAAAAACCGAATGAAGCCAAACAAAAGTACACAACCAATGACTTAGATATATGCAATGGTCCAATCTTTGAGGAAATGGAGGCATTATTTGTTGCCAAAGGAATTTGTAGTCTATACTAATAACCATGCTCTGAGTTTCTTTAATAGGCAGGACAAGTTGAATCAATAACATATGAAGTGGCTGGAATACCTTTAAACATTCACTTTCACCATCAAGCACAAGAAATGAGTAGCAAATAAGGTAGTTGATGCCCTTAGCAAGAGGAACTTGACAATGAAGGAGATCTAGTTAGAGAGCATAGGAATTAATTCCATGAAGGATATGTACCAAGGAGATGAGGATTTCAAAGAATTATATCAAGTGTGCTAGGAAATGGGTGACAAGTACCACAAGGAGTTCTCAGATTTATTCTGCAGGAAGATCTACTTTTTAACTGAATCCATATTTGTATCCCTAAAAGCTCCATGAGAGAAAACATTTTAAAAGAGAAGCATTGTGGGGGATTGCTAGGCCATTTTGGGATTGACAAGACCCTTGAGTTGGTTAGAAGATTCTATTTCTGGCCTAAGATGCAGACCGAGATTAGAAAGTATGTGGAAGGTTGTATGATTTGTCAAAAGGCCAAGGGTAGCAGTTCAAATATAGGTTTTTATACTCCTTTGCCCATACCAAACAAGCCATGGGATTCAGTCAGCATGGACTTTGTATTAGGCCTCCCAAAGACACCAAACATGGTTATGACAGCAACTATGTAGTTGTTGATAGGTTTTCAAAAATGGCTCACTTTCTACCTTGTAAGATTACATGGTTTTCCACTATCAATCATCTCAGACAGTGATTCTAAGTTTATTGGGCATTTTTGGCAAACTGTTTGGAGAAGGTTGGGTACCAATTTCTCATTCACATTGGCTTATCATCCCCAATCTAATTGACAAACCGAGGTCATCAATAGGTCACTTGGAAACCTATTGAGGTGTCTAACTAAGGATCAAGGAGCTACATGGGATTCAATATTTTCTCAAGCAGTATTTGCTTATAATGACTTAGTGAATAGGAGCACTAGTCATAGTCCCTTTCAAATAGTGTATGGGTCACACCCTAGAGGTATATTGGAGTTAAGAGATGTGAAGTATTTATACAGAAGTAGTGCACAAGCAGAGGACTCTACAAAAGTGATGAGAGATATACACCAACAAGTCAATGATAGGTTAGAAAAAACCTCAAACAAGTACAAGCATGCATCAGATAGGAAAAGGAGAAATTTACAGTTTAAGGTTGGAGATATGGTGATGATTCAACTCAAGGAGAGACTCCCTAAGGAGAAATACACTAGGTTGATGATGAAGAAAATAGGCCCCTTCAAAATCATTCAAAAGTGTAGCAACAATGCCTACAAGATTGATCTCCCACCGGACATTGGTCTTTCTAACACTTTCAATGTATTAGATATCTATGCATATAAAGGTCCTGTTACTAATGTGTGTGATGCAGGTCAAGATGATTCTTGCAGGGAAGAGATGTTACAAGATCTCTCTAAGCAACCTAAGCTTGAATTTGAGCGGGTACTTGAAAAAAGGGTGAGTAATAAAATAAGAAGGCAAACCTATTATGAGTATTTGGTCCAATGGAAGGAGAAACCCTTAGAAGATGCAACCTGAATGATAGAGCAGGCTTTGGAGAAGATTAGATGTCGGGTTCCAGATTTGCCAACTCAAGAGGCTTGAGTTTTTTCTAGCCTCGAGAGTATGGTGTAGGGAAACCTCTTGTTTTTGGGATTTCCTTTGTTGTTTCAGTGTTGGATAGGTGGTCTTAGACCCTAGGATGATGTTTTGGATCAGTTTGGATCCTGTGGATGTAATAAAGAACCTATTTGTAAGGTCAATTGGCTCTATGGTCATTTATAAATCTAGAGAACAAATGTGTTAATAAGGTTCATGTAGGATAGGAGGCATGTTGCTAGGTTGTCTTGAGTTTTTTAGGCCTAGGATAGGCCTACAAAGTACATTAGGGAATTTGGCATGTAAAATATGCAAAACTGTCAAAAGTTGCAAAAGTTGCTAAGCAACATTTTCCACCTATTGGGAAAGGAGGTTTGAATGGCCATAACCAATTCAAAAATAGTTAAAGAAATTGGGGGAAGGACTATTTGTTCCTCTGAGATCATCCATGTTGTTGGATGGATGAAGCATGTAAGATTTGGTGGTTTGAATAATAAGAAAACTCATATTTTTGCCCAATTTCCATTGTTTTCCGTACTGTATGATCTAACAAAGGACTTGTTGGCATGGAATTTTGAATTTTTTGGATTGTGGTGTGATTTTAGGTTCAAATGAAAGTTATTTTACTCCAATTGGTAGAGTTTGGAGTGACTTGTGAGCAGTTTACCAAAAAATTATCATTCTAAACCCCGGTTCATAGGGTTTCACCAAAGATATAGCCCTAACTTGTAAATCCCATTGAGGAATTAAATGGCCTTTTGTAAAATGTAATTTTAGGGTGTTTAAATTGATATTTCAAAAGGGTGGAATATGGGAGTGAGGGTTGGTGTGGTTTCCACCAAAACCTAGGGTAAACAAAATTATGTGTTTATCCTAGCCCATAAGGAGGAATGAAAAAATAGTTATCTAGGGAGTGTTTGGTGACTAGTCTAATAGTTTATTTGGTCTATTAGAATCATAAGGATCATGTCCAAGTGGTGAGTTTGATTTTGTAACCCCATATTCTAGTAGTTTCTTTGGAAAATAGGCCTATTAGGTCTGCAAACTTAGTAGGTACTTAGGGGTACTGGAGAATAGTAAAGTCTCTATCTCTTGGTATTGGATGAAAGTCCCAAAAGGGTACTCAGATATGTAATTTTTTCCTAGGGTGATTTAGGAAAAAATTGAAAGATTTGGGAAATACCGATCTGGCAGAGTTGCAAGAACTAGGCCTAAATAGGGGTTTCTTGACCCGGGTGCAAAAATCAGTCTTCCAAACTTGATTGTAAGGCTAGGGTGAGTGATCATGGTTGTTAAATAGTCCAATCCATCCTTAGGAAGTGCATTAGGTGACTGGTTGTGGGGTTGTAATAAGCATTAGACAAGGCATAGAAGGGTGATATTGGGTCTTCATACCTTTGTGTTGCCCACTTTGCATCATAATATGAAATAATAGTTATTATTGTTATCTATTGGGGAAAATTGTATTGATTTTTCATTACGGTTCTATGATTTGACGGTTGAGCCCGTGGTTTTGTGTTTCTAGTTTGTGTTTTCTATTGTAAAGGGTGTTTAACATTTTTATGAGAAATAATTTCCTACTTGTGAATAAGGTTTAAAAATTTTCATTCAAATATTACTAAATATTGTTTTATTTGGTCTCCCCAGGTTATTTTGGTGGTGGTTTTGAAGTCTCTGAGCCAGTGCTTGTATTGTTCAATATTTGAAACAACTCGTTGAAAGATTTTGTTACTATGAGTAAAGATAGAAACACCAGAGGTTACATGAAGTTGCATCTAGAAGAGATATTGGAAGACCATCCCAGAGCTTTGCAGAGGAGTGGAACAAGAAGAACTATAGAAACAAGCACTACTCCCTCATCATGGAAACCAAAGCATAATAATGCAAGAAAGTCATCTTTGAATCCTGTTCTTGAACTTCATGAAACATATTCTAAGACTTCTGAGTCAAATAGTTTAGGATTCTTTGATTCTTTATTTAATACACCTATTCAAGAATAAATGCAACAATAGAATAAGGAAGTTAACCAGGTCCAATATTTAGAAAAGAGAAGAGGTCGGAGTAGAAGTATAATTCATCAAAGAGATAGCACCATTGGTGTACCTCCTCCTCTTGGCCTCACAACGGAATTTCCTTATCATTATGAGTCAATTCAGGAACAAGGAGATGCTAACCTAATATATTTAGATGATACTTCTTGATCTGAAATGACTCTGCCAGATCCTGAAGATATTTTTGGAAATATAAACACTTTGAGAAAGGAACTCCAAGAATAAATGGAACTCAGAAAGGAAAGAGAAAAAGAGAAAGAATCTGAGGTCAATAATGCTCTGATAGAAAGAGATAGTCTAATGAGACAATTAGCTACACTTAAGGCTTTAAATCAAGATAAAGTAAAGCCTAATGTTGAGGGTCATTTTGTAAGAGAAATCCTAGACAAGAAAGTTGAACAAATTGTTAAAGAGAAGCCTAAAATCCTTGTTGATAGTCAAAAAATTAGTAGATCAAGTTAATCCTAAGAAAAATGTTCAACTCCCTAAGTATGATCAAGATAAAGGAAAGAAAAAGATGTTTGGTATTAAAATAAATGAACAAAAATCTACCAATACCTCAAGATCAAAATAAAGGATTGTCCCAAGCTAATATGGAACTAGAAAATGCAAGAATAGAGAATGAAACCGTTGCAAAAGAGTTAGAGAAGATAGACATGGAAGCTGCCATAGCAGAAAAGAAAAGGAAAATTAATTGTCTTAAGATATCGGTATTGAATAGTGCTTCTTTTAATTCTAGTCAATCTAATGTTCCAACTACCTCTATTTCAATCCCCACTATTGGAATCCAAGAACACTGAGAGGGAAGGTGGGGAGGGTGAATCGGTGTTCTACCAATAAAGTTAGTTTTGAACTTATTTCTTATTAACCAGTTAATAGTAAATAAAATTAGAATGCATACCCAAAATAACACAATGAAAGGCAACACCATAATACCAAGATTTATACTTGGAAAACCTTGCAAAGGGAAAAAACATGGTGGGGATGATACCCATAATATCTATATACTTGATCAAGGTATACAAATATTACATAAGAGGGTCTACACATGCAGAAAGGCCAACCTCCTAGAGCTCACTGCTCAAACACAAAATATACAATGTCTCACTAATTTACACAACATTTATAAGTGTTTAAAAATGAAAATGAACTTATAAATAGCACCTGACCATGCTAGATAATCTTTGGTGAATGCTTTGGTTGAGTTAGGTTGCTCAAATTGCCACTTGGAGCAACAAAAGTTGTCATTCTTGCTTGTGAAAGTTGTCATTTTTGGACACTTTTTGTAAAAGAAGACATAAATGCCTTATGTCCATACAAGACTTGATAAATACCTTCAAATACTATTTATATGCCTCCCTCTTCTTGGTATAGGGTTGGTTTTTGTACTTTCTAATCATAATCAATTTAAAGAGCAAGCATTTTTCTGGTTTTTCTCATGTTTTGGACTCCATTTGGATAGCAGTCCATACTAGGGCTTCTCATTTCCATACTGTACCTTTTGGCTAGTGAATTTGTTTTATATTCAATGCACTTTATGTAATTATTTTTCAGGTTTTGCATTTGGAAGTTGGTTGTACAAAATAGTATTCATTTTGCTCCTTGGCTACCCTGTCAAGGGTTTTGGGCTTCATAATGCATCAACTTGTCTAAATCTAAGTTTGGGCTCCCATGGGTGGACTTAGACAAGTTGTATTGCATATGTACAATGTAAATATTTCATATTTTGGCCAGGGTTATGCAAAGGATGGGCTTTTGAGTTTATGCTAGGGAAGATGGAGATGGACTTGGCTAGCAATTTGAACAAAGATCAAACAAGTTTGTACTAAAAGAACAATTGAGTGATCAAACCTAAGAATGAGGTCTACACTAGTCTCTTTGGAGATTTAGAGACATTTGGAGCTCCAAACAATGTTTACTTTACCATGAAAATGTGTTAAGTTGCAGCTGGCAGCGTGCACCCTGTTTTGGGAATTTAATGTCTTTTTGAATTAAAAATGCTTTATGAATATGTCCATGCTTTAGAATCTTGTGAAAAGTGCTAACAATGTTTTTTGGAGATTGTTACATACATCGGTGAAAATTTCTATGAAGTTCCAACCTTTCAAAATGCAGATAAGACAGTGAACTAGCTGTGATAGTGCATGTAGCAGTCATTTTAATTGCCTTTTAAGTTTGTATGGAAAATGTTTGATATAATGTATGCAAGGAAGAGTTGGAAAATGGTTTCAAATGTTGAGGCAGAAGTTTTGGGGTAGTGGAAAGACTTGAATACTTGTTAGGAAGTTATTTCCAATGCTAAGTGACCAAAAACCCTCATAAAACCCTACTTTCTTGCCTTAAATTATGGATAGACAATATACAACCTTCTCAGGAGATAAAACCTCAAAATTCCTCAAGGTTAGACATATTTGATAGCATCCCTAACAAGTTTCATGTAGAAATTGATCATCATTGGTCTCTGTGAACAAAAACCTTCAAATTAGGCCTAATCGGGCTACAAGCCTAATAGCCCTATTTTACCAAAAAATGAAGAACCCAATTGAAGCAAGGATGTGGGGTCTTACAAATCCATTGGAAACCTATTTAGAACACTAAAAGAAACTTGAAGAAAACCTATGTGACATCAGAAACTTCACTTTGGGGTTTGGACCTAGTATTGAGTGTTTGAGTAACATTGAGGAAATAAACTTGAGCAAGGGAGTGTAACAACATAGTAGGGTGGTTTTTTGAGAAGAGGTGTGAGCGTTGAACATAAAGAAACTAAAGATTGTTATTGCAAGCACTCATGAACACAAAACAAAGTCCTTTGGGTCCTCTTGATTGATTAAAACTATTTTAGTCTTATTGAGCAAGTTTTCACTCAATCTCCCTATCATAGTGGTATCAAAGATTAAGAAAGATTCAGGTGAAAAGAGAGAACAAATTGACTTAGGATTAATAGAATCCTTAGAAGGAAAAATGGTGACTAATGCTGAGTTAGCCAAGAAGGTCGAATACCAAGAAGAAGAAAATAGAGCACTCAGGGAGAGGTTGGAGTAGCTAGCAATAAAACTAGTTGAAGTAGAACTTAGGAATGAAGAAGTTAGTGATAAGGTAGAAGATAAGGGAAAAATGGTGGAGACAAAAGATGAGGTTCCCATTCCTGACCCTGTTCTTGAGAAAGAACCATTCTTGAAGGCTTTGAGAGCTTTGAGTTGTAAAACCTTAGAGGGAGTGATTCTCTTTACTGGGAAGATGGATCCTGATTCTCTTATAGAATGGATTGAAGGCTTGGAAAACCATTTTGAATGTGATGGAATAACTAAAGCACAAAAGGCTAAAGTAGCAAAGTCAAGGTTGAGAGGGGCAGCCTTAACTTGGTGGAAGTTCATCCAAGAGGAAAGGATGAAAGAGGGTAAGAAACCAATAGCCACCTCGAAAGCAATCGTAACCAAAATCAGAGAAACCTATCTTCCTGAAGACTATGAAATCCAACTACATAGGAAAAGACAAAATTGAGACAAAAAGACTTAGATGTCAGTAGCTACACTGAGGAATTTCAAAAACTATGCATGAGATCCAAGGTAGTAGAGGATGAGAGTATAAGAGTAGCAAGGTATTTGAATGGATTGAGATGGAACATACAAGAAGAGATTAGTTTTTTATATCCACAAATAGTCCACAAGTGTTATCAACTAGCACTCAAAGTAGAAGAGATGAATAAGAAAAAGCAAGAACAAAGCAACAGAGGAAGAGGTAGGGGAAGAGAGGGTAGAGGCCATAGAGGAAGTTTTGGTGGAAGAGAAGATTAGAGGTCCCAAGGAGAATCCAAACTTTTTGAGCAAAGTGGGGATTCACATAGCAAGAGTAGCTATATAGGAAGGGGATCTAGCAACCCAGGTAGAGGTAGATCTAGTGGACCAAGAAGAGGGTCCTACTTCTCCACCATGAAATGCTACAACTGTCAGAAGTTGGGGCACCTTGCCTACAGATGTCTAGAGAAACCCACTTCATCACAAGGAGGTGAAAGAAAAGTGAATTATGTGCAAGAAAATGCAGCAAGTAGTAAAGCTCATGAAGTGAGATTAACATCAGAAGATGGGGAAAGTTTGATGATGAGAAGTTTCTTGATAAAGGAGCCAATCAAGGAGGAACCTATTCAAAGAGGGTCATTGTTTAGAATTAAAGTGCAAGATCATTGGAAAGGTATGCAAGGTGGTCATTGATTCAGGATCCATTGATAACATGGTTTCAGAAGAAGTAGTGAGTAAACTCAAGCTAGAAAGAATCCCTCACACACATCCCTATAGAGTCATATGGTTGAATAGGGAGCAACATGTTCTTATCAATGAACAAACATTGGTAGAATTCACTAAAGGAGGGTAGCAAGATAAGATCTTATGCGATATTCTCCCAATGGATGCTTGCCATCTACTTCTTGGTAGACCTTGGCAATTTGATAGGAAAGCCATACACAATGGTGAAAATAACTCCCACTCATTTCAGAAGGATGGTGTTACCTACAAAATTTAGTCCATAAATGAAGAGAAAGAGAGCAGCAAGTCAATGAATCAGAATGTTTTGATAGTGAATGAGAAAGAGTTTATTAACACACTTGAAGAGGGTGAAGGAGTGGTATTTTCACTCATAGTAACACCCAAGGAAGAAAAGAAGGAGAAGAAGGTTGAAATACCACAAGAAGTGCAGCAAATACTTGATAACTTTAAAGAAATTATAAGTGATGGAACACCTGCAACCTTACCACCTCTTAGAGCCATTAGCCATCAAATAGACTTCATACCAGGAGCCTCTTTACCAAATAAAGAAGCCTATAAGATGACACCTAAACAAAATAAAGAAGTGGCAAGACAAGTGCAAGAACTCCTAGATCAAAATTTGATAAGAAAGAGTATAAGTCCTTGTGCACTACCTACAGTTTTAGCACTTAAGAAAGGAGGTACATGGAGATTATGCACAAATTCAAGAGCCATTAATAGAATCACTATCAGGTATAGATTTCCTATTCCAAGGATTGAGGATTTGATGGATTGTTTGGGAGGTGCAAAGTATTTTAAAATAATTGACCTCAAGAGTGGTTATCACCAGATCAGGATAAAAGAAGGTGATGAATGGAAAATAGCCTTCAAAACAAATGAGGGTCTTTATGAGTGGCTAGTTATGCCATTTGGTCTTTCTAATACCCCAAGTACATTCATCAGACTCATGAATGAAGTATTGCTTGATTTCATTGGTAAAGTTGTAGTGGTGTACTTAGATGACATTCTAATTTTTAGTAAAACTAAAGAAGAGCATTTGAAGCATCTTGAAATTGTTTTGAACAAATTATATGATGAACAACTGACAATCAATTTGGAAAAGTGTGACTTTATGAAATAGGAATTGGTTTATCTTGGCTCTATGATCTCACCTGGAGATTTGAAAATGGATAAAACCAAGGTGGAAGCCATCACAAATTGTCCTACACCCAAATCAGCAAGTGATATTAGAAGTTTTCATGGCTTAGCACAATTCTATAGGAACTTCATCAGAGGGTTTAGTGAAATTTGTACACCAATGCTTGATACTATAGAAGGTGGAGCTAAGGTAAAGTTTCAGTGGACAGATGCAACAAATAAGGGGTTTGAACTTTTGAAAACCAAGGTTGCTTCTCACCAGTGCTCATACTTCCAATTTTTGAGAAGTTATTTACTATTGAATGTGATGCTAGTAATAATGCAGTAGGCATAGTGTTGAGTTAGGATAATAGGCCTATAGCTTTCTTTAGTGATAAATTGAATGATTCTTAAAAGAAGTACTCTTCCTATGATTTGGAACTCTATGCTCTAGTTCAAGCACTTGGAAAGTGGAACCATTATTTTCTTCCAAAGGAGTTTGTTGTTTATACGGATAATCAAGCTTTGAGTTTCTTGAATTCACAAGATAAGTTAAATCATAGGCATGTCAAATGGGTTGAGTACTTACAATCATACACTTTTAATCTTAAGCACAAGAGAGGACAATGCAATAAAGTAGCAGATGCTTTGAGTAGAAGGCTTATAACAGTGCAGAGAGTATAGGTTCAGAGTATTGGCATAGAGTGCTTCAAAGGAATGTATCCCGATGATGAAGATTTTGCAGCCATCTATAAGGTTTTGCAAGCATTTGATAATTCTTTTCATAGTGAATATGCTGATTATACTTTGCAAAATGGTTTGTTGTTTAAAGGTGGGTAGTTGTGTGTTCCTGAAAACTCAATGAGGGAGAATATGATACAAGAAAAGCACAATGGGTGTTTGAGTGGACATTTTCGTCTCAACAAAACATTAGAGTTGGTGCAACATTTCTATTGTTGGCCTAAAATGCCGCGAGATGTCAGAAGGTATGTGGAGCAATGTATGGTTTGTCAGAAGGCAAAAGGTACTACTTCTAATGTTGGTCTTTATCAGCCTCTTCCAATTCCTACAAGACCTTGGGAATGTGTTAGCATGGATTTTGTGGTAGGCTTACCTAAGACTAAAGCTGGTTTTGATAGCATTTTTGTGATTGTGGATAGATTTAGTAAAATGGCACACTTTGTTCCTTGCAAAAATTCACATGATGCTAGTCATATAGCCTATTTTTTTTTCAAGGAAGTGATTAGAATCCATGGTTTACCTTCTAGCATTGTTTCTGATTGAGATGTTAAGTTTCTTGGCCATTTTTGGAAGACATTATGGAAAAGATTGGGTACTAATCTTTCTTTTGGTTTGGCTTATCACCCATAGACAGATGGCCAAACTAACTCTTGGATACCTCTTAAGGTGTTTGAGAAAGAAATATGGCCAAAGTTGGGATCAGCTCATTCATCAGGCATAATTTGCTTACAATGATAGTGTTAACAGGTCCACTGGTAAGAGTCCCTTTGAGATTGTTTATGGTATGCAGACAAGGGGTGTAATGGAGTTAAGGGATCTTGGTAACTTGTAGAAAAAGAGTGGTACAATAGATGACATGGCTCAATCAATGAGGGAAGTTCATTAGCAAGTGAGGAAGGCTCTTTAGGATACCTCACAGAAAGTGAAAGCTAGAGTGGATGCATCAAAGAGGGATGTTCAATTTTCAGTTGGGGACGTTGTGATGGTGCATTTGAACAAGTCTAGAGTTAAAAAAGGAGTTACAAGTAAGCTCCAAATGAGGAGGATAGGTCCTTGCAAGATATTGACTAAGTATGGTTCTAATGCTTATAAAATTGATTTGCCTATTGATATTTCTTTGTCTCCTATTTTCAATGTTTAAAATTTGGTGGCATTCAAAGGTCCACTTCTTGAGGAGAAAGATCAAGTTTTAGATGTTCAAAAGTCACTTTCATACATGTCTTTTCCCCCCCCATCCATTCCTCTAGCTGAATAGGTATTGGACTCAAGAGTTTAAAAGAGGACTCGCCATCTAGTGTACATGGAGCATCTCATCAAGTGAAAAGCTAAAACACTTTCAGAAGCCACTTGGTTACTAGAGTCAGAGTTCTCTAAGTTTGGAATTCCTTCTTCTTTTTTTCCTCACGGAGTCACATGACTTCTTTGTCTTTGGGGGAGTATGGTGCAGGAGCACCTAGTTTTGCTTATACTCTCCATTTTTGGTATTTTTCATGCTTAAGTGTCTTGTTAGTTTTGCAATGTTGTAATAAGTTGTTTTGAGTCATTTCATAGATGTTTTATCTCATTTTGTGCTTGAGAGATCAAGTTTTGTTTCCTAAGGTTTTAGTTGTTAGCTTTGTGCTCCTAGGCCAAATAAGGCTAAAAAGTGGAAAATTGCCTTATAGGCTTAGCCATGATTTGGAAAGAATTTAATCATGTTTAGAAAGTGTTTTTAATCATTCCTAGGTGGTTTTGGAAGGTTGGTTGAGTTAGGTTGCGCAAATTGCCACTTGGAGCAACAAAAGTTGTCATTTTTGGACACTTTTTGTAAAAGAAGACATAAATGCCTTATTTTTATATAGGACTTGATAACTACCTTAAAATTCTATTTATATGTCTCCATATTCTTGGTATAGGTCTGGCTTTTGTGCTTTCTAATCATAATCAATTGAAAGAGCAAGCATTTTTCTGGTTTTTCTCATGTTTTTGACTCCATTTGGATAGCAGTCCATACTGGGGCTTCTATTTTCTATATTGTACCTTTTGGAAAGTGAATTTTTTGTATATTCAATTCACTTTATGTAATTGGTTTGTTGGTTTTGCATTTGGAAGTTGGTTGTACAAAATAGGTTTCATTTTGCTCCTTGGTTACCTTGTCAAGGGTTTTGGGCTCCACAATGCATCAAATTGTCTAAATCTAGGTTTGGGCTCCCATGGGTGGACTTAGACAAGTTGTATTGCATATGTACAGTGTAAATATTTCATATTTTGGCTAGGGTTATGCAAAGGAAGTGCTTTTGAGTTTATGCTAGGCAAGTTGGAGATGGACTTGGCTAGCAATTTGAACAAAGATCAAACAAGTTTGTACTCAAAGGTCAATTGAGTGAGAAAACCTAAGATAGAGGTTTGCACTAGTTTCTTTGGAGATTTAGAGACATTTTGGGCTCCAAAAAATGTTTACTTTACCTTCAAAATGTGTTAAGTTGTAGCTGGCAGCGTGCACCCTGTTTTGGGAATTTAATGTCTTTTTGAATCAAAAATGCTTTATGAATATGTCCATGCTTTGTAATCTTGTGAAAAGTGTTAAAAAATTTGTTTTGAGGTTGTTACATACATTGCTGAAGTTTTCTATGAAGTTGTGACCATTCAAAATGCAGATAATACAGTGAACTAGCTGTGATAGTGCATGTAGCAATCATTTTAATTGCCTTTTCAGTTTGTATGGAAAATGTTTGATATAATGTATGCAGGGTAGAGTTGGAAAATAGTTTCAAATGTTGAGGCAGAATTTTTGGGGTAGTGGAAAGACTTTAATACTTGTTAGGAAGTGATTTCCAATGCTAAGTGACCAAAACCCTCATAAAACCCTACTTTCTTGCCTTAAATTGTGGACAGGCAATATACAACCTTCTCAGGAGTTAAAACCTCAAAATTCCTTGAGGTTAGACATATTTGATAGCATCCCTAACAAGTTTCATCAAGAAATTGATCATCGTTGGCCTGTGTGAACAAAAACCTTCAAATTAGGCCTAATCGGGCTACAAGCCTAATAGCCCTGTTTTACCAAAAAAAGAAGAACCCGATTGAAGCAAGGATGTGGGGTCTTACAAATCCATTGGAAATCTATTGAGAACACCAAAAGAAACCTTGAAGAAATCCTCTGTGACATTAGAAACTTCACTTTGGGGTTTGGACCTAGTATTGAGGGTTTGAGTAACATTGAGGAAATAAGCTTGAGCAAGGGAGTGTAACAACATAATGGGGGGGTTGTTTGAGAAGAGGTGTGAGTGTTGAACATCAAGAAACTAAATATTGTTATTGAAAGAACTCATGAACACAAAAGAAATTCCTTTGGGTCCTCTTCATTGATTAAAACTATTTTAGTCTTATTGAGCAACTTTTCACTCAATCTCCCTATCATTAACCATGTCGACTTCAACAAGAAATATAAAGAAGTCACCTACTGGAACATAATGAAAATCAAACATAAATCTAATAAACATGTCATCCATCACACATTACCACCAAAATCCATGAAGGCATAATTGGGATCAAAATATTTCTTTAGCCGTATCATATCCATTACTGGGTTCTATATACACATTACCTGGATTAGGACAAGTTACCAGGATGAGGACTTAGTCGGGATGAAGTGAGTGTCGATACTGGTGTAAAGAAACATGAATATGAATTCCAGATACTATAATGCATGTCGGTTAACCAAACAATGAAATCATTTACCCTAAGACAATGAGTTTCCATCAATGACAACCCATAATGCCATGAACCCTTGTCGGATGAGTGTCAATTGTCAACAATCTCCCCCTTTGTCATTGATGCCATCACTCATGTAAAAAATAATATCATCTATGAAAATTGCCACTGAATCCATAACCTCCCGAACTGTACATGTGCTTTCTATATATGTCTGATGCTCCCCCTAAGAAATATATACATTTTTCACTTATTCCTCCCCCTTTGACATCATGGACAAAGTAGGGTGCCCACAAAGAAATTTGTGCAATTATAAACATGAGTCGGTTCTATACACACTTCAAATATCTGCATACATTTTCTTAAGAGATTTGAGAATAGAGATTAAATTGTTCAAAATGCTAGCATAATACTCTATCTCTTCTGAAGTAGTGGGATCCTCCTTCTATAGGTTAGAAATACATTCTATTTTATGAAATAGAAGATTATCAAGAAGGTGACCAATCAAATTCCGGAGCTCATTTTCTCTCCTTATTATTTTGTCCCTATACTTTTCCAATTTCAAAATTTGATTCATCACCATCAAAATTGGACCATCTAAAGAATTTATCAAATAAACTGTCGGGTCGTAGGTGTTAGAAATCTTAATTAAGTTCTTCCTACAGTCTGACAGTTGCTTGTCTATGGAGCTAGTTAATTTATCAAAATCTAGACAAATCTTGTAAATATTACCCCCTTCAACCAAAGCTGCATCAATTGACTGCAAAAAATATGAAGTTTCACATTATCAGTGTCAATCATGCATAAAAATATTAACTTTCAAGCCGCCACAAAATCTTCTTTAGCCTGAGTTAGTGAGATCTTCAATAAGGAATCATAATGCTTGGGGATAAAATCAATGATTTCCTCTAATTTACCTGAAGAGTTTGCACCATCCTGTGCATGAAATTCCAAGACCAACTAATGCAAAACTTCAAAACTATGCTCAATTAGTTTCTTGTCCTTACATTCTTCCTATGCTAATTCCTATGTAGCCTGTGCCTGAAGAGTCGTTGCTACCAAAATCTTCTGTATCAATGACATCTTATGGTAGGGTTTGTCAAAAATGATGGAAAGTTGTGGTAAGTTCCCTTTAACTATGGCAGAAGTGTCAATTGCCATGCCAGATGAGAGATCCACCATGGTCTCCTTACCCTTATCAACCAGAGAGATAACCTTTGTATCCTTTAGCTCTTGTGCACTGGTGGCTTCACCACTTGGTGCCTCACCCAAAACTTGACTATCCTCTACACCTGTATCCTTATTTACATCTGCCTATGTATCCTCTATTATTTGTACATTATCTACCAAGATGTCCTCTGTTTCAAAATGGGACTCAGTAACCGGTACAGTGGTATTTGGTTGAGTGCTTGTCTATTTCTTAGTATTTATAGTTAGTTTATTAGCTTGTTTCATATCCTTATGTAACTGAATGTTTTGTAAAAAAATTGAACTTAACTCGTAGCCAAGACCCAAATGAACTCTCACCCATATATTAGTTGTCTCCCTTCTAATTTCTTCAAGTTTGTCCAACATGAGACTGTTATTTATGTACTTGGGATTGAATTCTAATGATCTGGGTTGATGGATTAAATCATTTATTTCTGAAGGAGTTATTGAAGGACAAAGATTGACCAATTTGGTCTCCTTAATCTGTCTATCCAAAGTCCGAGCTTGTAGCTTTCTGACCTCTAATCTATAAAATCACTCCTTAAGAATTTTTTTTTCTAATTCTATCAATACCCTACTAAATGAATCAAGATATAAAAGAATGGCCTCTTCTATTTGCTTCTTGTCCTCCTCACCAAAATTTTCAAAGAATAAAGAAATGTTATCTAAATTAACATCATTTACAATCTGATCAATCAAATCTCATACATTCATCTTTTTCTTACCGGTTCTCCATTTAGGTTTAGGTTTATCTTGCTAATCCAATTTGGGTTTTCTCTTATGTACAATGGTGATCTTTGGCCTCTAAGGAGTCTCCTTGATAGGTTCAGACTTTTGTTCTTTCTTCTCCCTTACCGCTCTAGAAAAATCACCTTTCTTCTTGGGAACCTCCTTGATCTTAGTATCTCATTTTATTTCAGAAGAAACAATCATATATTATAAGGTTGCCTTGGATTTATTCTTGGGTTTCTCTACTGGCGTCCGACTAGCAGGCTCAGCTTTCGATTGTTTGGATGTCTCTGATGTAACTAGGACCACATTGGGTGTGGCTTGAGATTCTTTCTGAGCATGGACCTTTCCTCTTTCCTCTTTTGTTTTAACTCTTTCTTCCTCTGTTCTTCCAAAATTTAAACATGATACCTAACCTTAAATCCATCAGCACCTTTGCTTATCAATGTCTTTGTTGCTAGCTAGGTCATCTTCTTTTGGATTTTTGGAGCTACCTATTCTTGATAAACTATAAGTCCTTTCTCCTTAGTAGTTCCAAATTTCTCTTCCATTTCATCAACCGGTGCTTGCATAAGGTGTTATACATAGGCATCTAGAGTAGCTTCCTCAATCTCATAACCCATAATTATTATCCATATAGTCCTGGGTTGTACAATCTCCATAATACATTCATCTTTATCTACCATAAAGCAAACTGTGTTCTTATATTTCCCAATTACAGATTTAGAAATTCGGGATCTATTCTTCATTTCCTCCTGAAATGTTTTGAAAAATTCCCATAGATTAGCTTTCTTATCCAAGAACACTGAGAGGGGGGGTGAATTAGTGTTCTATAGGTAAAGTTTATTTTGAAATTATTCCTTATTAACCAGTTAACAGTAAATAAAATTAGAATGCATACACAAAATAATGTACAATGAGATGAAACATCATAACACCAATATTTATACGTGGAAAACCCTGCAAAGGGAAAAACCACAGTGATGCTGATACTCACAATATCTATATACCTTATAAGGATATACAAATATTACATAAGAGGGTCTACACATTTAGAAATGCCAACCGCCTAGAGCTCACTACTCGAATATAAAATATAGGAAGTCTCATTGACTTACATAACATTTACAAGTGTTTACAAATGAAAATGAACTTATAAATAGCATCTGACCATGCTGGCTAAGTTCTAGTGAATGCACTAATAACCTCCTCTATATTCCAATTTTCTAAAACTCTATTCTACTACCAATTAAGCTGAGCATGTGAAACTGCACACAGTCACTTCCAATCGCATACCAAAATGCATACCAAAACTCACCGAAATATTTGCAATCAAAATTTTACATTTCATCTAACACATATGATCTATCACTAAGGTGATCTTCTTAAATATCCTTCTAAGTTAACCATGTTGGATTCAACAAGAAATGTAAACTAGTAGGCTAATAAAATATAATAAAAATTAAGCATAAATCCAATGACCATGTGGCCATCATACGTTACCACAAAAATCAATGAAGACATAATCGGGATGAAAATATTTCCTTAGCTGGGTCTTATGCATTACTGAGTTCTTTATACACGTTAATAGGATCTAGACAAGTTACCAGGTTGAAGACTTAGCTGGGATGAAGTGAGTGCTAGTGTCGGTGCTGGTATTGGTGTAAAGAAATGTGAATACCAATACCGGTTAGTGTAATGGAAGCTAGTTAACCAGACAATGAAAGCATGTACCCTAAGATGATGAGTTGCCATCAATGACAATCCATAATTCCATGAACCCTTTTCAGAGGAGTGTCAATTGCCAACACCCACAACACAACAAAATGTTACTGTAAATACTCCTGCCCAAAATATTCAAAATA